>NW_004444176.1:373459-469525 GCF_000243295.1 Trichechus manatus latirostris
CACAGCAGTCCAGGGACAAGGGCCAGAAGGCAGAAGGGGACAGGAAAGCTGGTGATAGGGAACCCAAGGTTGAGTAAGGAGAGTGTTGATGTGTTGTGAGGTTGTTAACCATTGTCATAGGGCAACATGTCTATTAACTGTTAAATGAGAAACTGTTTTGTTCTGTAAGCCTTCATCTAAAGTGAGAATAGCAGC
Organism: Trichechus manatus latirostris; assembly: GCF_000243295.1. NCBI lineage: Eukaryota > Metazoa > Chordata > Mammalia > Sirenia > Trichechidae > Trichechus > Trichechus manatus. Next base: position 373,655 of record NW_004444176.1, read on the forward strand.
ACAGTTGGAAGAGCATAGTCGATGTCACTGAACTGTGCATGTAGAAGTTTTTGAAATGGTGTATCTTTGGCTATGTATATTTTCACCAGAAAAAAAAAAAAAAAAGGTCGAGAAGGGAGAGGGTTGACATGTTGTGGGATTGTTAACCACTGTCATAAAACAATATGTGTACTACTGTTTCATGAGAAACTATTTGTTCTGTAAGCCTTCACGTGAAGTACAATTAAAAAAAAAAAAAATTAAATCTAAAAAAATAAAAATAAAAACCCAAACTCCCTCCTTCCCCACAGTCCTGCACAGCAATGCATTCCTGACTGCCCGGTGGTTCCCATTAGCTAAAATGGGAAATGAGCTCCTTCCAAGCAGCCTGAACTCTTCCTTCTTCAGATGAGCCTCTTCCTTCATTCAACATGTGTTTACTGAGCACTTACTATGCCCTTGACCCAGAAAGACAAAGAAGACCTTGTGGCTGCCCTTAAGGAGGCTGCAATACAATTCAAGGTGGGTCTACAGGGAATAGGTAAAGGGGTTTCATACACAGGCTTTGGAATCTGATGTATGCTCAGGTCCTGTGTCTACCACTCATTTAGCATTTAGCCTCCCCGAGCCTTGTTTCCTCGTATGTAAAATGGGGATAATAATACCTGCTTCATGGGGCCGATGTGCAGATTAAATGTGTGATGCATGCTCTTCCCTCTGTTTAAAAGGCCCTTATTCTGGCCAATCCCTACTAAAGCGCTTATTACAGTGGTAGAATTCTCACCTCCCATATGGGAGATCTGGGTTCGGTTCCTGGACAATGCATTTCATGTGCAGCCACCACCCATCTGTCAGCAGAGGCTTTGATCTGTTGCTATGATGCTGGACAGGTTTCAGTGGAGCTTCCAGACTAAGACAGCCTAGGAAGGAAGGCCTGGCGATCTACTTCCAAAAATCAGCCAGTGACAGTCCTATGGATCACAACGTCAGATGCACAACCAATCACAGGGATGGCGCAGAACCCGGCAGCATTTTGCCCCGTTGTGCATGGGTTGCCATGAGTTGGGCAGCTAACTCCACGGCAGCTAACAATAACAGGGTCCTATATAATCAATGTTCTGTAGTAATTTTTATCATAAAGTCAAATAACTGTAACAAACTGGTTTCCTGCTTCTGTTTTCCTCACTAGAGTGAATGTCTCCTGAATGAACAAATGAGGTGCTATAGGAGAGGGGCATAGGGCCCCTAAGGACGAAAGGCATCACAGAAATAACCTCCAGGTCATGCCTCACCCTCCCAGGACTCCAGGGCATTTCACAATATTCTGATTATAGCGACCTGTCTGTGCGACACCCCCACTAATGTGAGCTCTCTCCAACCCTGGGGCTGTCTCCTCCTCCTAAAGCCCAAGCTGCACCGGGGCAAAGGAGGAGTCCCAACACCGCAGAGGACCCCAGCCCTGCACACCCTGTGCCCACTTCACCTCTTCTTGGAGCGATCCTTCCACACCCGCCCCGACTTGGGCTTCCCCTTCGGGATCATCGGAACCTCCTCTGCCTCCTTCTTCAGCTTTTTGGACGCTGGGGCCTGGGCTGAAGAACTTCTTCGCTTCTTTGCCCCGACGCCGCCTGGCACCGTCTCCCCGGCCGGGGTTGGCTTGCTCGGCTCGCGCTGACCCCGGGGGGAGCCGGGTGACTGGGGTGTCAGCTTCTGTAGTGGCTGCGAGGGCTCCGGACCAGTAGCTTGTTGGCCGGGGGACGGCTCTGGTGATCCTGGGCCCGGCTGCGGGTGATGTCGGGGAGATCCAGGGGCCAGTTCCTCCTTATTCTGGGCAGACCCCGAGTCGGGTCCAGCCTGGCTCTGGAAGGGCTTTGGTGCGTTCGCCCCAGGCTCTAGCTGACGTCGGGGGGACCCTGGGCCCGGCTCCTCCTCACTCTTGGCTAACTCCGGGTCCTGTCCTCCCCGGCACTGGGAGAACTTTAACGACTCCTCACTTGGCTTTGGCTGACGTAGGGGGGATTTCGGGCTCGACTCTGGCTGTCTTCGGGGTGACTCCAGGCCTGGATCTTGCTGACGCTGGGGGGATCCTGGGCCTGGCTCTGGCTGCCTTCGGGGAGACCCCAGTCCTACATCTTGCTGAAGACTGGGTGATCCCGGTCTTGTCTCTGGCTGACGTCGGGGGGATCCCAGGCCCGGTTGCCTCGGAGGGGGGGATTCAGGCCGTAGTCCTTCCAGCCGCCGGCTGCGCCTTACCGGCGTATCCATTGCCCAACCAGAGTTTCCAAATTTCAGCCCACGTGTAGCTCCACTGTCTCTTGGACTACCGGCGCCCTCCTACGACGTCAGAGGCGGCTACGTCAGTGCCGGGCAGGAGGGACTATTGGCGGAGCGGCAGCGTTGGTGAGGGGCGGAGAGGCGGGACTAACGGCCCGGGCCGAGGGGCGCTGGCTGTAACAGGCGCATGCGCAATGCACCTTGGCGTATTTGCTTGTTTGAGAAGCGAATTTTCCCAGGGCTTAGTGGTTGCTTTTTCCGCAAAGTGACGGGCTAGACTTCCTGGGAAAGGAGAGCGTGCAGGCAGAGAAACGGGGGGGAACTCATTTCTGAGAGAGAAGAGAGTTGGAAAAAAAAGGCCCGGGGAGCCCGTAGGCAAGGCTGGATGGAAATTACAATGGTGGTGGTGGTGCGAGGGGGTGGTAGAGTTTCCTACCGTCTTTGGGCCTTAGTTTTGCCATTTGTAACATGGGTGATTCGGCAGTAGTTTAGTGCATCTAGAACGATCCTGTCGGAGTACTCTTTTTCTTCTTTTTTTTATTGTGGTAAATATATAGTTAACAAAACATTTCCCATTTCAACAGCCTTCACATGTACAGTTCAGTGACGTTAAGTGTGTTCATCATTGTTCAGCCATCACCAACCCGAATTTTCCCATCACCCTTCACAGAAGGGTGTCCCCAATGCATTGTCTTCCTTCCCGCATCCCTGCTGCCAGCCCTCGTAACCACTAATAAACCTTGATCTCTATACACTTGCCTATTCTAGATATTTCAGGTAAGTGAGATCATAGAATATTTGCCCTTTTGTGACTGACTGATTTGACTCGGCATAATGTCCAGGTTCATCCATGGTGTAGCATGTATCAGAACTTCATTTCTCTTTATGGCTGATGGGGAATACTCTTAACTCGAAGAGTGAATGCTGGCTGGAGGGTGTGGAGATGGGAATTCTCTTAAGTCTTGAGTTCTGTGTTAAATATCCACACACACTCTTGACTTCACATTCAGATACTGTGCTTAAGTGTAGAATCTATGGCTCTCCCTTTTCAACATCTTCAACAGTTATGAATGAAGGTGAGGTACCTTTGTCCTGGGCTCTCCTGGGCCCTTGGACACCTGCAGAGACAGTGGTTTTGCCCCTGTGTGTGTTCCTGCCTCACCTGTACCGTGCTCACGTTTGCTTTTCCACAATCACCTGTACATGTACTCAGTTCACAAGCACTTTGGGGCCCTCACTAGTGGCAAGTGTTTCTTTCTGCACCCCCCACTGCCAAATGAAGACTTTTCCCAGAGGCCCCTTCGTGTGAGACCCAGGAAAGGGCTTGGATTCACTCGCAACCAGGAGGTAAGTAAGCATGGGCTTACTTGTGCTTATTTCACATGGTTTCACCATATTTTTATTCACTACAGATTACTAAGTAAGCACAAGTAAGCTTGTGCTTACCTTACTTATAGGTACTCCGTCCCTGTCAGGGATCGTAAATTTGAAAAGAGGCTTTGATTCTGTAGGAAGGTGCTGTGGGGTTGGGAAAGAGACAGGTGCTAGCCATACCTAGAAGCAGAATATCTGATGTGGTGAAAAAAATGTGAAATTGTTCACTACAGATTAGTGAGTAAGCACAAGTAAGCCTGTGTTTACCTTGCTTATTGGGTAATCCGGCACTGCTTACAACACCCGTTTTCTCAGGAAGAACATCTTGGACATGGCCCAACTGCATCCCAGCTCTTCTGCAGTGGTATTTTTGGAAATGCCTGGGAGTGGCCACCAGGAATGTCAAGGTTTATGTCCCACATTCCAGGGGCTTCTTTTAGAACCACTGTTTCTACAGCTGAGGGGTTGTGCTAGGGCCTGGGAAGTTGTCAAGGAGCCTTGGGGGCAGATAGCCACCAACCTTCCACTGAGCAGGGCCCTCCCCCACCGAGTCACTGCGGCCTCCAGAGCAGGAGGGACTGTCAGATGGGGGCCCAGAGTGTCAGGGGTAGGAGGACTACTGATCAAGGAAGAGGTGGGGAGGAGGAAGGCCCAGTCGAAGGTTCCTGGAGGATGGAAAAGTGGGTTGAGAATGCTTTAATACTTCTCACCTCTCAGCCAGCCCCACACAGCCTCGAAAATGCATCCTGCTGAGTTCAGCTCAAGTCATTGCTAATGCTCACGGGGCGTCTGCCTTGTCCCTCTGTGTGGTCAGAGGCAGTTGCACCCTGGGCTGTAACCATGGGTCAGTCGGCAGTCCCTGCCTCCCTGGCCCCTCTCAGAGGCTCGGTCCCAGGAAGCCCTGCAGGGTGCTCTCCGCCAGTGCAGCTCCTGAGCTTGGACGCCTCTTCACCTGTCTCTCCCAGCCCCCGCCTCTCAGAAGAGCGGGCTCCATCAGCTGCTTAACCTCCCTGCTCCTGGCTGGAGACTGGATTGGCCTGACACCTGGAACCAGGCCAGGCAGGCCTTACCAGGGCTCCCAGGAAACTGACTCCGCCAGCCTCTCAGCTCTCCCTGTTCTCTGGACTCCTGCCTCCACTGCAGGGATCGCTCTGGAATGCTGATTTGAATCATATCCCAGCCCTGCTTAAAATGCTTCAGAGGGTAATCTCAGGTTCCCGCCAGGGTGGTGTGAGAGAGGGAAATGTCAGAAAAGAGTCCTGTGGGTGTCCCTCAAATCACGCGTGAAGGTGCTTAATCAAACTCGTTCTGGCCCAGAACCCTCTGTTCCCCACCTGAGCTCAGTTTGTCATTATACATGGTGCACAGAGGGCAATGGAAGATTTGGGAATTTTTCAGAGAAGCCGGATGTGGCATTCACTACTGGGACCCTCTTTCCTTATACTAGGAGTCCTTGGGTGGGGCAAACTCGGCTAGTAACTGAAAGGTTGAAGGTTTGAACACACTCAGAGGCACTGCAGAAGAAAGGCCTGGCAATCTGCTTCCAAACGGTCACAGGCATGAAAACTCTATAAGCACAGTTCTACTCTGCACACATGGGGTTGCCGCGAGTCGGAATCAGGGGCAGGTTAACCAGTGAGCAAGGTATGCGTAACTCTGTGAGGCAGTTCTACTCTAACCTGTAGGGTCGCTATGAGTTGGAATTGACTCAGCAGCGATGGTTTGGTTTTTTGGGGAAGGTGTGCATGGGCTTACAGTAAGCAAGGTACACATGGACTGAATTGTGTTTTCATCACAGATGTGGTGAACAACCGGTGCAATTGTGCACTACAGATGAGTAAGTAAGCCCAAGAAAGCCTGTGCCTTCCTTGCTTACTGGGAAATCCATCCCTGGTTGGAATCAACTGGAGGGCAACTGGTTGGCTTGGTTTCCCTTACACTCTGCTTCCTACTGCAAACATCCTCGATTCCTTGTCTTTCGGTGGGATGACGTTGAGGGGGGTTCTCTACAGTCACCCCCAGCAGGAGTGAGCCCTAATGGTCCACTAAAGCAATCTGGTCATCAATGGCCCTTCTATTGGCTTCCTTTCCTTCCCCGTCTCACTTCCTCCCTCCCTTGTACATGCTTGCTGGATATCTTTCTGAACAGACTCTTTGCACTCAAATCCTTGTCTCAGGGGAAACAGCAGCAAACTGTCTTAAAACACCAGGGGATGCTGCTGCTGATAATTAGGGGTCGTTGAGCCAAGCATTCTTTCAAGTGCTGTACATGTACAGGCTCACTTAATCCCCACAAGTACCCTAGGAGGTGGTGCCATGCAGTGAATGACTTACTATGGCCCTTCTAGTCTTTATGACTCCCACCAAATGACTGGGTGGGACTATGCGAACGAGGTGCTTGTGGCCCACCAAGGGGATTGCATAGCTTGCTAATAATGTAAATAAGGAGCATGGCACCCTTGTGGGAGTGGGACCATGCAAATAAGGTGTATAGAACCCTAACAAGGGGATTGGTCAGTTTTGCCATCTGCTAGTCTTAAAGGGAGACATGGAGACAGAGATAGGGAGCTGTAACACGGAAGATATCGAGAGACAGCTGCACGAGATGGCAGGAATCAGGAGACCGGCATGAAATGGCTGCAGTGGGGCTTGCTGGCCCATGGAGCTAAGAGGTGTAACACTTGCCTTAGAAGGCCTCCAGCAGGGCCCCGTGGCAGAGGGGGAGAAGAAGCTGTCCTGATCCAGGAACCGCATCCTCAGTTGTTCCTGTTACTTCCAAGTTGATCCCGATCCTGAGTTGTACCTTGTTACTTGCCTAATAAACCACTTAACTGTCAGTATGGTTCGTGAGTTCTGTGAGATGTTGCAGTGAATTGTGGAACCCAAAGACTGGAGCTAGAGTATTGAGGGGAGAGGGAGTAGTTGACGTTAGAGATGATGGAGTGGTACAGCAGTTTGGAGAAGCTGGGCATTTGGGACATCTCTAACCTCCGCCTCATAGGAACCAGCTTTGTGCTGATCCTTATGAAAGAAATGATCCATTTAGGTGGTGGTGGTGTTATTTCTACCATTTGGTTGTTGTTAGTGGCCATCACTGAGTCGGCTCTGACTCATGACAACCTTATGTACAACACAGCGAAACACAGCCACGTCCTGCGTCATCTTCATGACTGTTGGTGTGTTTGAGTCCATTGTTTCCACCAGTGTCAATCTATCGCTTTGAGGGTTTCCCTCATTTTTGCAGACCCTCCACTTTACCAACCATGATGTTCTTTTCTAGTGACTGATCTTTCCAGATTATGTGTTCAAAGTTAGAGAGCCAAAGTGTCACCATCCTCGTTTCTAAGGAGCTTTCTGGTTGTATTTCTTCTAAGACTGATTTGTTGGTTCTGGCAGTCCAGGCTGTATTCAATACTGTTTGCCAACACCACAGTTCAAGTGCACCGATTCTTCTTCAGTCTTCCTTGAAGGCAGTTGAGGCAAATGAAAAGACCATGGGTTGGGTCAGGCTCACCTTCGTCATCAAAGTGCCATTTTGTTTTTTAAAAAATTTCAAGAGGTCTTTTGCAGCAGATTTGCCCAATGCAACACGTCATTTGATTTCTTGACTGCTGCTTTCATAGATGTTGACTCCCATTTTACAGATACAGAAACTGAGGCCCTGAGAGACTGGGACACTCATAAAGGTTACACAGCTAACAGGTGGTGGAGCTGGCATCCAAACCTAAGCTGTCTGACTCCAGAGTCACAGCTCTTGAGTGTAAATCTACCTGTTCTCCAGGCGAAGCAGCTGAGGCACAGAAAGGCTGAGGCACTTGCCCAGAGTCACACATCTAGCTTGTTGATGAGCCAGGATTATGGTTCTGAGCCTGCATGCTTGACTGCCTTGATGAACTACCCCTCGCTGGTCCCTCACACAAAGCCTGGTCTGTGGCACTGGGAGGTGGCTCTGTGTGTACTCGCCATGCTAAGTGTTCTGAACCGGTGGTACTGGCCTTATTTATGTAATGTGAGATCTGCTGACTGCAGGAAACCGAGCACCAGAGATAGACCCAGATACGCCTCAGGTGTGTCTTCTCTGAAACATGGATTCTCTGCCAAGCCTGGAGTGCTGCAGTTTGAGGGTTTGACAGTCCCCAGATGGCAGAGGCCTGTGTCACCACGGTCCCCTGTTCAGCACTAAGGATCAGAGATGGGCAGGGCCGAGGGTGTCACCAGCAGCACCCACTGGGTATGACTCCCCTGGGTGCTCGCGTTCACCATCAACTCCATGAGGCTCGTCTTTTCTGTGTGTTCCCGGGGCTTGGCACATGGCTGTGCTTGATAAGTATTTGTTGAAGGAGTGAATGGACCCTCATGACAACCCCCTGGGGTAGGATGGTCATCTGGGGCCCAGAGAGGTTGTGATTCAATGCACAGTGACACGAGGAGAGGGTGGCAGAATCAGGACTGAAACCAGGGTGGCCTGACTCCAGAACCAAGCTCTTAACCTTAACTTCCACCAGGCTCAGGACTGGGAGATGGAGCTGAAGACACACAAGGACTTATTCAGTCTGGGGGGCTCTGGCAGCTGGAGTGGAGCTAAACGTGGCTGGGAGGGGAGAGGAGAGGTCAGATCAGGCAGCGTCACTGGGGTCGGGCTGACAGTGGCTAGTCTTTACTGGGCCACGTGAACCCAGGCCGTTCTTCCTTCCACTCGTGTTGTTGTTGTTGGGTGCCGTCCAGTTGATTCTGACTCATGGTGACCCCACGTGACAGCATAGAACTGCCCCATAGGGTTTCCTAGGCTGTAATCTTTACAGGAGCAGATCGCCAGGTCTTTCTCCCACGGAACTGCTGGGTGAGTTTCAACTGCCCACCTTTCAGTTAGCAGCCGAGCACTTAACCATTGTGCCACCAGGGCTCCTTCTTCCACTTAAGGGTCTCTTAAATATTTGAAGAACATTTTCCTGTGGTTTCTTTAGAACTGTCTTTTATCCAGGCTGGACATGTCTTGTTCCTCCAGCTGTCCCTCCCTTGACAACTCGCTGAGCCTTGGGGAAGGATGCCAGATCTCTCCAACCCTTTTAGCTTGTGGTACCCAGAGCTCCCTGGAGCCCCACAAATCAAATAAACCAGTCTGTCAAGTCGACTCCAGCAGCCTGTGGAATCAAGGCCTCATTTCTCAAGACCTGGTTGGCTTCTACTTGATCAGGTTAAGTCTGGACTGAAAAAAAACGAAAACAAAAACAATACAGTGACCGTCAGGTCGATTCTGACTCATGACAACCCTATGTGTGTCAGAGTAGAACTGTGTTCCTCCATAGGGTTTTTTGTTTTTTTAAATATTTTTTATTGTGGTGAAACTATATACAACAAAACATTTACCAATTCAACAATTTCTACATCTAATTCAGTGGCATTGATTACATTCTTCATGTTGTACAACTATTCTCAGATCCTTTTCCAAATCATTCCACCACCATGTAACATAAACTCAATGCCCCCTGAGCAAAAACTCTCCCTTTCCCCCTCCCTCCCACCACTGGTAATCACTAATAATCTTTTGGTTTCTATATAGTTGCTTATTTCATATAAGAGAGATCTTACAGTATTCTTTGGTGACTGACTTATTTTGCTTAGCATAAAATTTTCAAGGTTCATCCATGTTGTGGTATGCATCAGGACTTCATTTCTTCCACTGGGTTTTCAATGACTGATGTTTTGGAAGTAGATTGCCAGGCCATTCTTCCTAGCACCTCTTGGTGGACTCAAACCTCCAACCTTTCAGCAGCTGGATGGATTTGTCACCTCCCTACCCCATGATCCCTTGGAGTGTGGCCGGGTCCCCCAGGCAGCAGGCCACGATGTGGACATCCAGTTGTAACACTCAGTCTGGTTCTAGCTGCTGCCAGCCCACCCCCTCCAACCCTGCACATGTGTGCTGACTTTTTTTTGGACAAGTGCAGGATTTTTCCTTTGTCTCTGTTTCCAGATCTCTAGGGCTGCAGACCTCCTCCTTCAGTATTTGCTCCCCTTTCCTCCCTTGCATGTGTGAGCAGCCACTTTTAGGTACCTTGAATCAGTTCCTCCTGAGAATGTGCAACAAAACAAGGGTTCTCTTCTCAGTGCTTATCATGAGTGCTTATCTTGGAGGCTCATCTCTTCTGTATGTTCCTATGAGTTCACAATGAGCTTCCCCCTTGAGAGGAGGGGGACGAGACCGCAGCAAAAGGGCAAGGGGGAAGGACAGGAGTGGTATGTGGGACCCCGTGTGGGAGGCCTCCCAGCCATCCCCATGGGTCACCGCCAGGGTGCAGAGAAGACACTGGCCTGGGAAGGGACCTGTCAGCAAAACTCTGGTGCCCCTGGTGCAGCTCAGGGCTGAGGAGAGCACAGCTTATCTCCTCATCCTCTCACGGCATCTGCAGGTTCTGCTGAAACAGGAAGAGGCTCGTTCTGTTACCCCCAGGGGAAGATTAGACCTCCCCCACCGCCTCAGAACCTTGCCGGCCTCCACAGCATGTCCTCCTGCCCAAGGAGGTCAACGAAGGAGTAGGGTGGGCTGGCAAACAAAACTTAGGAGGAAATGAACACCTGTGCCTCAAGTGCGAGGCACATTCCTCAGGAAGGGGGCGTGCTGCCCAGACCCCACCTCACCGTCTCCCCAGTGTATTTAGTAACAATGTTTCTCAAACTTCAGTGGGCACCAGAGTCACATGGAGGGCTTGTTCAAACACAGGTCCTTGGCCCCTTCACCTCTCTCCAGAAATTATGAAATAACAATGGTCAGTGGTAGAATTCTCACCTTCTGTGTGGGAGCTCTGGAGCCCTGGTGGCGTGGTGGTTAAGAACTCACTGGCTAACCAAAAGGTCAGCAGTTTGAATTCACCAGCCACTCCTTGGAAACCCTCTGGGGCAGTTCTACTCTGTCCTATACGTTCTCTGTGAGTCGGAATCAACTCGACAGCAATGGGGAACAGGGGATGTGGGAGATCTGGGTTCGATTCCTGGCTAATGCACCTCATGCGCAGCTACCACCCGTCAGTGGAGGCTTATGTGTTGCTATGAAGCTGAACAGATTTCAGTGGAGCTTTCAGATTAAAGCAGACTAGGAAGAAAGGCCTGGCAATCTACTTCCAAACATCAGCAAATGAAAACCTAAGGATCCCAATGGTCTGAGCTGCAACTGATCATGAGGATGGTCCCAGACTGGGTAGGGCTTCATTCTGTTGTGCATGGGGTCACCATGAGTTGGGGCAGCTAACGACAACAGGTCTGAGATGGGGCCATGAATTTGCATTTCTAAGAAGTTCCCAGTAGTGCTGCTGCTGCTGCTGGTCCACGGACCACACTTTGAGTAGCAGCGTCCTGCAGGAGGGGAGGAGCTCTGGTAGTGCAGTGGTTAAGAGCTCGGCTGCTAACCAAAAGACTGGCAGTTCGAATCTACCAGCTATCCCTTAGAAACTCAGTGGGGGCAGTCCTACTCTGTGGCTATAAGTCAGAATCAACTCGATGGCAGTGGGTTTGGTTTTTGGTTTACAGAAAGCAGCAGTGCCTGAAGAACTTTCCTCCTTTGCCTTCCACCCAACACAGGGCCTGAGTTCACCGTCCTCCTGTTTGTTTACTCACCAAATAGGTATTGAATGTTTCCTCTCTGTCAGGCACTAGAGACACATCAGGGGCCAGGGCTGCCGTGATCCCTGCCTCGATGGAACTCGCACCGGCTTGAAGGTACAGATATTAAAACATTTGAATCTCAAACGGTCCTTCCAGGAAGGCTGAGCAGGAGTTAATTTCCCTATTTTATAGGTGAAGAAATAGCATCTCAGAGAGTTTACATAACTTGCCGAGAGTCACGCAAATGTAAGTGGCGACTTCTCAACTCGAAATCTCGTCCCCACTCCCTGGTTGGGAGTCATCTCAGCTTCACGGGGCTGCATTTTGATGGGAGAGCTCTGGAGCCTGGAAACATGTTGCCAGAGGGGGACAGCTGGGGGCTTCGGCCTCATGTACCCAAGGAGAGCTAGACAGGCAGACAGCTGCGTCCGTGCACATCCACACCCATACCCATACCCACAGACTGTCAGTTCCTAAGACCTGGATAATTATTGAGTTTCACAGTGAACAGCTCCTCTCCCTTCCTCTCTGTTCACTGTCCCTCTCTTCTCATTTCCTCTAATGTTTGGCTTCTCTGCAGCTCTGGCCCTTCCATAGGGCCGTATCTGCTCCGGTGGGGGGTAGTTGGCCCCAACCAATGTGGCAGCCTCATCTCCATGGCAACCCCTGAAGATGTTTCCTTGGTGACTAAGGAGGCTCGAGCCAGGAGCAAATTAGGAGGCCCCTTCCTTGAAGCAGGTCCCTGGGTAGCACAGTTTGTGCTCAGCTGTGAAGGACATCATGCTTGGTAAAGTAGAGCGTCAGTGGAAGAGAAGAAGACCCTCAATGAGATGGATTGACACACTGGCTACAACAATGGTCTTAAACATAGCGATTGTGACGATGGTGCAGGACTGGGCAGTGTTGGGTTCTGTTGTACACAGGGTCGCTATGAGCTGGAACCAACTGGATGGCACCTAACAACACTAACCTAAAGGTTGGTGGTTCGAACCCACCCGGTAGTACCATGGGTGAAAGGCCTGGTGACCTACTTTCGTAAAGATTGTTGTTGTTAGGTGACATCAAGTCAATTCCGACTCATAGCGACCCCATGGGACAGAGTAGAATTGCCCCATAGGGTCTTCTAGGCTGTAATGTTTACGGGAGCAGATCGCCAGATCTTTCTCCCATGGAGCTGCTGGGTGGGTTCAAACCATCAACATCTGGTTAGCAGCCGAGTGCTTAACTGTTGTGTTACCAGGGCTCCTTAACAGTCAAGAAAACCCTATGGGGCAGCTCTACTCTGTCACATGGGGTCACCATGAGTCAGAATTGACTCAGTGGCACAGGTTTTTGTTTTGTATTGGTTTTCTTTCCCCTGAAGCACGATCAACTTGACCCTCTGGTGGGAGATCTCTACTCTCTCTACCCACATGGACACTAGCCTGTGGCTCTGTATCTCTGGAGCAGTAGACTAAAAACAAAACAAAACCCATTGTCGTCGAATCGATCTGCCTCATAGTAACCCTACAGGACAGAGTAGAACTGCTCCGTAGGGTTTCCAAGGAGCAGCTGGTGGATTTGAACTGCAGATATTTTGGTTAGCAGCCATTCAGTGGACCAATTCTGTTGAAGCCGGGCCATAGAATGTCAGGTTGATGAGATGAGGTTTCTCCTGAGTCAACAGTGTTGCTTCTCTCTTCCTCTCAGAGCTTCTAGAACCTCCAGCTTCCCAGGTGCAGGACAGAACAACTGCCCCGCAACCCCACTAGATCAGTGAGGCTCATTCTTTGGATCTTGAACCCCATGCTAGCTCTGCCAAAGAACTGCTATGGAAACAGATCATTTTCCCCAAAGAAGACTGCCCACATGTTTATACATTTAAAAGTATGCCATTTCTTTTAAGTCTTAAGGACATAAAGATTGGAGCAGTATTGATGAGAACACATCTTGTCTTCTGTGGATTAAAAACCACAAAAATGTTTCGACTCCACTGGTAGTTTACAATGATAGAGATCCTGTCCAGAATAACTAGTGAGTATGGAGTGCCTTTTTCTGGTTCTTTTTCATTTAATTCTCATGGTAGCCCCAAGAGGAAGTTATTACTGCCACTCTGCTTTTCAGAGGTCAAGAAACTAGTCCAAGGACAGGCAGCTGGTAAGCAGCACAGAGAGGGTTTGAATCCAGAACTCTCTGCCTCCAAAGCGTCTATGTACGCTTTCACCCACAGCTCTCTGCACCTAAATCAAGGTTAAGTCCATTCTCTAGTTGAGGCTTCACTTTCTATTCTTTAAAAATAAGCCACAACGTTGACATTTCAGGCCACTGAGAACACTTGAGATCAATCAAAAGGTTATTTTGGTTGCTTTTATTTCCTGTGCAAAATAAAATATTATACAACGTTCAGATACCATCAACCTGTGTTGAGTGGTTTTAGCTCTCTGCTTTCACCATGACTGTGGGTTGATCTAGATACAATATATGTGAAATAATTTTAGGACTTCCCAGGGGCCATGATTAGTGCCTGGAGTTGGGGGTACTCAGGGTGACCACACACCTGGAGGAGTGGGCTTGGTGGAGCAGCCCAAGAAGCACCAGCTTGTGTCTCGGACCCTTTACTGTCATGGCTGTTCCCTCCTTGACCAATTCTGTTCCAGTCTGCAAATGACTATCTTTCTGGGTGCAGCCTTGAGCAGAACCACTTACGTCAATAGGACCAGCAGTCTCAGCAGGTGCAAGTGAATGGTGGGTCTGTGACTGGTACCCACCTCGCCAGTGGGCTCAAGAATTCTGGTGACTGAGGTAGGTGTCCAAGTTCAATGCTCAATGTCACAACACCACCTGGTGGCCTCTTGTCATATGTGTCTGCAGCTGCCTGTCTGCAGAGAGTGACCTTCCCAGGGTCTACGGTGACTATGGAGCTCTGGTGGTGCAGTGGTTAAGAGCTCGGCTGCTAACCAAGAGATTGGCAGTTTGAATCCACCAACTGCTCCTCCTAATGGGACAGTTCTACCCTGTCTTATAGGGTTGCTATGAGTTAGAATCGACTCACCGGCAATGGGTCTGGTTTTTTTGGTTTAGTGACCATGGTGAAGATCAAAGACTACAGTCTTCAGTATGGATTACTCCTCAACACAAAGAAAACAAAAATCCCCACAACTGGACCAATAAGCAACATCATGATGAACAAAGAAAATATTGAAGTTGTCAAGGATTTCATTTTACTTGGATCCAAGAAATCAAATGACATATTGCATTGGGCAAATGTGCTACAAAAGACCTTTTTAAGTGTTAAAAAGCAAAGATGTCACCTTAAGGACTAAGGTGCACGTGACCCAAACCATAATATTTTCAATTGCCTTATATGCATGTGAAAGCTGGACAATGAATAAGGAAGACCAAAAAAGAATTGATGCCTTTGAATTATGGTGTTGGCGAAGCATATTGAAAAAAAACCATAAATATACCAGAAGAACAAACAAATCTGTCTTGGAAGAAGTACAGCCAGAATGCTCCTTAGAAGCGAGGATGGCGAGACTTCATCTCACATACTTTGACATGTCAGGAGGGACCAGTCCCTAGAGAAGCACATCATGCTTAGTAAAGTAGAGGGTCAGTGAAAAAGAGGAAGACCCTCAACAAGATGGACTGACATAGTGGCTGCAGCAATGGGCTCAAGGATAGCAATAATTGTGAGACTGATGCAAGACCAGGCAGTGTTTTGTTTTGTTGTACACAGGGTCACTATGAGTTGGAACCGACCCAACGGAACCTAAAAACAACAATGGTGTCCATAAGGAGCGCTGGTGGCACAATGATTAAGCACCTCACTGCTAACCGAAAGGTCAGCTGTTGGAACCCACCAGCGAGAAAGATGTGGCAATCTGCTTCCATAAAGATATTACAGTTTTGGAAACCATATGGGGCAGTTCTACTCTGCCCTATAGGCTCGCTATGAGTCAGAATGGACTCAATGGCAATAAATTTGGTTTATGGTGATCATAGGCGCCCTGGTGGCACAATGATTAAGTACTTGACTGCTAACTGAAAGGTCAGCAGTTCGAACCCAACAGCCTGGTGATCTGCTCCCATAAAGATTACAACCAAGAAAAGCCTATAGTGTTGCTATGAGTCAGAATCAACTTGATGGCACACAACAACAACATGGTGCCCATCCATTACCCACCTGTCAGTCTGTCATATTATGTTGGCTTGCATGTTGTCTGATACAGTGCTGGAAGAGAGCCTCCTAGGTTAGAAGTCACAAAATACACAATGGCTGCAACAACGGACTCAAGCATATCAATGATCAAGAATATGGTGCAGGACTGGGCAATATTTTGTTCTGTTGTATATAAGGTCACCATAAGTTGGTGCTGACTTGACTCCAACAAACCACGACAATGGCGACAGTATAATTTATCATCCTGCTCAAAGGAAGAGGGACCATCCAGGTCCCACGAGTCAGCCAGTTGTACACCAGGTCTTGTGCTAAGAACTATCACGAAGATGAATAAAGGAAGGGCAGCTTTCAAGGGGGAGGGGGGTAAGTGATCAGTCGCCCACTGAGCATCTACTATGTGCTCATTTAAATCCCAATCACTTTCTTAAAAACCAGTTGCCGTTGAGTGGATTCAGACCGTGTGTGTGTCAGAGTAGAACGATGCTCTGCTAAGTTTTTAATAGCTGATTTTTTGGAAGTAGATTGCCAGGCCTTTCTTCTGAGGCTCCTCTGGGTGGACTCAAACCTCCATCCTTCTGGTTAGCAGCTGAGTGTATTAACTGTTTGCGTCACCCAGGGACTTCATCAACTTATTAGGTAGGTACTACTATTAGCCCTATTTCACTGAGGATGAAACTGAGGTTCAGAAAAATTAAGGTAATTGTTCAAAGCTACACAGCTGGTAAGTTAAGGCTGGGATTCAGACACAAGTTGTCTGATTCCAAATCCCATGGGATCAACTGCTCAGCTAGACTGACTTCCAACAGCAAAAACCTGAAAGGTCAAGCAAGAAAAGAAACAGAAAAGAGTCTAGTGTATTTGCCAGTAGGAAATCATTGATGACCTTCCAGATGGCTGAGTCATAGATGGGAGGGGAGCAGGCGGAGACAGCGAGAGAGTCCCAGCTGTGACAGGGAAGAGAGAGGGCCATGGTCAGACAAGGACACAG
Organism: Trichechus manatus latirostris; assembly: GCF_000243295.1. Lineage (NCBI taxonomy): Eukaryota > Metazoa > Chordata > Mammalia > Sirenia > Trichechidae > Trichechus > Trichechus manatus. The sequence continues at coordinate 390,031 of NW_004444176.1, forward strand.
GGTCTTGGGACACTTTCAGATGGAGACTTGAGCTTATGGAACTAGACGAGAGGGAGAAAGTATAGGTGGAGAGGAGAGGGGGTAGGTGTAGGGGACGGGGTAGGTGTAGGGGAGAGGGGTAGGTGCAGGGGAGAGGAGGTAGGTGTAGAGGAGAGAGGTAGATGTAGGGCCGAAGGGGTAGGTGTAACGGAGAGGTAGTAGGTGTAGGGGAGAGGGGGTAGGTGTAGGGGAGAGGGAGTAGGTGTAGGGGAGAAGGTGTAGGTGTAGGGGAGAGGTGGTAGGTGGAGGGGAGAGAGGATAGATAAAGAGGAGAGGGGCAGTGGTGTCACTAGGAGTTCCCAGTGTGGTAACTCATGGTGTCACCCCCCCATGGACCTCCTCCCATACCAGACGATACAGAATCCTTAGTAATGTTTTTTGTACTAAAGTTACTTGTAAATCTTAATTCCCGTATATCAGTCTTTCTTTTCCATTAATAACTATTTCATTGTCAAAAAAGTGATTGATATAGGTTCACGAATACTAATTACCACAATATTGTAGCTAAAACACCAGAAAATTTGACAAAATCAGCAACCTCAGAAACACCAGCATCAACGAAAACACAGAGCATGCTTGTAGCGTGTGCAAAGGAAATCACATGATTCAAAGCTTCATTGTAATTGGATAATGTCTTAGTCATCTAGTGCTGCTATAACAGAAATACCACAAGTAGATGGGTTTAACAAAGAGAAGTTTATTCTCTCACAATGCAGTAGGCTACAAGTCCAAATTCAGGGCGTCAGCTCCAATGGAACAATTTCTCTGTCGGCTTTGAAGGAAGGTTCGTGTCATCAATCTTCCCTTGGTCTGGGAGCTTTTCTGCACAGGAAGCTCGGGTCCAAAGGACACGCTCTGCTCCCGGCACTACTTTCTTGGTGGTATGAGGTTCCCATGTGTCTTGCTTCTCTCTTTTATATCTCGAAAGAGATTGGCTCAAGAGACTATCCAATCTTGCATACCTCATCAGTATAACTGCCGCTAATCCATTTTATTAGATTGTAGTGACTGGATTTACAACACATAAGGAAATCACACCAGATTACAAAATGGTATACAATTATACAATACTGGGAATCATGACCCAGCCAAGTTGACAGATATTTTTGGGGGACACAATTAAATCCATGACACTCCACTCTTTGGCCCCCCCCAAATTCATGTCCTTGCGACATGTAAAACATATTCATCTCATCAGATCACAGCAAAAGTCTTAACTCCAAGTCCAAAATCCAAAAATTCCTCTTCATTTGTGAAATCTAGAATACAAGTTATCTGCTTCCAAAGGCACAATGGTGCAACAGGCAGGCACAGTCTAGACATTACATTACAAACGGGAGACAATGCAGGGAAAGAAGGCATAACAGGCACCAAGCAAGTTAGCAGAAAACATTATATTAGCCCTCAAGGCTTTGCAAATAATCCTCTGTTCTCTGAGACAGTTCACACAATAGCCCTGCCCTCCACACTCTAGGTATTGGCCACAGTCTCTGGATTCTGAGTGGGGGCCCCTCGGCCCTGGGCTTCAGCTCCACCTTCCAGGCCCACTGGGACTGCAACTCTGCTCCCTCGCCTTCAGGCACACCATTCTCCTACTCCATCTGAGTGGCGACTCCACCCTTAGACACACCAGAGACCATGGCCGTACCTTTTCAGACTGAGGCAGCTCAGCCTCTTGTGTTCCTTGTCTCTTCAGCTTCTGCTTGCTGTGGCCTCTTGACCCTCAGGCTTCATGCCACATCTGCTCTGCTGGGGCAAGTGTGCCAAAGCTTGGCAGCTCCACCGATAAGTGCCCCGAGGCACCTCACTCTGCCAGGAAGCCTCCTGTGCACAAGCACTGAGCTCTCGCGCTCCCTGAGTCGGCAAGCCTAACTCCACTGATAAGTGCCTGGAGGCACCCCACCCTTCCAGGAAGCCTCCTGTGCACAGGCACTCAGCTCTCTCACTCCATGGGTCAGCTCCAGTGCTGTCTGGCGCTGGTCTCCTGGTTCTGCTGCTGCAGGTTCTCTGCTGCTGCTGGTCCTCTGCTGCTGTTGCTGCTCTATCCATTCTCAGTTTCAAAGCTGCTTCCACATTTTAGGTATCTGTTAGAGCAGCACCCCACTCCAGGTACCAAATTCTGTCTTAGTCATCTAGTGCTGCTATAACAGAAATACCCCAAGTGTATGGCTTTAACAAAGAGAAGTTTATTCTCTTACAGTGCAGTAGGCTACATGTCCAAATTCAGGGCATCAGCTCCAATGGAACGCTTTCTCTGTCGGCTCTGGAGGAAGGTCTGTGTCGTCAATCTTCCCTTGGTCTGGGAGCTTCTCTGCGCAGGAAGCGCAGGTCCAAAGGACATGCTCTGCTCCCGGCACTGCTTTCTTGGTGGTATGAGGTTCTCATGTGTCTCTGCTTGCTTCTCTCTTTTATATCTCAAAAGAGATTGGCTTAAGAGACTATCCAATCTTGTATACCTCATCAGTATAACTGCTGCTAATCCATCTTATTAGACCGTAGTGATTGAATTGACAACACATAAGGAAATCACACCAGATTACAAAATGGTACACAATTATACAATACTGGGAATCATGACTCAGCCAAGTTGACAGATATTTTTGGGGGACACAATTCAATCCATGACAGGTAATAATGACAGCTTTGATTGGAGTGCATTAGAAGGTTCAGAAGGTAAATTAGCATAGAGTTTTAGCCTTGTAGGTATATTGATACATATAAGCTGGGTTTACAAAAAATGTTTTTGCTGTTATAACTAACTACAGGGGTGTTTTTATAGACAGTCATTTTGGTGTCACCCCTTCTGATAGTATCACCTGGTGTGGTCCACACCCCCTGCACCCCTCGACGTCACTAGAGGGTGTAGACGGAGGGGAGAGGGGATAGGTGGAGGGGATGGGGGGTAAGTGGAGGGAGCGGTACCTGGGGAACAGGAAAGCAATGGAGCACATACTGAGGAAGACAGATGCCATGTGAGGATCCCCAAGAACCAAGGAACGCCGAGGCTACCGACAAGGAAGGAATCCACATGACCAAGGCGGAGATTCCAATTTGGACTTCTAGCTCCAGAACTGTGAGAAAATAAATGTCTGTTCTTTAAAGCCACCCATGTGTGGTATTTGTGTTACAGCAGCACTAAGATGCCCCCTAAGCCACATTCCCCCAGACAAGAGGGAGGGTCCATCCCTGGAGACTTCCTGGAGAAGGCGCTCAGCATTTGAAGTGGCAGCGAGCCTGGGAAAGAAGCGCAGGGAGGCGGCTGGGTGGTGGGTGAAAGGGGGCCGCCATTTGCCTGCATCAGGTCAAGGATCCAGGAGCGCCCTGGAGCAGGGAGTGTGGCCAGAGGGTGTGGTCCCACCACATGCCTACTGGCCAGGGACCTTGCACGGCTCCGTTAAACTCACAGGGTTCTGGTTTTCTCTCTAGCACGAGCCCACGGATATCAAACTCACAGGAGTTTGCTGACCACTCCGACCCTGTGACCCTTACCACTCTGACCCTGTCACCATTACCATTCTGATCCTGTGACCTTAACCACTCTGACCCTGTGACCCTTACCACTCTGACCCTGTGACTTTACCACTGTAACCCTGTGACTTTTATTACTCTGACCCTGTGACTTTTTTCACTCTGACCCTGTGACCCTTACCACTCTGACCCTGTGACCTTTACCACTCTGACTCTGTGACCCTTACCATTCTACCCTGTGACCCTTACCACTCTGACCCTGTGACATTTACCACTCTTGACTGTGTGACTTTCACCACTCTGACCTTGTGACCCTTACCACTCTGACCCTGTGACCTTTACCACTTTGGTCCTGTGACCTTTACCACTCTGACCCTGCAACCTTTGGCTTTTTGGCTGTCCTGCCAGGAGCAGGTGCCAGGGTGTCTATGCAAACAAGGACACGGAAAGGCAGAGTGGACTGCTTCCTGGTGCTTGTGGAGGGCAGAATAAGAAATTGTTGTAGAAATTTCCCCTCAAACTTCAGACTGTAGGCGCATCCCACCTTCCCCTTCCTGGAAAGAATAGAAAAACCTTTGAGGTCTGAGGTCTAGGTTCTTCTCACTTGAGAAGAGAAGGTAATGGGGTCTTTGAGTTTCAAGGTGTTATGGATTGAATTGTGTCCCCCCAAAATGTGTTGTAAATCCTAACCTCAATGCCTGTGGTTATAATCCCAGTTGGGAATGGGTTGTCTTTGTTATGTTAATGAGACAGAATGAGTGTAGGGTGTATCTTGAGTCAATCTCTTACAAAATATGAAAGGAGCAGGTTAAGGAAGCAGAGATGGGGGAAGATAGATGCCAGACCACATGGAGATCTCCAAGGCACAAGGAAACAAGCTGAAGAGACAAGGACATTCCCCCAGAGTTGACAGAGAGAGAAAGCCTTCCCCTAGAGCTGGTGCCCTGAATTTGGACTTCTAGCCCCCAAACTCTGAGAAAATAAATTTCTGTTTGTTAAAGCCATCCACTTGTAGTATTTCTGTTACAGCAGCACTAGATAACTAAGACATAAGGATTGCCCTAAAAATGCTTCCATGCAGAACTTTTTGGCCCATTAGCAATGAAAGTGGAGTTGTCTGCAGGGACTGAACGAAGGAAGAGAGAGGCAGGTGCTTGGCTAGGAAATGTGGGATGGTCTTCCTGGGAAAGGCCTTCCAAGGAGGTGGTATGGGGGTTCCAAATCGTGCCCCACTCCCAGGGTCAAGCCACCCAGCACCCCAGCCTGAGGGCAGTATCTTAGTTATCTATTGCTGCTACAACAGAAATACCACAAGTGAATGGCTTTAACCAACAGAAATTTATTCTCTCACAGTTTAGGAGACTGGAAGTCCAAATTTAGGGTGCCAGCTCCAGGGGGAAGGCTTTCTCTCTCTGTTGGCTCTGGGAGAAGGTCCATGTCATCACTGTTTCCCTGGTCTAGGAGATTCTCAGCACAGGAACCCTGGGTCCAAAGGACATGCTCTGCTCCTGGCTCTTCTTGTTCTCCTCTTTGCTTGATTCTCTCTTTTATATCTCAAAAGAGATTGACTCAAGATACAATCTAATCCTGTAGATTGAGTCCTGTCTCATTAACATAACTGCCTCTAATCCTGCCTTATTAACATCATGGAGGTTAGAACTTATGACACACAGGATAATCACATCAGATCAGAAAATGGTAGGCAACCATACAATACTGAGACTCATGGCCTAGCCAAGTAGACACATATTTTTGGGGGACACAATTCAATCCATAACAGGCAGTATGGGGAGTTCACCCAATAAATGCACACACGCTGAGTGGTGAGGGGCATCCCTGGGGTGGGCTGAGCCACAGTGCTGGCAGCAATATCACACAGACAGTGAGCACAGTGACCATCCTGGATAAGTTCCCGCCCCCATCCCCATTCCAAGGACGAAGCCCTGAGGCTTCTGTAGGACCCAGTGGAAAAGGCAGAACCCCAATAATGACTGATATAAGATATCCCATTAGCAAGCACCTTGGAAAAAAAGCATGGCCATCTGCTTCCAAAAGTCACAGACAGGAAAGTACTATGGCATGCACTTCTACTTTGCAACACATGGGGTCACCATGAGTTGGAACTGACTTGACGGCAACTGGTTATTTTAAAATAGAAGACATGTCTCTCCCCACCCCACTGACCCTGACCAGAAGTGGTTTCCTTTAAAGGACAAAATTCCATATTATAATCTCAACTTTAAACCAGTTGCCTTCAAGTCAATTCCAACTCATGGTGACCCCATGTGTGTCAGAGTAGAACTGTGTTCCATAGGGTTTTCAATGGCTGATTTTTCAGAAGCAGACTGCAGGCCTTTCTTCCGAGGCACCTTTGGGTGGACTCAAACCTCCAAGCTTTCGGTCGACCATTTGTACCACCCAAGGACTGGTCTCCATTCGATGCTCTCATAATGCCTCACAGTTTCCCTTTATAGGAGTTATGTATTTATTTGTGTGGTTACTGATCAGTGCTTGTCCCACCCACCAGAATCCAAGCTCTGGAAGGCCAGGGGCCATGTTGGGTTTTGCTCATGGTGGTCCATCCCCAGACGTAGCATGGTAGAACTTCATCTTTACCTGTGGAATGAATGAAGAAAGGAGTGGATGAGTGCAATGCTATGGTGTCTCCATGAGGGTGGTTGGACCTGATTGAGGACAGGGTGCATGGAGGGTGTGAGAAGGAGGAAGGACATGGCTTTCAGTTTTCTCTTGATGTGCCTAGGGTGGGGATGGGGTTAGAGTTTGTAGGATTGTCTCATAGACTGAGGGGACAATAGGTTTGGGGAACCAGGAACTTAAGGTGAGGGGTTGGAAACAGTTAGGAATTGGCTTCATTCCTGCCCTCAGGCTCTCAGAGAAGGAGGTTGGACCAGGCTGGGGGTGAGTGGCTTGGGCAGTGGGGTGATGACACAAGACTTGGCTTCTAGCCTCATCTTGGTCAAGGGCCCTTCAACAAGCCCAATCACCAATCTGGGCTTCAGTTTCTCCATCTGTCACATGAGGGCTTGGGCGAGATGATCCACAAAGATTGTTCTAGCACAGACTTCTGTGCCATTAGGAGGAAGAATTCCAAGTTCAAGGGCCATAAACCAACGAGAAACCAAACCCACTGCTGTTGAGTCAATCTCGACTCATAGCGACCCTATAGGACAGAGTAGAACTGCCCCGCCGGGTTTCCAAGGAGCAGCTGGTGGATTTGAACCACTGATGTTTTGGTTAGCAGCCATATCTCTCAACCACTGTGCCACCAGGGCTCCTCGAGGGCCATAGTGAACTTTTAATCTCAACCACAGAGTTCACCCACACTTCCCTTCTGTAAAGGGGATCTACTGTTGTTGCTCCCCAGACTTCAGTCATTCAAGGTCTACCTTCACGATTCTTGTGTATCTGTAAGTGTCATGCACCATTCTTTATGTAATGGGTTTCTTTAAATGCATCTTTTGTTTTTTAAATCCAATGATTTTTAGTATATTCAGAGTCATGAAACCATCACCACAATCAGTTTTAGAACATTTTTATCACCCCATAAAGAAACCCTGTACCCATTATCACTTTCGAAAAACTTATGTATGTGTATTATAACAGAGCACTTTGTATCAATACCATAAATGGAAACCCAGTATCACTTGCCATAAATAGAAGATAGCCATAAAAAGTTAATTCAATGGAAACAAAACAGTGTTGTTAAAATCTGGCTAAATGCCATTATCTGTTGCATGCTGGGGCTGCTGTCTCTCAGCATGAAGGGAGATTAACTAGTGTTAACCAGTTGCCATGGAGTCAATTCTGACTCATGGCCACCCTATGCGTGTAAAGTAGAACTGTGCTCCATAGGGTTTTCAATGGCTATTGTTTTGGAAGTAGATCACCAGGCCTTTCTTCCAAGGTGCCTCTGCATGGACTTGAACTTCCAAACTTTTGGTTAACAGCTGAGGGCTTATAAACATTTACACCACCCAGAGATCCAGCCTCAAACTGAGACTTTCTCCTTAAAGAAATCTGGGGGATTGAAAGAGGTTGAAAAGGAAATGCCTTCACCACTCTGTCACTTGGTATCATTTATTGCCATGTTCGTGAATCTCTAAACCTTCCTCTCAGCGTCTCACACTTTGGGGACACTAAGTTGGTGCCTTTGTATCCATAATCTCCTCCGGTCCTCACTACAACTCCATGAGGCAGGGATTATCATTCCCATTTTACAGATGGGAAAATTGAGGCTCAGAGAAGTTAGATGTCTTGCCTAAGTTCTGCAGTGATAAGTTGTGGAGGAAGTTCTTGGTCCCAGGTGCTCTTTCTGTCCCTTAAGAGTTGACCTCTCCCTTGCCTAAACAGAGCAGTTCCCGCGTGTGCTTCTTGCTTCTGGAGCCCACTGCTCACAGACCTGTTCCTCCTCACGTTTAGGGTTAGCTGGGCAGTGTCTTAACCAGGGAGTGGAAAACACCTGTCTGTGGGGACCCGGGGGCCTGAAACTTCTGGTTTATTTTCCGTAAGGCCACTGAGCTGACATCTCTAAAAAAAACAGCACCCTGAGACCAGATGTTGGCCGTGATATCTTCTTTCTTCTGGCTCATTTTGGTAGAGACCTGGAATGCTAGAGCTGGCTAGGAACCTAGAGTTCACCCAGGGCAGCCTCTCCCAAAGTTTAGACTCATGAATTCCCTTTACACTGCTATGGGCTTTGTATGAACCTCCTAGGAATATTTCCAGTTATCCCGCATTTTGGTGTGGCATGTGATAAAGAAGGAATTCTAATTAAAAAAAGAAAAATCAAGTTTAAGTCATTAAGTTTAAGTGACTGTATTCAATATAGTACTACAAAGTTAACGTTTAATACATTTAAAATATTTATATAGTATATGTTTGTATAGCCACAATAATGGGCTCAAAGATATCAATGATCATGAAGATAGCACAGGACAGGGCAACATTTTGTTCTGTTATTCATAACATTGCCATGAGTCAGAGTCAACTCCACCGCAGCTAACAGCAACAACAATAAATTCAATATAGTACTAAGAAGGTAATGTTTAATACATCTAAAATATTTACATAGTATATGTTTGTATATTACAGAGAGACAAATTTCAATGTTTTCCTGTTTAGCAAGCAATGCATGCTGTTACATTTTTTTTCCAGAAAATTCTATAAGAAAAAGTAGGCATAAAAGATGACACCAGCAGTAGAGAGCTATGGAAACCACCCCTGAGCCCAGCATTATGAATAGAGGGACGAGCTGGCACGGGGTGCCCCTGGTGGGATACATATGAAGTCCACAGCACCACTTCTGGAGTGTTCTCCCCAACGTTTGCCCTGCATCAAACCAAGCCTCAGAGTCTAGACCTTACTGCCAGGTTATAGGAAAGAGGAAGGATGGAGGAATAAGTTGAGGGACACCATGAGGAAATACCAGACATTCTACAAGATAACTGATCTTTTTAAAAAGTCCATGCCATGAAAAAAGTGACAGGGTTGTTCTAGATTAAAAAAAAAAGTGATGTAACAATCAAATATAATGCACAAAACTTGATGAGCAGTGGCGTCACAAGGGGAGTACCGGGGGTGCGGACCGCACTGGGTGACACTGTCAGAGGGGGTGACACTAAAATGACTGTCTATAAAATTTTTGTGCACTGTTTCAGCAGAAATTTATTATTTTTTATAAAAATATCCCTGTAGCTACTTATAACAACAAAAACATCTTTCGTAAGCCCAGCTTACATGTATCAATATACCTACAAGGCTAAAACTCAATGCTGATTTACTTTTTGAGCCTTTGAATGCGCTCTGGTCAGAGCTGTCATTATTACCCAATTACAATGAGGCTTTGACTCACATGGTTTCATCTCTATGATTTACAAGCATGCGCTGTTGTTTTCATTACTGCCGGTGTTTACATAGTCACTGATTTTGTCAAATTTTCTGGTGTTTTAGCTACAATATTGTGGTAATTAGTACTTGTGAAACTATATCAATACCTTTTTTAACAATGAAGTAGTAATTAAAGGAAAAGAAGGAGAAAAATAAAAAGGGCTTTTGCTCAGTTACTAATAATGTTGTAATTCAATATAGATTTTATGAAATAATTTTGTTGTTAGTATTCATGTAATCTAAGGAATATTACACTTAAGCAATTTACAACTATGTTTATCACATATTATTCGATGATTAAAATTGATAATAAACATTACTAGGGCTTCTATATGGTCCTGTACTGGAGGAGGTCCATCGGTGGCGGGGGGGTGACACCATGAATTTACCACACTGGGTGACACCAATCCTAATGACGCCACTGTTGGTGAGTCCAAGTTAAAAAGAAACCAAAATAAAAGACATTTTTGGTCCAGTGGGGGAAATTTGAATGTACAAGTGTATTCAATAGTATTCTGGACTTTTTTTTTTTTTGCTTTAACAAAGATAAATTTATTATCTCACAGTCCAGTAGGCTAGAAGTCCAAATTCAGGGTGTCATCTCCAAGGGAAGGCCTTCTTTCTCTGTTAGCTCTGGAGGAAGGTCCTTGTTATTAATCTTTCCCTGGACTAGGAGCTTCTCTGTGCATAAACTTCAGGTCCAAAAAACATGTTCTGCTCCTGGTGCTGCTTTCTTGGCGGTATGAGGTCCCTCTGTCTCTCTGCTCAGATCTCATCAATGTAACATCATAAAAAAAAATATTGACATCAAGTTGATTCTGACCCATAGTGACTCTATAGGACAGAGGAGAACTGCCGCATAGGTTTTCCAAGGAGTGGCTGGTGGATCTGAGCTGCCGACCTTCTGGTTAGCCGCCAAGCTCTTAACCACTACGCCACAAGGGTCCTATTAACATCATAGAGATAGAATTTACAACACCTAGGAAAGTCAATCAGATGACAAAATGATAGACAATCACACAACACTGGGAATCATGGCCTAGCCAAACTGATACACATATTTTTGGGGGACACAATTCAGTCCATGACATTCTACTCTTTGGCTCCCAAAAAATTCATGTCCTTGCCACATGTAAAACACATTAACACCATCATTTCATAGCAAAAGTCTTAAATCAACTCCAAGGCTAAAATCTAAAAATTCCTCTTCATCTGTGAAATCTGGAATACAAGTTATCTGCTTCCAAGGTACAATTGTTGCACAGCCTTTTGGATTTACTTTTAATTTTCTTCGTGTGATAATGGTATTGTGATTATGTAGGAGAATGTCCTTATTCTTAGGAAATACAGTCGGAAGAATTTACAGATGAAGGGTCATGACGTCTGCAGCTTATTTTCAAGTGGTTCAATTAAAAAGTATATACATATGTGTGTGTGTGTGTGTGTGTGTATATGTGTGTGTGTGTGGAGAGAGAAATGGAGACATTGAGAAAGCACACGTGCAAAATGTTAACACTTGTTCAATCTTGGTGGAAGGTATAACGGTGCTCATTGTACTATTCTTTCAACTTTTCTGGGTTTGAATTCTTTTCATCATGGGGAAAATGATATTAGGTTTAGTTTTAGGACTGACTACGTATCAAAATGACTAAAATTTAACTACAGCATTGACAATAGTCAAAGATTGCTTTCTGGTCTAGCCTGGAAATGCCGTGTTCTACGCCGACAATATGTATGTATAGCGGTTGAAGCCACTCCAGCAGGTTGTGGCGTTGCTAAACCTGGAGTGACAGGGCCGTGAGCAAGTGGTCCTCCACCAAGCCACCAGCAGAGGCCACAAAACCACGCTCTTTGAAGGGGAAAACTGCTTTGGTAAGTCTTTTATATGTTGATTTTAAAATATATAAGTCAAACCAGGGGCCATTTCCATCCTTATCGAAGCTAACCACACTAGTCTAGCACAATGTCCTATTTTACAGATGAGGAAACTGAGGGCTAGAAAGGGGAAGCGGCTGAGACAAGATCACACAGTAAGTTATTGGCAGAGCTGGAGTTTGCACCCACGTCTCTAGAAAGCTAAGCTGAGGGTTCTTTCCATCATGCCCCTTCATCTTTTGAGCAACCCTATTTATCTTAAGGAGTCCCTCAGTGGCGCAAACAGTTAATGCACTCGGTTAAGGTTCATGTCCACCCAGAGGTGCCTTGGAAGAAAGTCCTGGCAATCTACTCCTGAAAAACCAGCCATTGAAAACCCTATGGAGCACAGTTCTACTCTGACACACAGGGGGTCTCCATGAGTTGGAATCAACTTGACGGCAACTGGTTATTTATCCTAAACATTTGCACGGCTCTCTCAGGAGCTCCCTCAGAGACTAATGACTTACACTTTGCCTTCTATTCTAAAGCCAGCTGCAACCCACAGAGGTTAGACACAGCAGCAGATGAGGAGTGGAGACAAGAGGTGCTATGGGCAAGCCAGTGACCCCAAACAGAAGTGACAGTGGCAGCAAGGGAAGTGACAAAGCAGATAGGAAAGTTCAAAAAACCCCTCACTCGGGGACTAGTCAGTGCAGTGCAAATAGTCCCTGGGACGTCCCTATTTGCAAGGGATTTCATAAGACAGTATAGAAAGACCTGCCATCCCAGATGGCTACAAGCCCGGGGCTCCACAAGTGTTGAGCCCTCAGTTCTGTGGAAACGGGCCCACCCTGGAGAATAGGGAGTTGTGAGGGCTGACTTTGCTGCATAGACCACGTTGCAGTCCATCCAATGCTCAAGTCCTATCTCACCAGCAAAAGCGCAGCTTCAGGAGAGCAGGGGCCACGCTCCGCCATTGCTGGCCACCATCAGGAGGCAGCATGTCAATTTGGAGCCAGACTGCCTGAATCCAAGTCTCAGCTCTGCCACCTTTTAGTTGTGTGTCCCTGGGCAGACTGCTTAACGTCTCTGAGCTGGTGTGGGATAGCCACAGCATCTACATCACAGTTTGATGGCATTAGGCTTGGCCCAGAGTCAGGGGCCCAGTAAAGATTCAAAGAGCTAGCCCTGCAGATGCCCAGGGGAAGGGAGTTCAGGCTGAGGGAAGAGCAAGGGTGGTGGCACAGAGGCAGGCGTGTGCCTGGGGTGCCTGTGTGACTCCAAGAAGCCAGCGTGGCTGGAGTACAGCGAGCAAGAGGACAAGAAGTGGGAGATGGGATCAAGGAGGTGCGGGGGGGGGGGTCACATTTTGTTTTATTTTTATCATGTTTGCTTTTTTTTGTTATTTCTATTTATAGAAAGAATTGTTTTCTATTTATTTGCTGATACAAAATGCCTCTTTAAAATCATATTATATAAGAATAAAAACAATTTAAGGAAACAGAAAGGATATACGGTCCAGTTTGCAAATGAACAAGAAGCACGTAGACTGTCCTGGGATACTAAAATGTGGGATGAGGAAGGGGCTGTCTCCTCCTTCACCTTGTTTCCTCAGCACACAGGGGTCTGGAATTCTGAGGATGAAGTTCACTGGCGACCTCAGATGTCACAACCAGAATTTTGAACTTGACTCCTGATCTCAGAGCTTTCAAGGAGGGAGGCTCCTTCAGATCATCTTATCCACCCCACCCCCACTCCATTTTACAGATGGAGAAACTGAGGCCCAGGCAGAGACCCAATGAAAGTCACCCAGCAGGCCTGTGACGTTGCTGAGCCCATGTGGGCTCCCGCCGTCCACTAACCTTGCGCTGGTCACTCCAGCTCTGTCCCCCTTTCTCTGGGGAGTTGAGAATCATGGAGAACGAACCCATGATTTCTGTCTGATCCAACACCCCTGCAGCCCCCATCCCAAATGCAGGAGAGCAACCCTTCCCCCGGCTCTGAGGATCCCATCTTCTCTGGCTCCCCTCACAGCCCCACATGGACAATCCCCCACCCCGCCCCACCCCGCCCTGTGAGCTGGAGGCAGTAGGCAGGGGAGGGCAGAGGGTGTGAGGGAAGCTCCTGGGAAGGAGGGTGGCCTGGCCCAGGGATCTGCCCTGGGGGCTGGCAGGGATGGTGTGTAGCCCCAGATCATGCTCTGGGTCAGCAGACACAGCTCTGGCCAACCACACCAGGTTACTGAGGGACGGGGGCCTGGAGGTTCCCTTGTGTCTGAGGAGACAGGGACCACCCTATCTGGGCCTGGAGGTTACTGAGGGATGGGGGCCTAGAGGTTTTCCCTTGTGTCTGGGGGGATGGGGACCACCTTATCTTGGCCTGGAGGTTACTGAGGGACAGGGACCTGGAGGTTCCTCTTGTGTCTGAGGCGATGAGGACCACCCTATGTTGGCCACTACTTCCAGGGCAGGCAGTTCTAGAACAGCAGTTTGCCCCCTTTCTGCTCACTGTCCCTTGGAAATCGGCTCGCATCTGCCAGGGAGAAGAGACCAGGGGTGAATTCTGAAGGGCTGGGGGGCCCAGGGCCCAACTTCCTCACCTCTGCTTTTGTTCATTTTCCTAGTTGCCTTGAGACACATCCTTATAGGAGGGTGGGGGCTCCACTAATAGACCATTGAGTGCCAACGGTGGGTCGGGAAGCTGGGACCAGTCGTCTACCTCCTGCAAAAGAGGAAACGCCCCGTCCTCACTGCTCCACTAGTTAACTTGTTGAAGTCTCAAGATTCCCATGGATTTGGGGAAACAAGCTCAGAGAGACGAGGGACTTCCATGAGATGCAACTGGTTCAAGTTGAGATTATATGATGGAATTTTGTCCTTGAAAGAAACGAGCCTAGGAAACTACTACAGGTCAGGGTGAGTGGGGTGGGGACAGATGTGTCTTCTCTTTCAAACTATACTCACTGCTGCGGAATCAATTCTGACTCATGGTGACCCCACATGTTGCAGAGCAGAACTGCTCCGTAGGGTTTCCTTGGCTGTAATCTTTACGGAAGCAGATTGCCAGGCTTTTCTTCCACAGTACCTCAGGGTACTTCTAGGTTAGTAGCTAATCACAAACGTTTTGTAAGACCCAGGGACTGTCTTTCAAAATATATCTAATTAAAACCTGGTCTCATTGGGCAGGTAGTCTACATGCTTTTAGACCCTCAGTCGGCCTTTCTGCTCCCCCCAACGGCAGACAAGAGGTTGGCCTGGGTCAGACACACCTTGTTCCAAGTCCTGGCTCTCCCGACTGCTGGGCTCAGTCCCTATTACCCCCCTGCTCACTTGCTCCCACCACAGCCAGATGCCACAACATGCTATAGCTTCCCTGTCCTGTCTCTGAGCCACTGCTCATGCTGTTCCCTCTGCTGGAGGTTCCTTCTCCCATCTGTATCTGTGGCCCTGAATTCTGCCAGTCTCCACGGACCTCACTGATGCACTTTCCTGGAGCTCTCAGAGCTGGGGGAAAGGTAGCCTGTTGCTCTGAGTGCCCGTGGCTTTTTCTCTTTGGTGATTGTTATAGATTGAATTGTGTCCCCCCAAAATATGTGTTAGAATCCTAACCCCTATACCTGTGAATAAGGAGCCCTGGTGATGCAATGGTTAAGCCCTCGGCTGCTAACCAAAAGGTTGGCAGTTTGAACCCACCAGCCGCACTTTGGCCGCAAAGACCTGGCAATCTGTTCCCTGGCCATCTGCTCCTTTAAAGATTTCAGCCTAGGAAGCCCTATGGGGCAGCTCTACCCTGTCCTATAGGGTCGCTATGAGCCAGAATAGACCATGGCACACAACAACATACTTGGGAATGTAATCCTACTTGGAAATAGGGTTTTCTTGGTTATGTTAACAAGGTCATGTTGGCGTAGGGTGTGTCTTAAACCTAATCCCTTCTGAGTTATAAGGAGCAGCATAAAGGGGGTGGGGGGCAAGACAGATGCCATGTGAAGATCACCAAGGAACCAAGGAATGCTGGGCTACAGAAGAGGCAATGACCTTCCCCTAGAGCCGGTGCCCTGAATTTGGACTTCTAGCCTCCTGAACTGTGAGTGAATACATTTCTGTTCTTTAAAACTGCCCTCTTGTGGTATTTCTCTTACAGTAGCGCTAGGAAACCAAGATGGTGGCCCTGCATTTTCCACCCTGAATTGGCATTCTCTCCCCCACGCCCTGTCTCCCCAACTGGACTGAGAGTGGCCTCTATTTGTGACCCCACATGGTCAATGCCCAGCAGATGTGGCCCCTGCCTGCTGCCTCCCCTTTGGGCTCTCTGTCATCTCGTGCCCCCATCTCTCAGGGGCTTGGTGCTCCTGGCAGGGCCCTCACCTCTGCAGACAGGCGGTGTATCCTCCAGGCCACCACAGCTGTAGGCCCCGGCAGGAAGAGCTCCAAGTAGGTAAAGCACAGCATGGCCAGCTCCAGCCTCTGGATGTGGACCTGGTGGGCAGGGAGCGGGAGGAGGGGGGAGAGAGGTCTTGCTGGGTGTCTGCAGCTCCTAGGCGGCATGAGGGGATGGGGCTCTGTGGGGCTGGGGTTGGCCCTGTCTTGGTCACTGCTCTATGCCTGGTGCATAATGGGTCCTGGGTAAATGTTTGCCTGTATTTGAGGCCCAGAGAATGTCATGAGTCCCTGGTGGAACTGAAGGTGACCTCAAGACCCATCTTATGCAATGGGCGTGACAAATGGGGACACCGAGGCCCAGAGAGAAGGAGTGTCTTTTCTAGCTGGTGAGGGGAAGAGCTGGGCTAAGGACAACCATCCAGCAGGGACATCTCATAGGGCCACGAGCATTCATCAGGGAAGTGCTGCATGTGTGCATGCGTGTACTTGCACAGGTGTGTGTATGCGTGTGTGCACATGCATACATGTGTGCATGTTTGTGTGCATGCATAGATGTATGTACCTTTGTGCACGTGTGCATGCATGCACGTGCATGTATGTGGTGGAAGGTGATGAGGAAGAGCTAACCACCGTGGTGAGAACATTGCCAGGAGGCGCCCAACCACCCTCGAGGAATGGCTAACCCTCCTTCTGTTTTTTCTCCAGGGGGAGGCAGCCGTGCTGGGGTGAAAAAGCGCCAGACTGGGAGTCATAGATTTGGCTTTGGGTTCTCACTGACACCCCCGCCCAACTTGCTGTGCACCCTTGGCCCACTAACTTAACGTCTCTGCACCTCAGTGTTCGCTCTCAGCTCTGCAAGGCTGTTGCAAGGCTCACGGAGGTGGTGGCGGCGGCAGCGGGGCTATGATATTTAAAGAGCCTCAGATCGGGATTCAGCAGTCGCAGGTCCTGGATTTGCTGCCAACTTGCTGCTCCATCTCAGGCAGCCCCTCCCCTTCTCTGGGCCTTAGTTTTCTCATCTGTAAAGTTGGACTTGATCCCTGGTGCTGACCCTGTGAGAAGGCCAGCACCTCCCTTCTACCATGTCCGGGAGGGGCGGGTTGAGAACCAGCTGTGTTGAGAGATCCGGGTCCTGAGCTTGGGCTCCGGAAGAGGTTTTCCTAAGAGCCGGAACTTCCTCTCAGGCAATCACAAGGCAGCCCCTCCTCAGAGCCGAGGACCCTCAGGCAAGCACAAGGCAGCCCCTCGGCAGAGCCGAGGACCCTCAGGGTCTGAGCACTCCCTGTGGAGTTGGGGTAAGTGCTCCAGATTGGCGCTTCATATGGGCTCTCCAGAAAGAGGTCCATGACGATGACAAAGATACAGCAAAACACGCAAAAGAAGCTGATGAGGTTCATTGTCAGGCACAACGTTTTCTACAGGGAAAAAATAAAGTTAACATTGTCGGCCAAAGGTCGGAGACCCGGATGCAGGTCCGCCTCCCAGGCCTGCCTGTGACTCGCTCTGTGGTCTCAGGAAAGATTCAGCCCATCCCTGGGCCTGAGGCTCCCACCCAAAACCAAGAGAACCAAGCTGCTGACCATTGAGGACCCGGCCAGTGACATGTCTACGGGACAGGATTGGGGGCCCCAAAGGCTGCCTCTGGATCCACAGAGATTGTAACAAAGAAGGATGCTCCCACCACCCCAACCATCCCAGCATCAGGTATGCCAACTGGTGGGGGACTTGACATCCAATGGACCCTCGCCCAGCCCATTGCCCGCAGGAGAAGATGGGAGGAGCCCTGGAGATGCCCTATCCCCACACACTCCAGTGCCTGCCCTCCTTCCCCAGCCACCGTGGTGCCTGAAACACCCCTGTCCACCATCCTCTTGGGTTAAGCACAATTCTGAGAGGCTTCTCTGTGACGGGTACAGAGTGTGAACCTATGGAGCCCCTAACCCTTTACACTAGAATGAATTTCTTTGTGAGAAGAGGGTCTCTATGCTCAGGTATAGGAATGGTGAGGCAGTGGTTCTGAAAGTGGCCCATCCCAGGAGGGATGTGTGGAGAATGGACATGTCTTTGCCAAGCATCTCCTGCCTCTGCTGGGTAAATGATACCAATGCCCTCCTCCACTCCAAGCTAGGCTCCCCGAGAAGACAGGGAACCAGGCAGCTCAGGCAGGACCAGGCCAGGGCTTCTGAGATAGAGATGTGTGAAGGGTCAGAGGACCAGGCCATGTATTTAGGCCATAAAATATGATTTGTAGGGATGGTCCTTCCATCATCCTTTTATCATCCATCCAGTCTTGTGTTGGGTGCCTACTCTGAGCCTACCTGGGCTACCTGGGTTACCAAGATGCTCAGACACCTGCTATCCATGCAGAGCCTAGCATACAGGGGAGACAGATGAGATGAGAAAGTCCTAGAAGCTATGGGAATACAGAAGCCATCATGGCAGGTCAGGGAAGACTTCCAGGAGGATACGACCTGTAAGTTGAGCCTTGAAGAGTTGATCAGGACTAAGTCAAGGAGAGGAGAGACGTGAGCAGTGGGGAGGGGACAAGGTGCTCGGGCAGGGCTGCCACACAGGCAGAAGAGGGATGGCAACAGTTCCATCTGGCTGGCACTCAGCGAGAAGCAGTGGATAGAAACCCAGCTGCTGGCTGAGCTTGCAGGACCTGTGGATGTGTGACAATGCTGGAGGCCAGCCCAGGGCACTGGGGAGCCAGGGAGAGCTTGGATGCAGTGGAGTGATGCAGGCAGGCCTGCATTTGAGAAAAATCGCTCAAGTTGCTTGGTAGGATGGGTTGGGTGACGTCTGGCCAGAGACGGTGGCCAGAACCGGGGTGGGGAGAGGGCAGTGGGATAGAGAGCAAGGCATGGAGACAGGGATGTGTAAGAGGTCAAACTCCGTGGACTTAGGGGAAGGGAGAGCCAAGCGTGGTTCTCAGGCTTCTAGTTGGAGGACTCTGGGCTTCTGGGTGGATGGTCACATAGTAACTGAGATAAAAACTAGGTCAGTTTGGGAGGAAGAAGAGTTTTGTTCTAGATGTGATGGGTTGGGGTTCCTGGGAGCCATTTCCTCCTTGTCCCATTGCCACCTCCCCACAAGCTGAAGACCTCGCCTCACACGACAGTGCGAAGACAGAAGGTTGATGGGTTCCTTGTCCTCCCACAGCCAAGTCCACCAGCCTGTCCACACCTGGACCCTTCTGTGCGGGCACCCTCTGCTGTCCAGAAGGCATGAGCCTGTCCTAGCAAACTCTTAGAGCTGCCTCCCCAATCACCACCACACAGTTGCCCTCAACAAAGTTACCCACTCTTGAGAAAGAAGAGAATGATCTCGATGCTCCAACTTACCAGGTATGCTTTAGCAAACATCGCCACTGCTATCGCCAGGATTCCTGAAGTGAGGAGCTGCAGGCCAGGTTTGAAACAGTCGTAGGAGAGACGGTAGCATTCCTTAAAACTCACAAATTCCCTTCCCTCCCCCTGTTCTCTTAAGAAAACCACCCCTGGTGGCTGACGGGGCAGAGAACACCATTCCCCTCACAGAGGATGGTAGAGATGAGTTCTTCCTGCTGGTTCAGCAGCCCTTACCCGCCCCACCACACCTCGCCAGCCTCCCTGTGGACCACGTGGAGTCGCCATGAGTCAGCATTGACTTGACGGCAATTGGTTTCTCCATTTCTCTGGGATCAGTTACCCTATCCCCTCTACCCCGACCTTTCCTCTTTTTCTGAATCCTTCAGTTTGGAGGATATTAACTCTTGGTTCTAAGGTCTCTGGGCTTTCTCCAATCATTCTTTCAAAGGTTTGCTAAGCATCTAGTATGCACCAGTCCTGGGAATACAGGGCTGAGAAGGCATCACCGGTGTAGACAGTTGCATCTCACTATGTGGTTCAAGCTTGGTGCTGGGGGCCATGGGAGCAGGGGAGGGAAATGACAGCGGGGGACCAGGTGGCCGGGTACCTTCGCCAGAGGGCACCCTGGAGCTGGGGCTTAGTGATAAGCAGGACTCCCCCAGGGGACTGGCGAAGGGTGGAGGGGCAGGAGGCGTGGAGACCTGGAAGAACAGGCTGCCCTGGGAGATGGCTTGGGCCTTGGCCTGGTCTCGCATCTGGCTGTTGGCCTTGGGAGGACAGGATCTATGTCTTATACCCTGTGTGATCCCATAGACTGACCCTGACAGAGACTTCTGGCCCTAGGGATGTACTGCTGGACCCAAAGGCAGCCCGGCTGCTCAGAAGCCTGTGGGAGAATCCACATTCCCAGGCTCATGCTCACCCTCCTCCCTGCGGGGTACACATGTTCACTAGGGGAGAGGCTGGGGATTCAGGACTGATGTCCCACTCCCCACCCCTCTCCCCAGGAGAGAGCTATGTCCCAGTGGAACTGAGAATAGAAACAGACATGGGGAGACTGGGAGAGGGGCTGGCTTATAGTTCCAGTCTAGCTCTCTTCTGCCTGCCCTGCATCAAGTCCCAAATGCCCTGCTGGTCCCCACTCCCCTGTGTTTTGGCTCCTACTTACAGAAGCAGCCCCCCAGAAGGGGTACCAACACCCCATTGTCACCACATGAAGGCTCTTGACAACAGAGGCCAGGTAAGCCCCAAGGAGCAGGTGTAGCAGAGCTAGGATGACTTGGGAGGCCTGGGCAGGAGAGGGCGGGAAACGGGTGCAATAAGACAAGGATGCTAGTGAACGGATGCTAAGGCCCTAAGCGAGGCCTGTGGTGCCCTGGGCCACCTGGCTGCAGTGAGTGTTCTTCCTGCCCTCCTTGGGACCCTGGTGGTCTGCAAAGCAGGACCCCTCCTCGGATTTCCTGCAGGGAGAGCAGAGGCTGCCAAGGCTCCCACCAGTGGGGGGTCCCATCTCTGGTTGTCTGGCTGCTGTTACCTGGCAGACAGGGCCCTGCTCAGGCCTTCCAAGGCAGTGAGTGTAGACTCACCCCATCCTTCAGTGGCGTTTCCAGTTCCAGGATGAATGCTGAATGCTAAGCAGGGAAACTGGAGGCTCGCTCGTCTCCCTCTCCCCTCTCTGGGCCCCCCTATCAGCATCCCTCCCTAGTAGCCCCTCCACTCCCCTCCTGTGCCCAGGGCCCAGGACACGAGACTCACCCCTAGCTCCTTGAGAAGGCTTCTCCTCTTCTGGGCCTTCCCCTGGGGCCATCTTGAAGGCAGGCACTCAGGTTGCATCACATTCTGGTGTGGACTTATCTGGCCTGGATGGGGTGGGTCGAGGGACTGCCATGGTGGGAGCCACCCGACTCTGGAGCTGAGAATATCAATGGGTGCTCTGAGGGTTTCACTTGTCACTGGCTCTGGTCAAGGAGAAAGGCCAGGTCAGAACCCATCAGTTTCTGAACCTTGTGCCTGAGACACTCTGTGGCTGTAACCTCTGCCCTCTGGGCCAGGGCCTTCAAGAACAGTGTTGTCCTGCCCCCTGAACTTGATTTAACCTGGAACAGCCTAGCCCCTGGGGATGAGGAGAGACTGCCGCTCACAGCTTCTAAGGGGTTACAGGGACACAGCTCCTTCTGAGGAGAAAAATGAGGCCCTGATAAACGTCACAACCAGGGCAAGGCAGAACTGACCCAAACTGGCTGGATGGTGGGTGGGCAGGAGTCCGGAGGTGCTGGAGACCTGGGCTGGTGGGGGACACTTGGTCACAGTCCCCAGCCTCTGGCCAAGGATGAGCTGGGATTGGAGGCAGGTGGGAATCAAATAATTGTCCCACCACCTGTGGCAACACCGAGCGTGCCTCTTGGGTTTGAGGGCATGGGGAAGAGAAAGGAAGGAAACTTCTGCTGGGGACTAACTCTGAGCTAGCACTGTGCCAGGAAGCCAACAACAATTACAACAGTCAACGTTTACAAGTACTTTCTCTGTGCCAGGCACTGGGATAAGCATTGGGCATGCTACCACCACCACCACCATCAGTTGCTACTGAGTCAATTCCGACTCATGGCGACCCCATGCGTGTCAGAGTAGAACTGCACTCTATAGGGTTTTCAATGGCCGATTTTTCAAAAGTAAATCACCAGGACTTTCTTCCATAGTGCCTCTGGGTGGGCTCGAACCTCCAACCTTTCGGTTAGCAGCTGAGCTCGTTAACTGTGTCACCCAGGGACTATTTTACATGCATTATCTGATTTTATCTCCATTCCAACCCTAATAGATAAATACTGTAGTTACTCCCACTTTGCAAATGAAGCTCAGGTTGAGACAGTTGTCCAGAGTTACACAGTGAATGACTAGGCTGGGACTGGAAGCCTGGCAGATGAACTCCAGAGCCTGTGTGCTTAGACCCTTCAATGTACTGTTTGCTCAACAAATGAAAATGAAAGATCCAGATGTTTAAATGGGCGTGAGAGAAGAGTTAGGAGAAACATTTGCAGGGAATTAAAAGTGCCTGATTGGGCCTGGTCAGCTCACTGTATGCTTGTAACAATAGCGTGGAGGGGGCATCTGACTTCCTCTAACGTCCCTCCCGAGGGGGAGAGAGAATCACCGTCGGCATCAACAGCCCAAGGCTGATTCCTGTGAATTGGAGGTCAGATGTACCTCCTCTCTCCACTCTTTTTAGCACTTCTGACACCGACCGTCCCTCCTGCACTCTCTACTTCTCTACTGGGTTGGATAATACGTTGCAATGGCCACACAGAACTCACAGACCATACTCATAGTTATGGGGTGTATTAGGGAGGTAACAGGTTACAATTCAGGATCAGTGACGACTCAGGATACAGTTCTTCCATCAGGACAGCCTCTTCATAGCCGTGTCTGTAGGCAGGCCTTTCCTTGGCCCTTGGCCGGCCTCTGACATGCTCTAGCAAGTGTTACAAAGCTCCTCAGCTCCGCCAATAAGTGCCTGGGGTGACCCCACTCTGCCAGCGAGTCTCCTGCCTGGAGGCACTCAGCTTTCTTGCTCCATAGGCTGGGAAGCTCACTGCTCCATCTCCTGCCAGTCTCCTGTTTCTGCTGCCTCTGCTACTGCTGTTTCTCTGATGCTGCTTCTTGCTGTCTTGCCATCTCCAGTGTTATAGCTCTCTTTCTCTCTTTGTCTCCTGGGTCTAGGAGGGTCTCAGAGCAGAAATCCTGGGTCCAAAGGATGCGCTGCATCAGCATCTCCTCTTCTTGGTGGTAATCAGGCCCTGCCCCACTCCGCCTCTGGGATGGCTCATTTTAAGCCTAGTGGGATGGCCCTTGTTAGGGTTCCATACACCTTATTTGCTTGATTCCACCCCAACAAGGGTGCCATGCACGTTTTTTGCATTATTAGCAAGCTGTGCAATCCCCTTGGTGGGCCACAAACACCTTATTTGCATAGTCCCACCAAGTCATTTGGTGGGAATTACAAGACCATAGCTAGAAAGGCCATATAAAAGCAATCCATCGCACTACAATGCTGATGCCATGGGGATACATCTGGGCTTCGGGGGCTGTCTGGTGATGTAGGGGTGTTGTTTTTAGGTGCTGTTGAGTTGGTTCCAACTCATAGCAAGCCCATGTACAACAGAACAAAACGCTGCCCATTGTTGCAGCCACTGTGTCAGTCCATCTCCTTGAGGCTGTTCCTCTTTTTCCGTCACCCTGTACTTTACCAAAAATGATGTCCTTCTCCAGGGACTGGTCCTTCCAGATAACATGTCCAAAGTATGTGAGATGAAGTCTTGCCATCCTCACTTCTGAGGAGCATTCTGGCTGAACTTCTTCCAGGATAGATGTGTTCATTCTTCTGGCAGTCCATGGTACATTCAGTATTCTTCCCCGCATCGATTCTTCTTTGGTCTTCCTTATTCATTGTCCAGCTTTTGCGTGCACTTGAGATGATTGAAAATACTATGGCTTGGGTCAGGCAAACCTTCGTCTTCAAAGTGACATCTTTGCTTTTTGACACTCGAAAGAGGTCTTTTGCCCCAGATACGCCCAGTGTGATCTGCTGTTTGGTTTCCTAACTGCTGCTTCCATGGGCGTTGATTGTGGATTTGAGTAAAATGAAATCCTTGACAACTTCAGCATTTTCCCTGTTTATCATAATGTTGCTTATTGGTACAGTTGTGAGGATTTTGGTGACAGGGTGAGAAACCTTGAAATCTTTCTCTGGAGGGTGGAGAGTGGGTAGCTGAGAGCTGGGAGAGGAGAATGCACTGACTTGTGAGATGCATGGTAGAGATGGTTTCTCCATGGGCCTGGGGCTAGTGAGCAGACCCTTTAAAGGGAGGGAGCTGTTCTCAGACTCTCCTGCAAAAAAAAGGGAGGGGGGAGGGGGAAGGCATATTCCGCTGGATTTCAGGAGTCTCTGGGTGGTGCAAACGGTTAAGAATTTGGCTATTAACCAAAAAGGTTGGTGATTTGAGTCTACCCAGAGGCTCCTCAGAGGTAAGCCCTGGGGTATGCTTTTGGGCAAAGTGGCTTTAAACTTCCAAACTTCTGTTCTGGATTTTTTTGGTCCTTCATTGCTCTCCTTTTGGTTTTCTCATGTGTATATGGTAGTGGTGGTGGCGAGGGGCAGGGATTGGCCTGTGATCTCTAGCGTCACTTTCGTGTTCAAATAATTCTCCCACGGAGTAGAGAGAGAGCTGCTCCAAGGAGCTTTAGACAGCTAGGAGGTGATTGCAGAGGGCAGGACTCAGATAGCCAGAGGGGAAGTCAGTTTGTTGTGAAGTCCTGTCTTCGCTTTCCAAGAAACACGGTATGAGCTCTGACTCCTTAGGAAGCTAACATCAGTCCCATCCTTCTGCCCTTTCCCTTCCCCACCTTGGGGACTTGGTGTGGGGCCCCTTGGGGGTGGGGAGTGGGCTGACAGAGAGGGGGAGAGCAGGAGACTGGTTGGGGCAATGGGGGGTACTTTTTAGCCTTGACCCCTCTCCAGACCCCAACTCGGGACCCACAAGCTCCCCTGGGAAACCCACCAGGGCCTTTGTACTCCACCCAGGGCCCACGTGTTCAGTGGGTGCCACACGTCTTCCCTTTGTTTAGCTCCAGGAGGCAGGGCTGGGTTACCCAATGTCTTAGTCATCTAGTGCTGCTATAACAGAAATACCACAAGTGGATGGCTTTAACAAAGAGAAGTTCATTTCTTCACAATCAAGTAGGCTAAAAGTCCAAATTCATGGCATCAGCTCCAGGGGAAGGCTTTCTCTTTCATGAATGTTCCCCAGGACTAGGAGCTTCTCCGTGCAGGGACCCCGAGTCCAAAGGATGCGCTCTGCTCCTGGCACTGCTTTCTTGATGGTATGAGGTCCCCCTGTCTCACTGCTCACTTCTGTCTTTTGTATCTCAAGAGATTGCCTCAGGACACAATCCAGTCTTGTAGATCAGGTCCTGCCTTACTAACACAACTGCCACCCATCCTCCCTCATTAACATCATGAGGCAGGTTTACAACATATAGGAAAATCACACAGTACTAGGAATCATGGCCCAGCCAAATTGACACATACATTTTTGGGGGAACATAATTCAATCCATGACACTCAATAAGCAAGGTAAGCACGGGCCCAATTGTGCCTTCCCACCCATCTGCAGTGCACAATTTCACCTGTCCCCCGCCATGTCACAGATGTGGTGAAACCATGTGAAATTGCTCACCACAGATTAGCAAGTAAATACAATTAAGCCCTTGTGTACCTTGCTCAATGCAAACTGTGCTTGCTGGTTAATCTGCCCCTGCCGGGAGGGCAGGGACAGAGAAAGAGCTGAGCCGGCTTTTACAGCTCCAGCAGGGCCTCAAGGGTCAGACCAGGAGCCCTGGAAGTCAACAAGCCTGGGTCAGAGTCTATCTCTGCTCCCACAAGGTTGCCCTTGGGCAGGTTGTTTACCTCAGTGTCACCCTGTCACATGGAGGGGTGATAGTGCCTACCCCTGGGAGTTGTGAGGATTAGATGGAATAATGTCTGCAACATGCAAGGCCTGGCACATACCAAACACTTGGGAAGCACTAGCCAGTTTTCCACTAGCCTGCCATGTGTCTAGTCTGCCACGTGTTTTGCTAGCCTGCCATGTGTTACACTAGCCTGCCACGTTAAGCTAGCCTGCCACATGTTATGCTAGCCTGCCACATGTTATGCTAGCCTGCGTTGTGTTACGCTAGCCTGCCACATGTTACCCTAGCCTGCCTCGTGCCTGGATCCTACCAGGCAGGCCCCACATTGTCCTCATCTGGTTTCTTCTAAGACTCACTTCTCCTGCTCACCATCCGGGGGTGGGGGGTGAGCTTATTGGCTTCACCCCCCGTCTTAGACTGGGCTCTCTAGAGAAGCAAAACCAGTAAAGTGTATAAATATATATATATAGAGAGATTTATATCAAGGAAATAGCTTGCACGGTTGTAGAGGCTGGAACGTCCAAAGTCCATGGGTCAGGCTGGAGGCTTCTCCTGATTCATGTAGCCATAGGGGCTGGCAAACCCAAGATCGGCAGGTCGGAGAGCAAGGCTCTGGCTCACAGGCTCTGAAGATCGATGAATCCCAAGATCAGCAGGCAAGACGGCATGTAAACTGCTAGCTCAAGTCCAAGAACTGGAGGTCAGGTGAACAAGAGCCAGCTGCAGGATCCACAGTGAGCAAAAGCCCATGAGCCTTGCCAGAAAGTCCATCTATACTGGATGCAGGCCACACCCCCAAGGAAACTCCCTTTCAACTGATTAGCTGCTCATAGCAGATCCCATCATGGAGGTGATCACATTGTATCACACCTCATTATGGAATTGATCACATCATCATATGACTGCCAGACCACATCATAACTGTCAAACCACTGAGAATCATGGCCCAGCCAAGTTGACACACAAACTTAATGATCACACCCCCTCTGCTCACAAGAGGGAGAAAGGGGCAGGGCCTGAGAGCTCTGGGCTCTTTGGGAGGACAGGGACAGGTGGGGAAGGATGGAGAAGGAAGGAGAGCATCGAGGGCATTGAACGGGTTCACTGATGTCATGGAAAAATTATCTATGGAGCTCTGAGCTGGACACCATAAGGACTCACACAGGAATGAGTAAGGTCTGTCTTCAGAGGCCCGTGGCCCAGCAGGCAAAGACAACCTGGGCACAAATAATGTGACCCTAATCAGTCTGTCCACCACCTGTCTTCTGTCAGTTTGTCATACTGTGGTGGCTTGTGTGTTGCTATAATAATGGAAGCTTGGCCACCAGTATTCCAAATACCAGAAGGGCCACCCGTGGTGGACAGGTTTCAGCAGTTCCCAGACTAAGACGACTAGGAAGAAAGGCCTGGTGATCTACTTCCAAAAATCACCAGTGAAAACCCTACGTATCACAACAGAATATTGCCCAATAGTGTGCTGGAAGATGAGTTTCCTAGGTTAGAAGGCACTCAGAATACACAGCGGTCGCAACAATAGACTCAAGCACACCAACAATCATGAAGATGGTGCAGGACTGGGCGGTGTTTCATTCTGTTGTATGTGGGGTTGTCATGAGTCAGAGCTGACTCGATGGCAGCTAACAACAAGTGGTCTGTACCGTGGAGGCCAGAGGGTAGGAAGAGCTTCTGAAGTATGTATGGTAGGTGCATGCATGTGTATCTGTGTGCATGCATGTGTGTTTGTGCATTTGCATGTATGTGCACGTGCATGCATGTGTGAGCAATAAATGTGTGTGTGTGTGCGCACATGCACGTGGGGCAGAGATGGGCAGGAGTTGAGAGGTACTGAGTCATATCGTGTGACAGAGAGGCTAATGAGGGAGACCACCAGGTGGGGGCGCCCTGAGAGGATCAGAGTTTCAGTGTATACTAATTACAAAGCAGACCCTGAGCGCGCCAAAGCCAGCCTGCTCCCAGTGCCCCAGGATGACGTACCTGGTTTGAAGAGAGGGTCACCTGCAAGGAGCCAGGGGGCCTGTGGAAGCCTGGAGTCCAGTCCCTTTCCTCTCTGGGCCTCTGTTTCCTCAAAATTGTCTCTCTGTGTATGAGTCTCAGGGATTGGGATAGAAGTGGCTGAGGCCCCTCCCAGCTTAATGGCCGGTGACCTGGCAGGCAGGCCAGGGCCCTAGGTGAATTCCGTTCTGGAGTAGATGACTTTGGAGGCCCTCCCCACCCCCCAGTCCTCTTTACTGAGTGATGTATCCACTCACCAGCTGCTGCAATTGTTGGCTGCTAAGGAGTTCCTGGGTTAAAACGCTTGGCTGCTAACCAAACGTTGGAGGTTGGAGTCTACCCACAGGCACCTCAGAAGAAAGGCTTGGCAATCTTCTGAAAAATTAGCCGCTGAAAAGCCTGTGGAGCGCAGTTGTACTCTGACACACGTGAGGTTGCCATGAGTTGGACTCAATACCACTCTGGTGGTGTTGGTGGAAGGACTCACAGCTACTTCCTTCTGGGAGGTTAAGTTACCCACCCATCACTGTTGAGTCGATTCCAACTCACAGCGACCCTATAGGACAGAGTAGAACTGCCCCATAGAGTTTCCAAGGCTGTAATCTTTATGGAAGCAGACTGGAACATCTTTCTCCCTCAGAGCAGCTGGTGGGTTTGAAGTGCTGACCTTTTGGTTAGCAGCCGAGCGCTTAACCATTGTGCCACTAGGGCTCCTTTGGCGGTTAAATTACTCCCCACCCCAATCTGTAGCCAATGACTAACTGGCATGGAAGTGGGAGTAGTAATGAAAGGCCACCCCCTTGTCTCAAGGTAGGACAAGTCTGTGGTGCAGTGTGGTCTCTAAGCCCCGGCAGCATCAGGCTGAACCAGTCGGCAGCTGAGACCGTGGCTTATTTCTCCTGCCCTGTTTCCCCCTCATTCTTCTTCTCTGAGAGCCCTTCCTCATGAGTCAGTTGCAGCAAATCCTCATCTCAGGCTCTGCTGCTGCTAGGGAGCCTGACCTAAAACACCCCCACTCTGTCTCTGCCGTGGGGACCACTCACCAGGCTCCTGGGATGTCCGCTCAGAGCTCCCAGCCACTCTCTGCCCTCTGCAGCCACCCCAGCCCCATAGAGAGTGGCCAGGGCAGCCTGGCAGTATCAGAACATCTTTACAGCAGCAGACTTTGCATCCTCTTCCCATCCCCTGCTTCACACCCCAGCTCATGTGAGCTGTCAGAGTCTCCCCCCCACCCCAAAGCTGGGCACATGAAAATCTTGTTATCTTTCTGTAGCTTGACATCTTTCTATAGCTGCAAATTTCCTTTGGTAAGTAAAATATACCATGGACTGCCGGGAGGACAAACAAATCTGCCTTGGAGGAAGTAAAGCCAGAATGCTCCTTAGAAGAGAGGATGGTGAGACTTTGTCTCACGTACTTTGGACATGTTATCAGGAGGGACCAGTCCCTGGAGAAGGACATCATGGTTGGTAAAGTAGAGGGTCAGCGAAAAAGAGGAAGACCCTCAACAGTATGGATTGACACAGTGGCTGTAACAATGGGCTCGAGCATAATGATTGTGAGGGTGGTGCAGGACCAGGCAGTGTTTTGTTCTGTTCTACATAGAGTCGCTGTGAGTTGGAACTGACTGGATGGCACCTAATAACATGGTGACCTCATGTATGCAGAGTGGAACTACTCCATAGGGTTTTCAAGGCTGTGACCTTTTCAGAAGCAGATCGCCAGGCCTGTCTTCTAAGGAACCTCTGGGTGGGTTTGAACCACCACCCTTTCAGCTAGTAGTTGAACACTTAACCATTTGCGCCACCCAGGAACTCTACCCATTGAATAGTAGAAAAGTTAATCTTCCCAATTCACGATAACTCATTCACTGTACTCGTTGCTGTTGAGTCAATTCCGACTCATAGTTAGACCCTATAGGACAGAGTACGACTGCCCCATAGGGTTTCCAAGGCTGTAAATCTTTACAGAAGCAGACTGCCAAATTTTCTCTGAGGAGTGGGTGACGGGTTCGAACCACTAACCTTTCAGTTAGCGGCTAAGTGCTTTAACCACTGTGCAACCAGGGCTCCTTAGTCATTCCCAGTACTGACTTCCAATCCACAAGCCATTATCTGTCCTTCTGGCCTCTGCTGAGGTATAGTTTGTCCTTCCTGGTCTCCAGGTGACAGCCACAGTCCCTGCTCTGATTTGCTGCTTTTATTTGCTATAAAGCTACGGTCTCATACAATCTGCATTGCACCCATCTGGCCACTGACCCTCTCTGCCACTTGTGCTTCCCTCTTAGGGGCACAGAAAGCTTTCAGATGCTTTTACTTACACACCACTCTGCAGAGCAGGACTCGGTGTCAACAGGCACAGCCCTCAGCTTTCTCTACTCTATGTCCTGGCTCCACGCTGTCTGGACACGGGGCACTGTCAGGGGCTGCAGTCCCCTCAGGTTACATCCTGGGATGTGAGGAAGTGTTCCGGCTCTTGGCTCCCACACCTCCTGAGGGACTTAGTTAATGGGGGACAGAGGGCGGTTATCCTGGCTGAGGCTAAGCTCTGTGTTCCTTCTTCTCCCGCCCTCTCTCCCTCCAAACTCCCCCCTCAGGTCAGAAATGTCTCTAATCTCCTGAACGTGGTAGGAAAACAGGTCTTAAATCTTTGTCTTAGTTATTTAGTGCTGCTATAACAGAAATACCACAAGTGGGTGGCTTTAACAAACAAATTTATTTTCTCACGGTTTAGGAGGCTAGAAGTCTGAATTCACGGGATGACTCTAGGGGAAGGTTTCTCTCTTTCGGCTTTTGGGGAAGGCCCTTGCCTCTTTTCAGCTTCTGTTCCTCAGTTCCTTGGTGATCTTCCTGTGGCATGGCACCTATCTTCCCCATCTGTGGTTGCTTGCTTCTGTGCCTGATCTGCTCCTTCTATATCTCAAAAGTGATTGGCATGAAACACACCCTATGCTGATACAGCCTGACAAAGAAAACCCCGTTCCCAGATGGGATTATATCTGTATGTGTAGGGATTAGGATTTGAAACATATTTTTGGGGACACAGTTCAATCCATAACAATCCTCAAACACATTTTCCCTGACTTTATACTTTATGGTCTTAACTGTAAATCCTCAAGGCTCCTGTCTTAATTTTCAAAGCCAAAGCTCCTTGTAACCCCTACCTGTCATGGATTGAATTGTGTCCCCCCAAAATATCAACTTGGCTAGGTCATGATTCCCAGTAGTGTATGATTCTGTAATCTGATATGATTTCCTTAGGTGTTGTAAACTCTATCACTATGATGAGGTTATATGTGATCTCCTTATGTGTTGTAAACTCTGTCACTATGATGAGGTTATACTGATGACATCTACAAGATTGGATAGTGTCTTAAGCCAATCTCTTCTGAGATATAAAAGAGAGAAGCGAGCAGAGACACATGGGAACCTCACACCAAGAAAGCAGTGCCAGGAATGGAGTGCGTCCTTTGGACCTGAGGTTCCTCCACTGAGATGCTCCCAGACCAAGGGAAGACTGATGCATCATGAGGACCTTCCTCCAGAGCCAACAGAGAGAGAAAGCCTTCTCCTGGAGCTGACACCTTGAATTTGGACTTGTAGCCTACTGGACTGTGAGAGAATAAACTTATCTTTCTTAAAGCGATCCACTTGTGGTATTTCTGTTAGAGCAGCACTAGGTGACTAAGACACTACCTGTCACGGTTTGAATTATGTCCCCCCAAAAATGTGTAAATCAATTTGTCTGGGCCATGATTCCCAGAATTGTGTGGTTGGCCTCCATTTTGTGATCCTAATTTTACGTTAAAGAGGATTAGGGTAGGATTGTAACACCACCTTTACCCAGGTCACATCCCTGATCCAGTGTAAAGGGAGTTTCCCTGGGGTGTCGCCTGCACCACCTTTTACCTCTCAAGAGATAAAAGGAAAGGGAAACAAACAGAGAGTTGGGGACTTTGTACCATCAAGAAAGCAGTGCCGGGAGCAGAGCGCATCCTTTGGACCGGGGTCCCTGTGCAGAGAAGCTCCTAGTCAGGGGGAGCATCGAAGAGAAGAAGCCCGGCGGGGAGAAAAAGCCTTCTCCTGGAGCTGACGCCCTGAATTTGGACTTTTAGCCTACTTTGACTGTGAGGAAATAAACTTCTCTTTGTTAAAAGTGCCCACTTTTGGTATTTCTGTTATAGCAGTACTAGGTGACTAAAACACTACCCAACCCTATACTTGGATGAATCTGATAGTGAATGCCTCCCTACATTTTGAGCCCTGGGTGCCTCACTTGCCACTTAGTCAGTTACTTCGCCTTTCCTTTCACCTTTTCTGTGTGTGTTTGTGCGCACTCAATATAGCCTCCAAGACAAATAAAAATGAAACACGTTGTCGTTGAGTTGATTCTGACTCGTAATGATCCTACAGGACAGAGTAGAACCGCCTCTTAGGGTTCCCAAGGAGCGGCTGGTGGATTCGAACTGCCAACCTTTTGGCACCAGGGCTCCGATACAACCTCCACACAACATAAAAGTGATTCCAAGTGCTTTGAGAACCCAGAGGAGCAAGGGTCTAATTCTGCAGTGGGAACTGGGGAGACCCCACAGAGGAGGCAGATTTACAGTGGATTTTGAGCAGAAGCAGGAGTTTGTTAGGTGAAGACGTGGGGGTAGTGAAGAAGCAGCCCTGCCTCAGTCTTTGGGTTGAAGAGGCAGAAGGAGGGAGGGGAAGGAGTGGTGGAAGGTGCTTTGGTTTGGACTATGGGAGCCCAGGTGGTAAGATCACAGACTCTGATGTCAGATGGAGCTGGGTTCAGATCCCAGCATTGCCTCTTACTAGCTTGGTGGCCTTGGGCATGTGATTCAACCTCTTTCAACTTCAGTGTTCTTAGCTGTGGAGTGGGGATACCAATTATTATGGCCTGAATTGTATCCCCACAAAGACATGGAAGTCCTAACCTGTGAACGTGACCTTGTTTGGAAATAGGGTCTCTGAAGATGTCAGTTGACCTGGTCATACTGGAATAAGGTGGATCCTAATCCAACCTGTGTGGTGTCCTTATAAAAGAGGAGAGACAGAGAGACACAGAGAGGAAAGATAGCCATGTAACGATGCATCTACAAGCCAGGGAGTGCCTAGCAAACCCAGAAGCTGGGGGAGTCAGGAAAAGATCTTCCCCTGGAGACTTCATAGAGAGACGGCTCTGCTGACTACTGAATTCGGACTCCTCACATCCAGTACTGTGAGACGATGCATTTCTGTTCCTGTAAGTAATCCAGTTTGTGGTATTTGTTACGGCAGTCCTAGGAGACCAGGACACTAATGCCTGCTCTCAGGTGAGGGCAGATGAGTGCAAGGATTACACTGTGGGTGCTCTTTTGCTGTGATGAGGGATAGTCACCCATATCCTCTGATAAACATAGGACGACCATTAGAAGCCCCTGAGGTTAAGAAGAAAAAGTCATCACAATGAGACCAGCTCAAAGTTCAACCACACTGTTTATTCCCTTTTATGGTATGGAAGACACGCCATCCACAGGGCTCTGGATACAGGGCTGAAGGTGACTCCTTGTCCTCCAGAGATGCCGCCCAGCTCCTGCGATTACACCCCGGGGCTGTGGGGGTAGGGAAGGGGGTGCTGAAAGGCACCGGGGTGTTGAGCAGCCTGAGGACAGAGGGCCACCATTGCTGTGCACCCTGAAATGCTGACTGAGGTGGATGGAGAAGAGGGCTGGCTCCATCCCTCCCCTGCAACCTCCCTAACCCAGGAGGCGGCCAGGGCCAGAGTCAATACCAGCTCCATTTTACAACAAGGAAGATGAGGGTTTCCAGTGGGAGGTGATGCCTGGCTTGACCCTGGGACTCAGCTGGGAGCCCAGGAGAGCTTGGCCTACTGTAGCCTCTCCCTCTTGTTGGCCCCAGGTGCCTGTGGGGCCTGGTCGGGCCTTACAGGCCATCTGGTTCAAGGCTTTAGTTTACAGGTGGGGAAACTGAGGCCCAAAGACGTGGTGGCAGAGTGCGAAGGACAGAGCAGGTCTTGGGGCCAGGAGAGCTGAGGTCAGTCCCACTGCCTTGCTGTGTGACCAGGGCCTGGTCTCTGCACCTCAGCGAAATGCCAGGGTCAGACTTAGTTCTCAGAACTCGCAGAGGCCTGCCTTCTCTGTAGCAGTCTTGGCTTGCTGAGCTGAAAGGACCTTCCCAAGCCCATGTGGGTGAGGGCCAGGAGCCAGGGTTTCTCCCACCAGCCCTCCTTGCCCCAAATGACCGGACAAGTGCAAAGCAGTACAAAGGGGCACTCCGTGGAAGGGTGATGGGCTCAGGAAATAAGAAAACACACCCTGGATATCATTCTGTAGTTTTTTGGGAAAGAAATCGCTGGGGAGGGGTGTGTGGGACAGACTGTCACCAGGTAATGCTTCACTCAGATGTCACAAAATGCAGAGATTTAGTGGGGAGGGGAGACAGGACAGAAGAAAGGTGCCCCCTCCCCTGGGTTAATGGGGTGGGGGTTGGGGGAGGCTGGGCCCAGAGGGGAAAGGCTGGGCTCCAAC
Organism: Trichechus manatus latirostris; assembly: GCF_000243295.1. NCBI lineage: Eukaryota > Metazoa > Chordata > Mammalia > Sirenia > Trichechidae > Trichechus > Trichechus manatus. The sequence goes on from NW_004444176.1 coordinate 424,047, forward strand.
CCCATGAGTGACCATCTACTCAGAACACTCCTTGGGCATATATGCCACATTGTCATAGGCAGGGGGTGGAGAGGCTGCCGGGCTTGGGATGTTGAAGTCTGTGCTGAAAGCATTTGGCAGGAAAATCACAGGCTGCAAAGAAAATGAAATCTCATCAATGAAAGTCTGGAGCTCTTTGGAACCTAGGGAGGTGTTATAATAGTGCCTCCTTGTGGAAATTCTGAGAACAGCGCCCTAGTAATGAATTCTGCAAGTCTGAATTGTTTGACTTAGGATTGTCATGCATTCAACCAATATTTCAAAATATATTTATCTGGGCCTCATGGTCTGTCAGAATATAACTGTGCTCAATAGAGTTTTCAATGGCTGATTTTCCAGAAGTAGATCACCAGGCCTTTCTTCTGAGGCACTTCTGGGTAGACTCAAACCTCTAACCTTTCAGTTAGCAGCCCGGTGCATTAACTGTTTGCACTGCCCAGGGACTTGCCATCAGTTGGAATGGACCCAATGGCAACTGGTTTTTACTGGGTCCAGCTATGACCCAAGCGTTTGGAGAACAGCAGTGAAGAAAAAAGTCCCATTTCTCTAGGAGCTGATGTTCTGGTGTTCTTTCTCTCTGGACTGCTCCTGGACAGTTTAGGGTTTCGTTATCTCTTGCCAGGACCACAGCACTGGCCTCCTCTCTGGCCTCCCTGCCTCCAGCACTCCCCCCACCTCTGCATTCGACAAAACCTTCCGACTGATTTTCCTGAACCCAGCTCTACTTACCTGGTGCCTCTGCTCAGATTCCTGCAGTAGTCACCCCCACTCCACCTTTTGTACCTCCTCACCAGCACACCCCACCTGCATTTTACTACCTCAGGTAGCCCTTGCTTCAACTGGTTCCCCTGATGCGGGTGTCCCCCTCTTTGCATATTAGCTGTCTTCCATTTTCTTGGACACCACGAGTTCAATTTGCACCTCAGTCATGTTGCCCTTCCTGATGCCCCGTCTCCCTCATGGTCTGTGAACTCCTAGAGGGTCCTTCACACACACCCTCTCACCCCTGTGCCCAGGCCCTCAAGGGCTCTGCATCAAGGCTGTCGGCTCAGCCTCAAGGAGTAGCTGGTTCGTTGGTGCTGGCGCCCCCCAGTGGCCACGAGGAGAATAGTCCCATTTTCATTAACCAGCAAAGACTTTCTTTGTTGTTGTCAGTTGCCCGCTCTCACTCATGGCGATCCCATGTGTTACAGGGTAGAACTGCGCTCCGTAAGGTTTTTTGGCTGTAATCTTAATGGAAACAGGTCTCCAGGCCTATCTTCCGCGGCCCGTGGAGTGGGTTCAGGCCACCAACGTTTAGGTTAGTAGTTGAGTGCAAACCGTTTGTGCCACCCAGGGACCTTAGACTTCTTTGGGGTCCCCTAATGTAGGAGAGTGGGAAGCTCATGGCAGCCCAGTCCCTACAAATTGCCTCCCGGAGAGGAGAAGAGAGGGGGGAAGCAGAGAGTCTCCCCAGCCAGTAGATTTCCTGTCTGTCCAGGTCTGGGGCAGGTGTGAGGGTGGGAGTTCTCACCGTGTTGGCCTGGGCGTGAGTGGCTTGGCACCCAAAGTGGGTGGCAGTGACTGCGATGAAGAACTCCAGGATGGTAAAGATGGTGAGCATGGCCAGATGGCCCCTGCCCACATCCTGGGAACCAAAAATTCGTGGTCAAGACAAGCCAAGAACCCTAGAATAGAGGAAGAGTGGGGGCCCAGAGCAAGAAGTAACCTGCCCAAGGCCACACAGTGAGTCAGTGGCAAAGGCGCCCTTGGAGCCAGCCCTCCTGCTGCCAGTGCTGTGCCCCCCTCACTCTACCAGGCTGCCTCTCTGTTCTCTGGATGCCCCATTCCTGGGGGAGGCTCAAAGGGTCATTATACTCATGGGGTCTATTGGGATTGGGAGGCCCTGCCAACACCCAGACCCCTGAGTCTCTTGGTACCACCAATGCTTGCCTCCCTCCCCTTCTTGGATGTGTCCACATCCTTCTCTAAGTTTCCCCACTTCCCGGGGCATCAGACAACACACCCAGTTAGTGACACCGAAATCCATGAGCAGAATGACTGTTCCAGCAAACGCCGCCATGGCGCTGAGGATGTTGGTGCCCAGGCTGCTTCTCACCTGCAGGAGGGAGAGAGATGGGGGGAGGGAGCAGAGGGAAGAGGCAAGGGGAAGGAGGAAGGACCAGATGCAAAGGGCTCCCCCAGGCCAGGACGCCCCCCTCCAACACTCATCCCTCCCACGGCCCAGGAGGCAGCGGGGACAGTGACGTGAGCCTGGCCGTATTCTTGGTGGCCACGCTCCTCTCCTCTTCTCCTTCTTCTGCACCTCAGGAGAGTCACTCCCCTGCCTCCCTATCACTGCCATCTTCTTGGAAGCTGCCAGGAGGAAGGGCCCTGGGTCTCCTACTTGGCCTCTCAGGGCAGGCTTGGCAGCAGGCTTCTTGCCCACCCCTTACTATAGCTTTCTCCCCTGTTCACTCCCTCCACCCCCAGGCTGAGCACCTGTAGGCACAGTTCCTAGCAACACCTGCCCAAGGGGCAGGGGGCCAGGGAGGCCCTATGCTTAGACACTGAGGCTGGTGGCAGAAGCACTGAGGCCATTTCCATGAGGTCTCAGACAAGAGTAGGAAAGTTCTGAGACCTTGGGTTGCCTGCTGAAATCCTCCGTGGCCTCTAACTGCCCTTAAAATAAATTCCATTTGGCATTTGGGCCCTGAGCTATTAGTCTCATCTTCCCCCTTGCAGTTCCTCTTCTCCCACTCTGCCTCTTTTTTTTTTTTTTTTTAATTGTTGTAGTTAAATGAAGTTTACATTTCAAGTTAGTCTCCCATACAAAATTTTATACATAGATTGTTTTGAGACCCTAATTGCTCACCCCATTTCTGCGACAGCACACCCCTCGTTTCTGCCCCTGATTCCCCATGACCATTCAACCAGCTCCTAACCCTCTCTGCCTTCCCATCTCACCTCTGGACAGAAGCTGCCCCTTTGGTCTCTTGTATCTACTTGACTAAGAGGCACACTCCTCACGAGTATCACTTTATGTCCCACAGTCCAGTCCAATCCCTGTCTGAAGAGTTGGCCTCGGAAATTGTTTTAGTTCTGGGCTGATAGAGAGTCCAGGGGCCATGCTCTCCAGGGTTCCTCCAGTCTCAGTCCGACCATGAAGTCTGGTCTTCCTACTAGAATTTGAGTTCTGCACGCCATCTTTCTGCTGCCACACTGCGTCTTTATTTGTGCTAATCCAGTGCCTGCTCTCTCTGTCCCGAGGCCCCTCTCGCCCCAGGCTAATCCTCACATGGTGCCGGCCTCTCCCAGGGCTGACGCTGTCTGAACAGTGAGGTCTTGGCTCAGCGACACGCTTTCAGAGACTCTGAGTCGTCTGAGCTAAGCAGGACCCCATGCCCCTCTGCACCCTACTGATGGCCCTCTCTTAAAAAGGAAGACAGTGCATCCTTCTAGCACTTTCCATGCTCTGTCCCTCTCACATTTGTTAGTTTGTTTTCTGGGTGTCTCACCAGATACCAGAGTGTAACCTCCATGAGGGCAGGGACCTTGGCCTTCAGGGTCATGTTCTCAAAGCCTGGCACTGTCTTGTTCAAAGGCCTCCACCACCTCCCCACTGCCAGCAGAAGGCACTGGAGCCTTCTGTGATCTGGCCCTTGCTCATCTCTCCATCAAATTTCTTTCCTCTTCCCTTACCAGACCTTTGCTCTGGCCGAATGGAAACACAGATAGTTTCCCGTAACAACCCTGCCCAGGCCCACCTCCACGCCTTTCTCGTCTCCCTCTGCAATTCTAGATTCTACCACCAAGGCCCCAGTCACCTGTTTCCTCTTCCGGGAGGCCTCTTTTCTCTAAACAACCATCAGTACGTCATCTGTGGGCCCTCTCTCCCTACCCTGTCTTGTAGTCTGAAAAGTGCATTTCTGGTCCTCTTGTCCCATGGGGCTGTCTTGTGTCTGTCTGGTGTTGCTGCATCTGGCGCTGAGCCCCCAGGAGGCGCTTGTGGAATGCTGCGTGAATTGGGGGCAGGGTGGAGGGGAACCCAGCAGCCCTGCACCCCGGGGTCCCCGGTGTAGGCTTACCAGGCAGCTGGTGTGGTTTTTCTCAGCAGCCACTGAGAGGGACCCTGAGATGATGAACTGTGTGGGGAAGAGGTGACCCAGTGAGGCTTCTGCTTCTCCCAGGAGATGCCACTCATGGTGGACCAGGACCCCCAGGGGAGCTAAAGGGCTTCTGCAGGTCAGGTTTGGATGAGGGCTTGGGCTTAGAATCCAGGTGGTTAGTGTCCTCATCCCTGACCTGCACCCCCTTCCTCCCACCCTCTTTGGCAGCTTCTCTGCAGCAGGCTCTTTGCCGGGAGCTTTCCACACATAGGGGTGGGATCAGGCTTAGGTTTCTGATTAGAGTTTGGGGTTAGATTTAGGCTCAAGTTCTTCTGGAGTCCCTGGAGGGTGCAAACAGTTAACACGCTTCGGTGCTAACCAAAAGGTTGGCAGTTTGCGTCCACCCAGCGGTGCCTTGGGAGAAAGGCCTGGTGATCTACTTCTGAAAGATCACAGCCATTGAGAACACTATGGAGTGCAATTCTGTTGTGACACACATGGGGTCACCATGAGTTGGAATTGACTTATGGCAACTTTTTTTTTCAAGTTCTTCTAGAGGTGCTCTCAGGCCCCCACATAAAAGGGGCTGTGTCCAGGAATGTGGGGTGGGGTGGGGCCCAGGCAGAGAGGTGAGTCTGGGCATGTTCCCCACTGATGGCCGCGGCACTTACACAGGCTGCTCCCCAGAAGGGGACACCGGCTTCGATGAAGAGCATTCCCACGTGGCCACCGCGGACCATGAGCAACACGCTGCCGAAGCCCAGGTGGATGAGGCCGATGAGAATCTGCACTGTCTGGAGGGAGAGGGCCGCGCTCAGCCGGGCCACGGAGACAGCTCCACACTGCCCCCTGCCGGCTGCAGGAGAGCGAGGCAGCGCCCTGCCCTCCCCAATTTAGGCCGGGCGACCGGAAACAAAATCAGATTCCGTTCTTTTGAGGAGGGGTCATGGTAGGGACCATAAAAGACAGTTTTATGAAGGAAAACCAGTTTCTCAAAGCTTATGGGACCCACTTGCCTGTCTCCATGTTTCTGAGAACGTCCTCTTCCTGATACCCGACCCTCTGGGCACATATATTTTTATATGGCAGAAAGCAGAGCTCCCTATGGGGGTCTATCCTGCTTTGCGCTGTTACCCAGGGATCTCAAGCTGCTACATGGCTTTGTTAGGTCTCATTCCAATGACCCACAACATCCTCTGCACTGAATGCTGCATTTAGTACTTCTACTTCCAAAAAAACAGCCATTGGAAACCCTATGGAGCACAGTTCTGCTCTGACACACATGGGGTCACCATGAGTCAGAATGGACTCAAGGAAAACTTGTGTGTGCATGCGCATGTGTGCATATACACACACCTGTCTTTGTACGTGTGTGTATATCTATGTATGTATATATATGTGTGTGTACATATATAAATATGAAATTTTCTGTCTCCTGGAGGCCAATATCTCAATGACATCTGAGACTGGAAAACTTCTTGGAGGCCATCCTGCCAGAGGCTGTCAGTCCTCCTTGAGCTGGCCCTCACCTACCACTTTAACTTCATCTCATTTCCTTCCTTCACTCATTATTTTCCAGCCACGCTAGCCCTCTGTCTCTCCCCTGAACAAGACAACCTGACTCCCACCTCAAGGTCTTTGCCTTTGCTCTTCCCTCTAACTGGTGATGCATTCCCCCAGAGAGTCCCTTGGCTGGCTTCTGCACAGCATCTGAGTTTTAGCTGAAATGTCATCCTCCCTGTTATGGATTGAATTATGTTCACTCAAAATATGTGTTGTAAATCCTAACCTCTGTGCCTGTGGTTATAATCCCATTTGGGAATGGGCTGTCTTTGTTATGCTAATGAGGCAGGATTAGTGTAGGGTATATCATGAGTCAGTCTCTTTTGAGATATCAAAGAGATTAATCGCAAGCTAGCAAGGAGAGATGGGATAAGATAGATGCCAAGACATATGGAGATCTCCAAGGAGCCAGGAAGCAGAAGCTGAAAAAAGACAGGGACCTTCCTCCAGAGCTGACAGAGAAAGGCTTCCCCTAGAGCTGGTGCCCTGAATTCAGATTTCTAGCGCCCTAAACTGGGAGAAAATAAATTTCTGTTCGTTAAAGCCACTCACTTGTGGTATTTCTGGTATAGCAGCACTAGGTAACTAAGACACTCCCAGAGAGTCCTGTCCTTGCTAATGTTGCCCCTCTCCTACCAGTCATTTTCTCCTTCCTTACCCATTTGGAGTTAACTTAGTCATTTGTTAACTGGTTGGCTCTCTATGAGCTCCATGGGGGAAGGGTCCTCACCAAGTATTTGTCGACTATCTGCTCTTCCAACCACCAAGTGTGCATGAATGCCCAAGTACTGGGGTGCTCTCTGTCTGCCCAGTACCTACACCTCAGGTCATATCAGTGGCTGTTCTTTTTACTTATTTATTTTTATTTTGGGTAAAATGTACACAGCCATACACCATTTAAACAATTTCTACATGTACAATTCAGTGACACTGATTACATTATTCAAACTGTGCAACCATTCTCACCATCCTTCTCCAAATTGTTCCACCACCATCAGTTTAAGCTCACTGCCCCATAAGCTTCTCATCTATCCTTTCGAGTTGCTGTTGTCAATTTGATCTCACACAGATAGCTCTTTAAAAGAGCCAATGTTCACGGCAGACATACTTTACTTATTAAGAGAAGCTATTGGTTCAAAGAAGACTTCAGGGGATAGCTTTGGCTTAAGGCTTAAAGGTTAAAGATTATGAGAGGCTGTTCTTACCCCTAAAGCTTTGGGCTCTCCCGTCAGGAATGTCTCCACGGGCTGCAGGTCAGATGGCTGGGAGGCCCTTGGTGTTTGCACCCCCAGTGGTGGCTCCTCGAATTGCATGACCCCGGGAGGCTGGCACATGGAGGTGGGCAGAATGGCTGGAGGTGGGCGGAGGCCGCTGGTGTTGCTGGGCTGGATGACAACAAACACGCCGTTGCTGGCAGGGGATGCAGACATTGTGCTCAGAGAGCCTGGGAAACAAAGGCTCAGGAGAGAAAAATAATACTTTTAATAACGATAATAATAATTTTCAGTTTATGAACATCATGCTTACCCACCTCTGCTCACTCAGCCCCATGAGCAGGCACTGATCTTTCTAAGCATAGACGGGGAAGCTAGAACTCAGAGAAGTGAAAACAAACAAACAAATGAACAAACAAACCAGTTGCCATTGAGTCAATACTGACTATGGTGACCCCATGTGTGCAGAGTAGAACTGTACTCCGTAGGGTTTGCAAGGCTATGAATTTTCAGAAGCAGATTGCCAGGCCTTTCTTCCAAGGTGCCTCTGGGTGGGTGGGTTTGAACTGACAACCTTTCGGTTAGTAGAAATGTTTGTGCCACCCAGGGACTCCCAGGGAAGTAAACCTGTTGCTGTTGCGTTGATTCTGACTCATGGTGACCCCATGTGTTACAGAGTAGAACTGCTCCAGAGAGTTTTCCTGGCTGTAATCTTTATGGAAGCAGTTCGCCAGACCTTTCTTCTCCAGCACCCCTGGGTAGGTTTGAACCACCAACCTTTTGGTTTGTAGTCAAGTGCCAACTGTTTGCACCACCCAGGAAGCCTAGAGAAGTGAAGGGTTATCCAAAGCCAAGGTCCTTTAGGTTGGGCAGGGCCAGGACTTGAACTCCAGTTTCTCTGACCCCAGAGGCCATGCTCTTAATCTCAGTGCTAAATCAGTGGTGGCAAGGACCTTCGGGAGGAGCGTGCATTTAAACTTTTTCTTTCTGCAGAGAGGGCAGGAACCTAGCCCGAGAACACACAGCTAGTAAGAGAGACAGAGTTGAGAGAGAGCCCATGTCTCTTCACCCGTAGACCAGAACTCATCCATCCTTTCCTGCCTCTCAGCCCATAGGTAAGTGACCTTGTGTAAACAACTTCTTTCCATAATTTCCTGCAGTGGAAGGGTTTCTGTTTGGCCATCTGAGCAATTGCCTTTAATGTAGCAGAGATATGCCTGAATGATGGAAACTTTATGTGTGGCTTGGGCAAACTCTTTGGGGCAAACCACCCATTACTCAGCTGTCAGGAGATGAGTTTACTAGAAAACAGCATCTGTGGAATTATGGAATGAAATTAAAAGCAGTCATCCCTCTTGTTGGCATTAGTTGGTGAAGTACTAACACATGGCTCAGCACAAGGCTCTTGAGATAGAAGCCAAGATTTCAATTGTTGCCCTTTCATTTACTGTGTGACATAGGGCAGGATGGTCACTGCCCCCTGCCTCGGTTTCCTTACTTGTCAAGTGGCGATAATAACATGGTACCTGTCTCACAGGGTTTGGGGAGACTCATATTGAAATGTGGAGCCCTGGTGGAAGAGTAGTTAAGACCTCGACTGCTAACCAAAAGGATGGCCGTTCGAGTCCACCAGCTGCTGCTTGGAAACCGGATGGGGCCGTTCTACTCTGTCCTATAGGGTTGCTATGAGTTGGAACCTACTCTACGGCACCTAACAACAACAACGACGACAATATATTGAAACAAGACACACAAACCTGATAGAAAACCACCCCTTGCGGTGGGATCTGTGATAACACGGTTGGCCTAAAGTATTTTCTTTAAAAATAACATACAATGAACAGTGAATGTGCACTTGCTGTGGCGCTCTGAGAGCTGTCGTACACACACAGCGGAAGACAGCCAGCACGGCCAACTGAGCTGCCAAGTCTCCGCACTTCTGCAAGGGCACTCAGCTGATGAGGGCTCTACCTTGCTACAGTGGTGCTGCGGAAGAAAGGCCTGGTGATCTACTTCCATAAAGATTACAGCCATGAAAACCTTATGGAGTAGTTCTACTCTGTAACACTTGGGGTGGCCATGAGTTGGAATCGACTTGACGATAATGCGTTTGGTTTTTTGATTTTGGTGCTCCCAATACGTGTATCCTGTGGGAGCCTGTGCACCATTTATTTTGTGATGGGCCTTGTCTGTATCAGTGAACAGAGTGTGTAAGGGACAGCGTTGGACCTGCTATAGAGAGATGGGACTAGGAGAACACACTGGACCTTAAGCCAATTTTCTGTGACTGCAGGCATCCCCAAGGGAATGGTTGAGGAAACAGAGGGTAAAAATCTCATGGCAGTTAGGGGTTGGCGGGAGTCATTTGACATTTTGAAGGGCTTGCTAACATCCCTCACTGCAGCCTGGGGGGAGTAGCCAACGTATGATGCCAAGAATGGCTCTCCATAGGGATTATGCTACGACTTCTTCGTATAGCACCAGCTCATTGGCGTTCTCATTTCTAGAACTCACACTGAAATGGTTATTTTCAATCGCCTTGTATGCACGTGAAAGCTAGACAGTGAATAAAGACGCCCGAAGAAGAACTGATGCCTTTGAATTATGGTGTTGGCAAAGAATATTGGATATACCATGGACTGCCAGAAGAACGAAGAAATACAAACAGCAAGCTCCTTAGAACAAGGATGGCGAGACTTTGTCAAACGTGCTTTGGAAATGGTTACTAGTAGACATGAGAACTGTTTAGAACAGGGTTGGCAAACTTTTTCTGTAAAGGGTCAGATAGTAAATACTTTAGGCTTTGGGAGTCACAGAGCCTCTGTTGCAATACTCAACTCTGTCACTGTAGCATGAAAGCAGCCGTAGATAATACACACACAAATGGACATGGCTGTGTTCCAATACAACTTCATTTACAAAAACATGTGGTGGGCCAGATTTGACCTATGGGTCGTAGGTTGCTGACCCCTGGCTTAGAACACTGCCTGGCACATTGTAAATGCTTGATAAATTTTAGCTACTGCTTCAATGATTGTTCACAATGATTATTTGCTATGTGACTTTGGGCAAGATGTGATGTTGTACTGAGCCAGTCTACAGCTCCGTAAAACAAAGATAATGATGGCTGCTCCCATACCTCAGAAGTTTTTGTCAAGGATCAAATGTGAAAATGGGTAAGAAAGTTCTTGGCAATTGGCAAAGTGGTGTGGACATGTTGGGGTTCACTTTTAGGGTTATGGTTTCAAAACAATGTTGACAGGGATCCTCTCTCATTGCTCACCTCTGTGAAACTTTCTAAATCAATTCACAGCAGTTGAGCCTCACATTGTTTCAGTGCTGGGTACCAGGTTAATGTTGCCATTGTTAGCTGCCACCGAGTTGGCCCCTGACTCATGGTGACCCCATGCATAATAGAATTGGATCATTGTGATCTGTGGGGTTTTCACTGGCTGATTTTTGAAAGTAGATAGCCAGACCTTTCTTACTAGTCTATCTTAGTCTGGATGCTCTGTTGGAACCTGTTCAGCATCATAGCAACATGCAAGCCTCCACTAACAGATGGGTGGTGGCTGTGCATGAGGTACACTGTCTGGGACTCAAACCTGGAAAGGGAGAGGCAGAGGTGGATTATTAACTGTGGTGGAGAGACGAGGAGACAGAGGTTCTGAGAGGGTTAGTAACTCCCTCGTGGTCACAAAGCACCTCAGTGGCAGAACTACTGAGGTGGGACTACATCTCAGATTTCCATCTCCCTACAAGAGGAGTACCGACTATGGAATTCCTACAGCCCTGGGTTGAATCCTGGCTTTGTCAGAGTAAAGGGACCAGTGTTTGCACTTCACTCTTTGGAGTAATGGTTCTGAAACACTTGCGGTTCATAGATCCATAAATTAAAATAAATGAGGACTGAATGAGTTTGCCAGCTTTCCACTTTACCAAGAGTTATGGATTGAATTGTGTCCCCCCCAAAATGTGTGTCAACTTGGCTAGGCCATGATTCCCAGTATCGTGTGGGTGTCTACTATTTTGTGAACTGATGTGTTTTTCCTATGTGTTGTAAATCCGAACCTCTGTGATGTTACTGAGGCAGGATAGAGGCAGTTATGTTAATTAGGCAGGACTCAATCTACAGGGTTAGGTTGTATCTTGAGTCAATCTCTTTTGAGATATAAAAGAGAGAATCAAGCAGAGAGGAGGGGGACCTCCTACCACCAAGAAAGCAGAGCTGGGAGCAGAGCTTGTCCTTTGGACCTGGGGTCCCTGCACTGAGAAACTCCTAGACCAGGGGAAGGTTAATGACAAGGACTGTGTCCCAGAGCCAACAGAAGGAGAAATCCTTCCCTTGGGGCTGGCACCCTGAATTCAGATTTCTAGCCTCCTAAACTGTGAGAGAATAAATTGCTTTTTGTTAAAGCCATCCACTTGTGGTATTTCTGTTGTAGCAGCGCTAGATAACTAAGACACCATGTGAGTTTGTTTAAAAAATCCTCTGTATTCTCACCATCATCTAGAAAGAATATTTTAACACTAAAGAGATAGGAAGCACATATTTTTTAGAATAAAAACAAACAAAAAAACCCTAAAACTATCGCCCTGAGATAATCTTTAAACCTTTAAACCAAACCTATCCCTGAGGTCTTCTTTAAACCAAATAACAGCCTAGCTTAATGAGGAAAGAATGTCTGCCTTGAGCATTATGCTCTTTTAAGAACTATCTATATGGGATCAAATTGACAACAACAATTTGAGAGATGAGATTGGAAACCTAGGGAGCAGTAAGTTTATGTTAATGGAGGAGGAACAATTAGGAAGAGGAGTGTGAGAATGGTTGTATAACCTGAAGAATGTAATCAGTGTCATTGAATTGTGCATGTAGAAATTGTTGAATTGGTGTATGTTCTACTGTGCATATTCTCAACAACAACAAAAAGTAAAATAAATAAAAAGAAATCCACAAAACCGTTGAGTGGAACAAATTTAACTTGATGAACACCTCACAACTTAACCCGTAAAGTTGTCATTTCACTAGGGACAGGTGAAAACCTCATCCAAGACCTGTGGCGGGTGGTGGATGGTGTCTGTGAAGCATTCTCGGGGGTCCAGAAGGACCCAAGCCACAGCTGTTCAGCTGGACGCTCTCTGGCTCTGGGACGCGGCCTGAGCAGCCCCAGACTGGAGCCCGTGCCGTGATTAACATCTCTCTGGGGCAGGTGTTGAGAAATGCGCTAACACAGAGACCTCGCGCTTCTTAGAAGAGAAAACGCGGACAAAAATAGGCTTTACCCCGACAACAAGGCAGTTTAAGTGGCAATCACAAGACCTCAAGTGCTACCTAGTTCTTGAGGCTCTTGACCTCCTCTTTCCACCTCTCCCCTCCCCCCGCAGCCGTCAACATACCTCACACTCCTCAGACCAAGGACCACCCCTCTGTTGTGTCCTGAGGCCACCTGGCCCATGCCCCCAGAGAGAGAACACTCTTTTTCTTACTAACCAATCAGCCGGCACAGCTGAACACTGGTGCAGGTGAGCATGTAAGCAGGTGAGCGGGGAGGGTGGGAAGGAGGGAAAGCCAGGGTCCCCCGCCTCCGGGAGCTCACAAAGTACCAACCGGGGGAACAAATGCACGGAAAGTAGACACAGAAACACCCAGACACCTACACTAGGCTTGTCATCAAGGGCTGAGTGAGACCAGAGACCCTTCCAACAGCCTGTGTGGTAGGTGCCGTTGTTATTGTTAAGTGCCATCGAGTCGGTTCTGACACATAGCGACCCTACAGAACAGAGTAGAACTTCCTCGTAGCATTTCCAAGAAGCAGCTGGTGGATTTGAACTGCTGACCTCTTGATTAGCAGCCGAGCTCTTAACCACTACGCCACCAGGGCTCCGTAGTAGGTGTTATCCAGCCCATCTTGCAGACCAGTAAACTGAGAGTTAGAAATAGCAGTGTTAGACAGGCTGTGGGCCTTGAAGTCTGACGTGTTTGTCAGAGATGATGACATGGATGTTTCAGCTGAGGCCAGATACTGGAATGAGCTGTCTCACAGACGGCTCAGTGGGACTTGCAGGAAGCAGGTGGCTAAGAACCTGCTAGATGACTTTTACAGCCTCATCCACAGGGTTGGGAGTGCAGATTGCAAAAGGACTTGAGAGAGAACATTTACAGTGATCTGAGCACTGAGGGTGGGGGATGGGAATGAGTCCCCCCATGCACCTTAAGACAAGAAAGAGGCTGACTTTAAGGAGACCACTAGAAGAAATTTATATCTATCCCCTGCGTTTTGGACCTGCTGCATTGCTGAGTTGAGGGATGAGTTGTGGGAGGTACACGGGAGAGAGACCCCCAGCGATGGGGAAGTAGGGGAGGGGTTGGATGTCTCCATAAACCAAACCAAACCCATTGTTGTGGAGTTCTGACTCATGGTGACCCCGTGTGTTACAGAGTAGAACTGTGCTCCATAGGGTTTTCTTGGCACATGGGGTCGCTATGAGTTGGAATTGACCTGATGGCAACTAACAACAACAATCTTTATGGACGCTGATCACCAGGGTTTTCTTCTGCGGCACTGCTGGGTGGGTTTGGACTGCCAACCTTTAGGTTAGTAGTGCAGGGCAAGCTATGCCACCCAGGGACCTTGAGTGTCTCCATAGAACCCATAAACCCCCCTTTGAGAGAAGTCAGCTAAACGCTGCCACTTTCAGTGCTCAAATCACTGTAAATGTTCTCTTTCAGGTCCTCTCTCAATCTTGTGTTAAGGTGAAAACCCTATGGAGCACAGTTCTACTCTGACAAATATCGGTCTCCAGGCCAGGAATCAGAACTGACTGGATGGTGACTAGAATCTATGTCTGACACCATGGTGTTGGGTTGGCAGAAGCCCATCCCAGGCTCCTCCAATCCTAGCACCATTTTTGCCGTTCCAGGACAGCGCAGCCCTGCCCCACAGGCCTGGGAAGGATAGAAACAGAGGCTAGCAGACCGCCCCCAAGCCCACATTCAGTAGACTGGACCGTGGTCACTGCCAGCCTCTCAGCAATGTTCCACTTCACTCCACTGCCCTTTCCCCACCCCCCAGGGGCCTTGGGACAGCCCCTTCCCATCGCTGGCCTCCGTTTCCCCATCTACCAGTGAGGGGTGGGATGATATCTATCCTAAGCTCCTCTCCAGCTGAGAATCCCTGTCCAGCCCTTCTGTTTCCCTTGGAGACAGGATAGGGCAGGACACCTGCATCTGGCCTGGAATCACCTTCTGCCCAGCCAGGAGGAGGGTGGTTAGGGCCCTGCTCTCTAGGGGATACCTGAGTGCTCTTCACCTGGCTCTGAGAAGAGAAGATAGACACCCTTCCACCTGGCCCCCGCCCCCTGTGCAGCCCGAGGTTCCCTTTAGCAGGAGGCTGCACCAGCTTGGCCCAGGGCCTTGGGAGCCATCCAGCCCCCTCTCAGTGCCGAGTGGGGGTCAGACCCTAGGGTTGAAGTCTGCCCTGCCCAGTGGTCTTTTTCTGTCTCCTTACACCGGGGGCCACCACCCCTGCCCCCTCCCTGCTGGCCAAGATCCCACTCCCCTGGGATGCTCCTGCTCTGGGCAGAGGGTGGCAGCTGGTACTCACCGGGCGGCCTCAGCTGCTGTGCCCCCAACACTGCTCTCTCCCCGCTGCCTCTGAGCCCACAGCTGCCTCTCCTGAGTTCACACACATTCCTGTGAAAGGCTTGCTAGGTGCTAGGTGTGTGGGGCTTGGAAATCCGCTCTGCTTGGGAGCTGCTGCCTCTGGGAGGTTCTCAGTCTCTGTCAGCCCCCAGGCCTCCACCCCCATGGCCTGATGCAGGGGCTAAGGGAGCCGCTCCTGGGATCATCAGCCTTCTAGCCACAAGCGCCCTTGAGAGCATCTTCTTTTCTTCCTGCAATCGACAGGTAGAGAAACTGAGGCTCCCAGAGGCAAGTGCCACGTTTAGTCAGTGGCAGAGCTGGGATCGAGATCCAACATTGGCCTTTATCCTCCTGTGGCCAAGGCAGAAACTCTGACAGTGATCAGGAGACTGACTGCGTTTCTTCCAACTGAACTTGTGGAACCTTAGATAAAAGGGGCCAGATAGTCCACAGCTCCCCAGTGGCAGGGTGGAGGGTGTGAGTGTATGTGGGAGTGCGTGCGTGCGCGCATGCGTGTGTGTATCTAAGTGTTAGAGCATGTGAGCGTGAGAGCATATGTGTGTGTGTGAGTGTGTGTGAAGGTGTGAGCATGTATGTGTGTGTTCAAATGCACGTGTGTGAAGGTGTGAGCATGTGTATGAAATCAAACGTGTGTGAGTGCGAGAGTACGTGTGTGAGTGTGAGCATGTGTGGGTATATTGTATATGAATGTGTGAGTTTGTGTATGTAAGTTGTGAGTGCATGTGGGTGTACGTGCAAAGAATGGTATTCAAGTGGCAGATGCAGGTGGAGAATTTGTGCATCAGTTTCTGGACTCCTATTCCCGCCAAAGCAGCCCCTGAGGCCTCTGTGCAAAGTCTGGGAGAAGACAGGGCCCCTGAGCTCATAATGGCAAGAGGGATGGTCTCAAAGGACTTGGCCTGGGGCAGCTCTCCTCCAAACCAGGGATAGAACAATGTGGTAAGTTGATTGCCAAAATGGCCCTCATTCTCTATCCATCTGGTTATCCACACCTCTTGTGGCTTCTCCTATCAAGAAGTGGAATCTGTTTTTCCCAGCCCTTGAATCTGGGCTGCCTTGTGACTTCCTTTGTCAACAGAATGCGGTGTAAGTGGCCATGCCAGTTCTGAGCTGAAGCCTCAGGAGGCCTTGCCTGCTCCCAATCTCTCTGGGAATTCTGCAATTATCAGGGGAACAGGCCCAGGCTAGGCTGCCGGAGGATGAGACACATGGGGCAAAGCCACGTCAGCCTGGTGGTCCCAAATGAAGACCCCTACCCATGGGAGAGCACGGCCAAGGCCAGTGGGGCCACCTAGCTGATCCTCAGCTGATCCCAAATGCACGGGGGAGTCCTGCCAAGCCCAGATCAGATCAGGGGACCTGCCCAGTCCAACCCATAAACTCGCCAGCAAAAATGAACAATTTATTGTGGTCTGCCATCGAGGGTTTCTAGGTGTCTTTCACACAGTGTTTTTGTTGTGCTGGTTATCTGAAACAATCGGTTTCTCTACGGCGGCCTTCTTATCTCTCATCTCTGCAACCCCATAGGCCAGGGGCTGAACAGGGTGTGCAGAGCCTTTCAGAACTGGGAATAACAGGAAAAACGGAAATATGCAGACTCTAAGCCCTACTTGCCCTCTACCCATTGTTTGGTTCTATGTTCCCAGTTGATGACCTCTTGATGATTTGGCTGCTGTAGACAGTCACCATTCCTAGCTGAGGTTATTCTTTCTTTCTGGCCTTCCTTTTATAAATGTTGATTCATTCTTTTCAGAATGCATGTGCCACAAATAAATAAATAAATAAATAAATAAATAAATAAATAAATAAATAAGCAAACAAACAAATAAATTAATTAATTCAAACCAGTTGCTGTTCAGTTGATTCCCGCTCATGGTGATCCCATATGTGTCAGAGTAGATAGAAATGTGCTCCATAGAGTTTTCAATGGCTGTGAAAAGTAGATCACCAGGCCTTTTCTCCAAGGCATCTCTGGGTGGATTTGAACCTCCAATCTTTCAGTTAGTAGCTGAGTGCTGAACCACTTGTGCCACCCAGGGACTCAAATCTCTGAGAGTCTAGAAACAACTCGAATGTCCTTCACTGGGTGAATAATGGATAAACAAATGTGGTATATCCATGCAATGGAATATTTATTAGCAATCTTTTAACTGAGCAAACTATTGATACACACAATAGTATGTAGAAACCTCCAAAGATGACCAATGAGTGTTTTTTTTTTTTTTGAGAATCAATATGAAGTCGTGTGTTTGAGTTCATTGTTAAAGTCGTGTTGTTTTCACTACTATTGTTATTATTGCTGTTGTTTTTATTCTTGATGTTCAAATCATTCCTTTTTTTGGCTACTGGGAGTCCCTTTAATTGGCTCCTATGTTCTTTTGAGGTGATCTTTTTGGTTATCGACAGCTTTTTCTTTCTGGCACCACAAAATGTCCCTGAACTCAGCCTTTTCTCCAAGGAGGACTGATTCTTTTTATAGACCATAATGTGGGCATTAGGGGTGTTTATGAAATTGGGTTCTTATTGTTTCCAGTGAATAGAGTAAAGAAATATATGTTTTTAGAAAGAAAAATAAACTATGCTTTCATATTTCTAATGCAAAATCTGTTCATTATTAAATACATTTTCCTTTTTAATATTTAAGTTTTTCCAGTTTTTGACCTCGTATTTTGGTGTATAGTTTTATGAAATTTTATCACATGTGTAGATTCACGTAACTATCACCACAATCAGAATACAGAACTGTTCCATCACTGCAAAGAAATTCCCTCATGTTACCGCTTCCTAGCCATACCATCCTCTCAGCACTAACCCCTAACAACCACTGATCTGTTCTCTGTTTCTAAGATGTTGTCAGTTCAAGAATGTTATATAAATGGAATCATACAGTATGCAACCCTATGAGATTACTTTTTCACTCATGATAATGAGCTTGAGATCCAAGTTGTGTGTATCAATAGTTTGTTTAATTAAAAGATTGCTAAGAAGTATTCGATTGCATGGCTGCATCACATTTGTTTTATCCATTATTCACCCAGTGACGGGCATTTGAGTTGTTTCTAGATTTTGGCTACTACAAATAAAGCTGTTATGAACATTTGTGTACAAGTTTTTGTGTGAACATAAGTTGTAATTTCTCTAGGGTAAATACCCAGGAGTACAATTGCTGAGACATATGGTAAGTGTATATTTAACTTTATAAGAAACTGCCAAACAGTTTTCTAGAGTGGCAATACCATTTATATTCCCACCAGCAATGTGTGAGAGATCCAGTTGCTCTGCATCCTCACCAGCACTTGGTATTATCAGTATTTTTTTTAGTCATTGGTGTCTCATCATAGCTTAATGGCTAATGATGTTGAACATCTTTTCATATGCTTATTTGAAATTCTACATATTTTTTGTTAACGTGTCTGTTCAAGTCTTTTGTCCATTTTCTAATTGGATTGTTTTCTTACTGTTGAGTTTAGAGAGTTTCTTATATATTCTGGAAACTAGTCCTTTGTTGAATACATGATTTGCAAATATTTTCTCCCCATAGTGGCTTGTATTTTCATCCTCTTAACAGAGTCTGTCACAGAGAAAAAGTTTTTAATTCTGATGAAGTTCAATTTATTGATTTTTAAAAATGGATTGTGTTTTTAGTGTCATGTCTAAGAACTCTTCATATAAACCCAGGTTATGAAGATTTTATCCTAGAAAAGTTTTTTAGTTCTATGTTTTACATTTAGATGTATGATCAATTTTAAGTTAATTTTTGTATAAGTTGTGGATCTTTTTTTTTTTGCATATGAATGGACAATTTTTTCCAATATCATTTGTTGAAAAGGCTATCCTTCCTTCATTAAATTGCTTTTGCACCTTTGTCAAAAATCAGTTGGTGTAATTGTGTGTGTCTATTTTCTGGACTCTCTATTTTGTTCCATTGATCTATGCCAATATCACACTGTCTTAAAAAAAAAAAACTTGCTGTTGAGTCAGTTCCGACTCATGGTGACCCCATGTATGCAGAGTAGGTGCAGTGTAATGGGTTACTTAATATGGCCCTTCTAGCCACGCATAGTTTTGTGACTCTCACAAAGTAACTGGGTGGGACTATGCAAATAAGGTGTTTGTGGCTCACCAAGGGGATTGGACATCCTGCTAATAATGGAATCTTGCAGGTGTGGGACCATGAAAATAAGGTGGATAAAACCCTAACAAGGGGATTGGTCAGTTTTGCCATCCTGCTAGGCTTGAAGGGAGCCAATCCCAGAAGCGGAGAGGGGACTTCATTACCATCAGAAGAAGAGCCAGGAGTGGAGTGTGTTCTTTGGACCCAGGGTCCCTGTGCTGAGAGCATCTTAGACTCAGGCAAGAGAGAGAGAGAGCTGTAACACTGGAAATGGCAAGAAGTGGCAGTGAGCATGGCAGAGTCCAGTGATAGAGAAATGATGGCAGCAGAACCAGAAGACTGGCATGAGACAGTGAGATGGGCTTCCTGACGCATGGAGTGAGAGAGCTGAGTGCCTTCAGGCAGGAGGCTTGCTGGAAGAGTGGGGTGCCTCGGGGCACTTGGTATAGCTAGGCTTACTGACACACTGAACAAGAGAACTGAGTGTCTTCAGGCAGGGGGCTTGCTGGCAGAATGGGTGCCTTGGGGCACTTGGAGAAGCTGGATTTGCTGACCCCTCTAGGCACTTACTGGTGGCACTAAAGAGCTTTTTAACATTTGCCTGAGCAGTGCAGAGGCCAGGCCAAGGGGCTGAGGGGCTGAGGGCCAAGAGAGAGGCATGCCTGCGGGCACAGCTGAGAAGAGGCTGTCCTGAGCGAAGAACTGTATTCTGAGTCATTCCTGATCCTGAATTGTAACCTGTTACTACCCTAATAAATCCCATAACTGTGAGTATGGTCTGTGAGTTCTGTGTGGCCATTGCAACAAATTATTGAACACAGCAGAAAAGTAGAGAGTTCTGTGGGAGGGATGGCTGGAGTCAGAATTAGTAAAAAGGTTGGAGAAAGGAGGTGTGTCTAATATCCATCTCATAGGAATCATCAGCCTTGGGCTGATGTTATTGGTGAGTCTTCTCTCCACCCTGAAGTTAGACAAGGTCTGACGCCACCATGCCATTTTTACAGTTGGAGTCAGAAGTGGGATTTGTTGTAATGGCTCCTGACTCATGGAAGTATGGGACTTTGGAAGAGAAAGGATGAAAGGGCATGGGATGAGAAACTTTTTATTCTTGGGTGGTTATTTTGGTTGCTGCTATCTGTAAAGGTAACAGGAAAGTAAGACATGTTTTGCTGCAGCAATGGATAGGAAAGCTGCATCAGAGTGGCTTGGGGTGAAGGCTCAGCAGGTCACGCAAGATGATTGACAGGGACCCAGGGTCTTCTTGTTCAACCCAGTCAGAGACTTCAGACCAAATGTTTACAAATGGGTAATATAGTCAGAGGGTGGAAAACAGAAGGTGAAACTGGAATGTTTAAAAGGCTATGTGTTTATCTGAATGTTACTTATATTTATCTGTCTGAAAGAATGTTTTCCCTACCTGATGTTGTAAAACAGACCTGAATGTATGATGGAAATGAATATTGGGTATTGTAAAAAAAGAGAGAATGTGTAACTCCGCCTTTCAGGCAATACTTGATTGGATCTGCTAAAAGGGAGAATACTAAATGGGGCCTATGCCAAAAGCCTGGACTATCAGGAGATTTGCATTTGAGAGACAATTATATTGAACTTTTATTGAGAGTACCATGATGCTCTAAGGCTCAATTGACCAAGGGATGCTTGGTGAATGAACAGTAAAAAGATGTTAGTGTAGGGCACAGCACTATGGAATCTGAAAGGTGTGTTGAATGGGACATGTCAGTGTCCACCAGAAGAATCCTTTTCCAGGACTGGAAGTTAATGGGAGCTGGTGAGTAAATAGTTTGGTATACTCGCTTGAGGTAACCACCTGGGGCCACGAGATGAGTGGAAGTGGGGGAGATGCAGCAATGAAGAGATGAGATAAGTTTGGACACATTACTTTGGCACTTGTTGACCTAGCCCCAGATGGCTAGGGATGAGCGAGAGAGAGAAGGGGCTGGCTGGTCTGAAGTGTAGGGAGTTGTGTGGACTCCAGAGCTTACAGCTGGTACCCATTCACCTAGCTTGGATGGCTAGAGAGGAGCTGACCCAGACTGAATGGGGATGAAGATAAGCTGACCCTGACTAAATAGTGATCAGATGACCTGGCACTGGGTAAAGTGGGAAGACAGAGATGTTTGGTACCATGAGTTGGTGTAGATTGTTGTAATTTGATAGTTTGCCCTGGGCTGGACTTTGCTTATGGATGCAGATGCTCAAAGTTCTAACTGGAACAGAAGATTCTTCAGACCAAGGAACATTTTGTCTCCTTTGAGTACTGGTTTGATAGGGATGAACAATTAAACATTGGCTATCTAAAATGGGGTGATGGGGAGGGGATAAAGGCATGAAGTGACTGGCTTATATGCTTTCATGAGTATGTTTACACACAAATGAAGGGGGACAAGGAAGGGTCCCCACTGAATAGATTTCTCTTTTCCTGAAGGCTCTGGGGAGAGAGAGTGGGGGAAGATGCTGATTTGATTATGATTTAGTTGTGAGTATTCATTGTCAACAGGGTTAATTGTGATTGTAAAAACCGTAATTGTAGAAGTTGTAACTGAAAGAGTGGACTAAGGGGGAGGCACTGCTGGACTGGAGTACAGTGGCCAAAACTAATATTCCTTAAAGGTTTTACTACGCTATTATCTTGGGAGAGACTCAGAGCAAGGGATAATCTCAGTTAAATTTTATTAGATGCCAGACAGGGGGAAGCCAAGACAATCTTTTGGAGAAGCTGACCTGATCAGATGGACATCTGCAGCATGATTGGCTGGTACCTGAGTGACCTCACCCTGAGAGTTTTTGCCCTATGGATGGACTAATTGTTAAAGACTGATTTGGATACAATGTATGTGAAAGAACCCATGGCAAAAAGGCCGGAGGGTGGACTTGTGGTGAAATGAGTCCGTATGTGTGGCCTTTTGCTTTGGTTCTTTGGAAAAACAGCTTGAGAGATTTTTTCCCCTGAACCCCAAGGAGTTACCTTTGCCCCAGTTTTCTACCCCAGAGAGTCTGTTACTTTTCTCCATGTTGATTGACATTTCCTGGGTAAGGTGTAAACAATTTGGTTTGATATTTTTTGTCTAGTCCTGGACTGCAGCCTGTCCTGTGATTGGTATGCACCTTGCAGGGATTGGTCAATAGACTATTGCAAACAGGGTGAGTTGTAGCCCAGCCTCACCTACCATGCAAACGAAGTATCTGGGGACTACTGAGAGGGGATTGGTCATTCTGTGGCCCTGGTTGGAGTGCCATGCCTTGAAATTGACAAGGAGTTTGTGTATTTAAGCAGCCAGCCCCACAGAGGTTCGGCAGACAGAGAAAAGCAGGAAAAAGCAGAAGGAAGAAAGAAGAGAGAAGAAGCAGAAAGAGGAGGCAAGGAACCTCCTAAAAGAGCTGTAACACTGGTTTTATGGATTGAATTGTGTCACCCTCAAAATGTGTGTCAACTTGGCCAGACCATGATTCCCAGGATTGTGTGGTCGTCCACCATTTTGTGATCTGACGTGAATATCCTGTGTGTTGTAAATCCTAACCCCTATGATGTTAATGAGGCAGGATTAGAGGCGGTTATGTTAATGAGGCAGGATGCAATCTACAGGATTAGGTTGTATCTTGTGTCAATCTCTTTTGAGATATAAAAGAGAGAAGCGAGCAGAGAGAAGAGGGATCTCATACCACCAAGAAGGAAGCACCGGAAGCAGAGCACGTCCTTTTGACCTGGGTTCCCTGCACTGAGAAACTCTTAGACCAGGGGAAGATTGATGACAAGGAGCTTCCCCCAGAACCGACAGAGAGACAAAGCCTTACCAGGGAGTTGTGCCCTGAATTCAGACTTCTAGCCTTCTAAACCGTGAGAGAATATACTTCTGTTTGTTAAAGCCAGTCACTTGTGGTATTCCTGTTATAGCAGCACTAGGTAACTAAGACAACTGGTCAAGGGCTGTAGCACTGAAGGGGCCCAGTGGCAGAGTTGGCTGTGATAGACGGCAGGCCAAGAGGAGCCTGTCCTCGGGGCCAAGAGGAGCTGAGAGAGCTGTCCTGCACTGAAGAAGGGAGATTCTGCCTACATGCTTCTTGATCCTGATTCCCGCGTTGTTCTTGTTCCTGACCCCAAGTTGTACCCTGTTACTTCCCTAGTAAACCACTGAACTATAAATATGGTTCATGAGTTCTGTGAGATGTTGCAGAGAATTACTGAACCCAAAGACGGAGGAAGAGTACTGAAGGGAGGAGGAGTAGTTGGTATCAGAGATGATGGAGTGCTACAGCAGTTTGGAAAAGTTGGACATTTGCAACGTCTTTAACCTCTGCCTCATAGGAGCAAGCTTTGTGCTGATTTTTCTAAAAGAAATTATTCATTTAGTTGAACTGCACTCCATAGGGTTTTCAAGGCTGTTACCTTTTGGAATCAAGCCGTTCTTCTGAGGTGCCTCTGGGTACATTCAAACCACAAACCTTTCAGTTAGTAGTTGAGCGCTTAACTGTTTGCGCCACCCAGGGACTCCTATATACTAAGTCTTGAAATCAGGTAGTGTGATTCCTCCAAATTGTTTTTCTATTTCAAAATTGTTTCTGGCTATTTTAGTTCCTTTGCCTTTCCTATGATTCTTAGAATCAGCCTTGCCTATATCTACAAAGAATCCTGCTGGTATTTTTTTTCTTTTCTTTTATTGTGCTTTATGTGAAAGTTTACAGCTCAAGTTAGTTTCTCATACAAAAATTTATACACACATTGTTAGGTGACCCTAGTTGCTATCCCTATAATGTGACAGCACACTACTCCTTTCCACCTTGGATTTCCTGTGTCCATTCAACCGGCTCCTATCCCTTTCTGCCTTCTCATCTCGCCTCCAGAGAGGAGCTGCCCATTTCTTCTAGTGTATCTACCTGAACTAAGAAGCACACTCTTCACGAGTGTCATTTTATGTCTTATAGTCCAGTCTAATCTTTGTCTGAAGAGTTGGCTTCAGGAATGGTTTTAGTTCTGGGTTAACAGAGAGTCTGGGGGCCGTGTCTTCTGGGGTTCCTCCAGTCTCAGTCAGACCATTAAGTCTGGTGTTTTTACTAGAATTTGAGTTCTGCACCCCACTTTTCTCCTGCTTCATCAGGGACTCTCTGTTGTGTTCCCTGTCAGGGCAGTCATTGGAGATAGCCGGGCATCATCTAGCTCTTCTGGTCTCAGGCTAATGGAATCTGTGGTTTATGTGGCCCTTTTTGTCTCTTGGGCTAATATTTTCCTTGTGTCTTGGGTGTTCTTCATTCTCCTTTGCTCCAGTGGGTTGGGACCAATTGATGCATCTTAGATCGCCACTCACTAGCTTTTAAGACCCCAGATGCCACTCACCGAAGTGGGATGTGGAACATTTTCTTAATAAACTCTGTTATGCCAATTGACCTAGATGTCCCCTGAAATCATGGTCCCCAGACCCCCGACCCTGCTACACTGTCCCCTGAAGTGTTTGATTGTGTTCAGGAAATTTCTTAGCTTTTGGTTTAGTCCAGTTGTACTGACTTCCCCTGTAGTGTGTGTTGTCCTTCCCTTCACCTAAGATAACTCGTCTACTATCTAGTTAGTGAATTCCCCTCTTCCTCCCTCCCCATCCTCGTAACCATGAAAGAATGTTTCCTTCTGTGTTTAAACCTTTTTTTCTTTAGTTTCTTTAAAAAAAATTTTTTTTTATTGTACTTTAGATGAAGGTTTACGGAACAAACATAGTTTCTCATTAAACAGTTAGTACACATATTGTTTTATGACATTGGTTTGCAACCCCACGACATGTCAACATTCTCCCTTCTCGACCTTGGGTTCCCTATTACCAGCTTTCGTGTCCCCTCCTGCCTTCTAGTCCTTGTCCCTGGACTGTTGTGCTCCATTAGTCTTGTTTTGTTTTATGGGCCTGTCTAATCTTTGGCTGAAGGGTGAACCTCGGGAGTGACTTCATTACTGAGCTAAAACGGTGTCCGGGGACAATACTCTGGGGGTTTCTCCAGTCTCTGTCAGGCCAGTAAGTCTGGTATTTTTTTGTGAGTTAGAATTTTGTTCTACATTTTTCTCCAGCTCCGTCTGGGACCCTCTATTGTGATCCCTGTCAGAGCAGTCAGTGGTGGTAGCCAGGCACCATCAAGTTGTACTCGACTCAGTCTGGTGGAGGCCGTGGTAGTCATTAATCTTTCCCTTGTATCTTGTTTTCTTCATTCTCCCTTGCTCCCAAAAGGGTGAGACCAGTGGAGTATCTTAGATGGCTGCTTACAGACTTTTAAGACCCCAGACGCTACTCACCAAGGTCGAATGTAGAACATTTTCTTTATAAACTATGTTATGCCAACTGAGCTAGATGTTCCTCTAGACTATGGTCCCCACAGCCCTCCACCCAGCAATTCCGTCCCTCAGGGAGTTTGGATGTGTCTATGGAGCTTCCATGACCTTGCCTTGTACAAGTTGTGTTGGCTTCCCCAGTATTGGGTACTGTCTTACCCTTCGCCAAAATTACCACTTATTTACTGTCTGTTTAGTGTTTCCCCCACCCCTCCCCACCCTCATACCCATCAAAGATTGTTTATTTTTGTGTGTAAACTTTTCATGAGTTTTTACAGTAGTGGTCTCATAAAATATTTGTCCTTTTGTGATTGACTTACCTCACTCAGCATAATGTCCTCCAGTTCACCCATGTTATGAGATACTTTGCAGATTCATCATTGTTCTTTATCATTGCATAATACTCCATTGTGTGTATGTACCATAGTTTGTTTATCCATTCATCTGTTGACGGGCATCTAGGTTGTTTCCATCTTTTTGCTATTGTGAACAGTGCTGCAATGAACATGGGTGTGCATGTGTCTATTTGTGTGACGACTCTTATTTCTCTAGGATATATTCCTAGGAGTGGGATTGCTGGATCATATACAAACCTTTTCTGGAGTTCTTATAATAGTGGTCTCATACAATATTTGTCCTTTTGTGCCTGACTAATTTCACTCAGGATAATGTCTTCCATATTCATCCATGTTATGAGATGTTTTGTGGATTCATCATTGTTCTTTATCATTGCGTAGTATTCCACTGTGTGAATATACCATAATTTAACAATTTGTCCATTGATGGGCACCTAGGTTGTTTTCATCTTTTTGCTATTGTGAACAGTGCTGCAATGAACATGGGTGTGCATATATCTATTTGTGTGACAACTCTTATTTCTCTAGGATATATTCCAAGGATCCCACTGGTATTTTGATAGACACTATGTTAAACCTATATAACAATTTGGGGAGAATTGACATTTTCACAATGTTGAGTCTTTCAATCCACGTACATGCTGTATGTCTCCATTTATTTAGGTCTTCTTTTGGTTTATCCTTCCAATGTTTCTCTTTGAAAATGTAAGAGAAAGTATGTATATCTCTGTGTGTGTATATATATATAATATCTATAAGAATACATGCATTTTAAATTGTCTCCTTTTTATACAAATGTAGTATCCCATATATATCATTCTGTATATTAGTATATATATTATTCTGTACATTAGCATGTTGTTGTTGTAGGGGCCATTGAGTCAGTTCCGACTCATAGAGACCCCATGTACAACAGAAAGAAACACTGCCCTGTCCTGTACCATCCTCACATCGTTGTCATGCTTGAGCCCATTGTTGCAGCCTCTGTATCAGTCTGTCTTGTTGAGAGCCTTCTTCTTTTTCGCTGACCCTCTACTTTACCAAGCATGATGCCCTTCTCCAGGGACTGATCCCTCCTGATAACACGTCCAAAGTATGTGAGATGAAGTTCTGCCATCCTTGTTTCTAAGGACCATTTTGGTTGTATTTCTTCCAAGACAGAGCTATTCATTCTTGGAAGATTGGTTCTTTCGTCCATGGTATAGTCAACATTCTTCACTAACACCATAATTTAAAGGCATCAATTCTTCTTTGGTTTTTCTTAGTCAGTGTTGAGCTTTCACATGTGTATGAGGCGATTGAAAACACCAT
The DNA here is from genome assembly GCF_000243295.1 of Trichechus manatus latirostris. Lineage (NCBI taxonomy): Eukaryota > Metazoa > Chordata > Mammalia > Sirenia > Trichechidae > Trichechus > Trichechus manatus. Next base: position 450,720 of record NW_004444176.1, read on the forward strand.
GGCTTGAATCAGGTGGACCTTAGTCCTTCAAGTGACATCTTTGCTTTTTAACACTTTTTTAAAGAGATCTTTTGCAGCAGAGGGTAAGAATGGTTGCACAACTTGTAGAATGTAATCAATGTCACTCAACTGTACATGTAGAAATTGTTGAATTGGTATACGTTCCGCTGTGTACATTTTCAACATCAATGTTAACAACAAAAATAAATTATTAAAAAAAAAAAAAGATTCCCTGCTGGGCAGTGAGCTCCAAGAGGGCAGAGACTGACCATGTTGGTTCTGTTCAATTTTGCACCTTGGGCTGATACTGTGCTGAGAGACACCAGCACGGCTGGACTGGTTATTATAATATTGAGATGCTTTCATTTCAGTTGTCTTGAGCCCTGTGAGTCTTCTTACTCATCTGCCTAGGTGCTTAGAGCCATCCCCAGGAAACCCCATCCCCAACCTCCTCGTGATTCCACAACTAAAGGGCAATGCCTACCACCCCAACATACCTCCAGAACCCTGCTCCAGCATTGTGGCCTTTGTTCACTCTTACTGGTCAGTGCCGTGGGGTATCAGTTGTTGTATGTTTGTTAAATAAATGAATGAATGACAGTACCTAGCACCCTGCCCAGCACTTAGTAGGTGCTCCATGGACCTGTGTCCCTTCCTTCCCTCTTCACTCTTCTGGCCATTCTCTGAAGTGGGGCTGCAGCCCAGAGGCTGCTGGAGTGCAGGTCTTGAGTAGGATGATGGTGCGAATTGGCTACATCTTTGAGCCCAGCTCTTTAAATCCCAGCCTCTAGGTTTTCCTCATTGATGGAGTGAGAACAGATTTCCTCTCAAGGATTCCTTCTCCCTGCTGCCCCCTTCCTAGGGACAAGCCCCATGCAGACACTTCTCCCAGGCCAGCTGTGCATTATCTTTTCCTCCCTATGGGCTAGGAATGGGGGCAGGAGCCTTTCAGAGAGAAAGGGAAAACTGACGAGCAGGTGTGGTGTGATGGAAAGAGCACTGGGCTGAGGGTCATTGTTGTTGATAGTTGCCGTCCAGTTGATTTCAACTCATAGTGACCCCATGTGACAGAGCAGAACTGCCCCATAGGGTTTTCTAGGCTGTAATCTTTAGGGGGGCAGATTGCCAAGTCCTCTCACAGAGCTGCTGGGTGGGTTAGAACCGCCAACCTTTCAGTTAGCCTAGTGCTTAACTATTGTACCACCAGGGCTGTGTGTCAGGAGACTGGGAATCCTGCTTCATGTCCACTGCTCAGTGACTGTGGTCCAGAGAAGGGCCCCCCTCTCCAAGGGTCAGTTTCCTCATCTGTAAAATGGGATGAGACTATCTACCTGCATTATTGCTGGAGATCAAATACCTATGCTCAGTGAAATATGGGTGCTATACAAATGTTAGTTGCCCACCCTTACCTTGCGAGCCCTCTGGCTCCTGTATTTGAATGGCCTGTGGAACCACACTCTAAGGGGATGTTCAGGGGTCACAGGACCCCCTGGTGATTTATGACCCAAATGTGTCAACAGAGGTCATGACCATGAAAATCTTCAGGTTATCAGATGTGACAGGATGGGGTTTTATGGCTTCTCACTTATTTTGTTGCCTCCCTTCCTCACTCCTGGTAGAAAAGAGATGCTTGAACGTAATTATTCATTGAAGTTATGCTAGGAGCAGTTGTCAAAATAATAAGAGAAAGATTCGCTGGTCCCTTGTAGATGCTTCAACTGGAAATAATTACCCTAACCCTAAAGGTCCTGGGTGGTGCAAATGGTTTGCACTTGGCTGGTAACTGAAAGGTTGGTGGTTCAAACCCACCCAGCGGCAACATGGAAGAAAAGTCTTGGTGATCTACTTCCATAAAGATCACAGCCAAGAAAAACCTATGGAGCAGCTCTGCTCTGTAACATATGGGGTTTCTATGAGTCAGAATCAACTTAAAGGCACTAGACAACAACAACAACCCTAACCCTGCTTCTCTGGAGGTCTCTAAGGAACCACTGCTCCCTGTTGCATGGAACCAGGAATATGGTGTCCATCATCTCAACCCTGAGACCTGCTGCCATGCTAGAGCAGAACTCTGGAGGAGGACAGCAGGGCAGAAGAGAGAGGTGGGGAGGGGACAAGAGGGGGTGCCGCCTGCAGCTGCCTCTCTGTTAACATGTTAAAGGTAACATGTAGGAGCATTGCTATTGCATAGGGCACCTTTGTGCAAACAAGGAAGGGATACCCTTCATCCAGTAAAAGTATTGCTTTAGGTTAGTATGTTGTTGTACAACCTGGACTGCTGTCTGGGGCAGGGTGGACCATGATTTCCAGAGCTCCCACAGGCATCACACGTCCCCATGTGCTCTTCCACTCACACATCCCTGGAGTATGGGGGTGTGTGCACGCTCTGTACTGATTTTACTGCTCCTTTAGGGGTGACTGTGCCATGCTCTGAGTTTTTTAGGGGCAGAAGTTGGGTCTCCAAGAGTCCCACGGCTGAGGCATCCATTTAGAATCGGTCTCTTGTAGGGAAAAGTGGCTGCTTCTCCAGTGTGGGTTTTGCTTCCTACCATCTCCATGACTACCTAATTATGTTAAAGTATACACTCTGGGGAAGGCAGTTCTCCTGGTGATTTTAACCACTGTATCATTAATCAGAAAATGCAGGATTACAAAATTAATCTCGTAGCTAGAAGGGGAAGGAATGCTCCTTTTTGGTTATGCACCCTGGTCACAGAATGGCTATGCTGTTTGCACCTGAACAAAGACACCTACCTAGAAACGGGATGGCCAGACAAGCTGTGCCTGAAAGAAGGCACCTTCCTTTTTTTCTTTTCATATGAACTCCAGCACGAATATCCCTCCGGTTTAAAGTATGTAAGCACTGAGTCCCTTTGTCCCTTTGTCTTTTGCCTACAGTGCGTCAAGGAGCAGGCATAGAGGAAGTTGCCTTGTCATCTCACCCTGGGATAAGGATCTGAGGAAGTCCAACTCCATAATGAATCTTATCTGCCTTAGTTATCTAGTACTGCTATGACAGAAATACCACAGGTGGATGGTTTTAACAAACAGATTTATTCTCTCAGTCTAGGAGGCTAAAAGTCCGAATTTAGGGTGCCAACTCCAGGAGAAGGCTTTCTTTCTCTGTCGGCTCTGGGGGAAGGTCCATGTTATCCATCTTGCCCTGGTCTAGGAGCTCCTCAGCACAGAACCCCAGGTCCAAAGGACATGCTCTGCTCCTGGTGATTGAGTCCTACCACATTAACATAACTGCCTCTAATCCTGCCTTATTAAGAGGTAAGATTTACAACACATAGGAAAATCACATCAGATGACAAAATGGCAGACAATCACACAATACTGGGAATCATGGCCTAACCAAGATGACACACATTTTGGGAGGACACAATTCAATCCATAACATTATCCTATTCTTCTTTGTCCTAATTGCTATGTAAGTAATAAAGCTTGTGACCTTGCTACTGGGTTATGTCAGTTATTTGCTGAGAGCTACAGCCCTGTCTGAGCTCGTTTTTCATCTGCGGCTCACCGCATCTCTGAACAGGGAGCACACACCAGGAACGACAAAGCAAAAATGCATACTGCAGTTCACCAAGGGTAAACTATGCCTAGACTGGTACAGAGTATGTGCTCAATAACTGTTGATAAATGGCACTAGTTTAAGGTTGTGGCACTGGGCTGATGAGCTGATGGGGATGGTCAGGAACAGGGTTGGTGCAGATTCTGACCAGAGCACTCACACACTCACACATATATAAACCAAGTACCGCAGAAGGACTGAAGAGGTAAAAATCAATTCTGACAATCAGGGAATGCTTCCTGGAGGAGATGGCCTTTAGAGATGCCTGAAGGTTGGGCGGAACTTCCAAGGTGGATCTGCAAGGACAGAGAGCATCTCACCCAGAGGGAGTGATAAGAGCACATCATGGGGCAGGAGAGTAGGTTGGTCACAAAGACTAACCCACATGGTGGCTGTAGCTTTGGGTTCAGTTTTGAGGGTCAGGTGGGAAAGAAGCTAAGGCAGGTAGCAGAGGGAAAAAGAAAAAAGATACCCAGAGCCAAAGGAAAATTTTAAAAAATCCAAAAATCAATAACAAACAAAAATGAAACTTAGGAATAAGGAAGGGAGAAAATGTTATCTTCTTTGGCCCAGTGACAGTGCTGGGGTCATAGCCAAGAAAGCTTCCGGGAGAAGGGAAGATTCTGCCACAATGGCTCCTCCTCGTCATTGAACAGACATTTCATGTCATCTATTTCTAGGCAGAATCAGCTCTTCCTTGGTATTAGGGTACAGACGATACTCCCAGTGGAGCGTTGTAGGAGTAGGTGGGGATGGCAGAGCCTGTGGGAATGTTGGCTGGGCTGCTGGTAGCACTAACAGAGCCAGTGGTAGTGTTGACAGGGCTGGTGGTAGTGTTGACAGGGCTGGTGGTAGTGTTGACAGGGCCGGTGGTAGTGTTGACAGGGCTGGTGGTAGTGTTGACAGGGCCGGTGGTAGGGTTCACTGGGTTGATGGTAGTGTTTACAGGGCCAGTGGTAGCGTTGTAAGGGCCCGTGGTAGCGTTGTAAGGGCCGTTGGTTGTGTTGACTGGGTTGGCACTAAATATGGTTGGAATCGTCATGTTCTGAAAAGCAAAGAGCACAAGGTCACCCACTGATCACAGCCTAAATTACTGATGCTCAGAATCCAGAGCTAAGTAAATGGTTGTTGTTTTAGGTTCCTAAGTTTGGGAGGATTAGTTATGCAGCAAAGTTTAACTGCTATGCCCTCTCTTGGGCTTCACTCGCCCCCAACCTCTGATCACCTCTTCTATAACCCGCTAGAGCATGCTGTATTTCTGGAGCAGAGTCCAACACTCACCGCAAAATAGTTCCTGCAGTTAGCCTGGCACCCAAAATGTGAGGTCACACAAGTGAGGCAGAACTCCAGGAGGGCGAAGGGGAAGACACTACCAGAATATACCTTCATAGAGGCCTAGAGACAGAGAGAGGAATAGGGGGTGTTTAGTCCTTAGGGGTGGCTGTCGTGGTCATAGTCCATACTTGAGAGGCTCACGTTAGGCAAGCACCGCATGCCTTATCTGGAAGGTTCTGGACCTTCTCTGCATAGGGTGCATTGCAGCAGATGCTGTGGGAGAGCCTCTTTCATATGCCCTACCCCTTCCTCCTTTAGGGCACACTGGCCCTGCATTCTTTGTCTTGGGGGTCCCTCTGGCCTCCAAGGCCATTTTGCCTTTTGAGTGACAGACCCAAAGTTCCAGAGAATTAATGCCCCTTGAAAGCAGCCCTCAATCATTGGCTGTCAGGGGTTAGTGTATAGATACCCCAGCTCCCTCACTCTTTAGGTTGGTGGCTAGAGCGGCGCGTAACTCTAAAGCATGTGCCCTTCACTGTTTCTGGGAGTTCCCCACTAGGACTGAGCTCCAGCTGCCCTCAGTGGTAAAAGGCTCGATGGGCTGCCTTCCCTTCTCCATCTCATTTCCCCACTATCGGTGTTTCCTTCATCTCCCAAATAAACTGCTTGTCTCAAAGTCTGCTTTTGGGGAAACACGTCTCAGCAGCACACTGGCAAGGCAAGTGTATGAGGTGGGGACTGGGCTCATCACTGGGGGTTAGGATTGGGCACCAGCAAGATCAGGATCATCAGCTCTGCCTGGCTTTCTCTGTGAATGTAATCCAATTTGGAGATAGGGTTTTCTGTGTTATGTTAATAGGATTCTCTGTTATGTTAATGGATTTTTCTTTGTTACACCTGTCAGTGTAGGGTGTGTCTTAAACCTATCACTTCTGAGTGCTATAAAGAGCAGCCGAGACACAGAGGGGAGTCTCGTGTCTGGGTGGCACAAATGGTTAAGCATAAGTGCTTGACTATTAACTGAAAGGCTGGTGGTTTGAACTCACCCAGAGGCCCCTTGGAATACAGGCCTGGTGATCTGCTTCCAAAAGATCACAGGCTTGAAAACCCTATAGAGCACAGTTCTACTCTGCACACATGGGGTCACCATGAGTCGGAATCGACTTGATGGCAACTAACAACAAGACACAGAGACAAGTGAGCACAAACTAGGAGAAGATAGATGCCATGTGGAGATGGCCAAGGAACCAAGGAACACCCGGGTTACAGAAGCTGAGACAAGGATTTTTCCCTAGGGCCAACAAAGAGAGAGAGAGAGCCTTCTAGAGCTGGTGCCCTGAACTTGATCTTCTAGGCTCAGCCCTGAACTTGAACTTCTAGCCTCCTAAGTTGTGAGAAAATAAATCTCTGTTCTTTAAAGCCACCCACATGTGTATTTCTGTTACAGTAGCACTAGGAAATGAAGACAGCGGGTCTCAGAGCACAAGCGCTTCTGCTGAGATGGCCCTAGTCCTGGTCTTGTCCCTGGCCAAGGCAGGATTGAGAGGGACCCACAGAGCTCAGGATGCTTGGGCCTCGGCACCCCCCACAACAGGGTGGGAGGGTCCACAGGGCACCTGTGGTCCTGGCGAGTACATCGCTCCTCTCCTCACTACCTACACACCCCGCCTGTCTGCAGGAGAGGATGGGGAACCAGGGTCTGAGCCCATGCCTGCTGGAACTCAGAGCCTTTGTGCTAGTACACTCGTGGGTTCCTAGACGACTGTCATAGTTATCTAGTGCTGCTACAACAGAAATACTACAAGTGAATGGCTTTAACAAACAGGAATTTATTCTCTCACACTTTAGGAGGCTAGAAGTCCAAATTCAGGGTGCCAGCTCCAAGGGAAGGCTTTCTCTCTCTTTTGGCTCTAGGGAAAAGTCCTTGTCATCAATCTTCCCCGGTCTAGGAGCTTCTTAATGCAGGAACCTCAGGTCCAAAGGACACGCTCTGGTCCTGGTGCTGCTTTCTTGGTGGTAGGAGGTCCCCCTGTCTCTCTGCTTGCTTCTCTCTTTTATATCTCAAAGAGATTGACTCAAAATACAACCTAATCTTGTAGACTGAATCCTGCCTCATTAACATAACTGCCTCTAATCCTGCCTCATTACCATCATAGAGGTAGGATTTACAACACATAGTAAAATCATATCAGATGACAAAATGGTGGACAATCACACAACACTGGGAATCATGGCCTAGCCAAGTTGACATACATTTTTGGGGGACACAATTCAATCTATAACAATGACAGAGGTCTTGGTGGCCAAATGGCCACTCTTAAGACTTGCAGATATTGCTGTTCTTGACTATGGCCATGATCCACCCCCTTGATGGGACATCCCTACTGAATCATGTTGGACTCCCGAGGCCAGCATCTTGCCTTGGTTCGTGGTTGGCTGTTGTAGCCTCCAGATACCAAACTGCATCAGCTGGATCAGGTTTCCTCCAGCGCCTGCAGGGACCTCTCCTCATAGTGACCACCCCTAGCCCTGTAGACAGGTCAAGTTTAAGGCCCGTGCCCTGCTAGTCTTTTCTGGCCTGCTTGGTTAACCAGGTGACACCAGGTGCTGTCCTGAGGGAGGACCAGGTTGCCAGTAACTGTGGATCTAGTTACTCCTGATCTTACTCTTCTGGCCTACCCAAGAACTGAATCAATCAATGCTACCAATGCCTGCCCATATCCCACCAGCCTTGACTATTTCCATGTCCAACAGCCACTTCCAACTGCATCACTTTGCCTGAGGGTTTACTTTGGCCACAGGAGACACCTTTGCTCATATGCATGGCAGGCTGGAAGCACTGGGAATTTACACCCCCTCAGGAGCAGCATTCCATCAATTACTGATAGGTGTTGGTGGATAAATACCCCAGCTCCCTCACCTGGACAGGGTGTAACTCTGAGGAGCATCTTCTACACTGTCTGCCAAAGTCTCAGTGAGCTTGAGCTGCAGTGGAACTTGCTTGATAGCGTCCTATATTGTGTGACTTCCTTCCCTTGCTTGTCTTACAGATGCTTCCTGGGAAAATCTCCTACACAAATGACTTGCACTTGAATCCTTATCTCAGTGCCTGCTTCTGGGGACCCAAAAATAAGACAAGAACCTAGTGTCAGCACCTCCTGTTCCTGTGACAGATTCCTGGGGGCAGGTGATTTTTTTGAATTTTAGTGTGGCAGTTGCCTTAACTGCTTGCCTTGACACTTGTTGCCCCCAAGCAGGAGCTAGAACAGGTACAAGGAGGGGTCAACTGGTTCAACCTCTCTGAGTCTCTGTAACCAGTTACCATCAAGTTGATTCTGACTCATTATGACCCCATGTGTGTCAGAGTAGAACTGTGCCCCATAGGATTTTCTTTCTTTCTTTTGCTGTTGTTGAGAATATACACAGCAAAACATACACCAAACAGTTTCTACATGTATAATTCAGTGACATCGATCACATTCTTCAAGTTGTGCAACCATTCTCATCCTCCTTTTCTGAGCTGTTCCTCCCCCATTAACATAAACTCACTGCCCCCTAAGTTCCTATCTAAACTTTTGAGTTGCTGTTGTCAATTTGATCCCGTATAAATAGATCTTAAAAGAGCATAATGTTCAAGGCAGACATTTTTTACTAGATTAGCTAAACTATAGTTTGGTTTTAAAAAGACTTCAGAGGATATTTTTGTTTTAAGTTTTAAAGGTTATCCCAGGGCAATAGTTTCAGGAGTTCATCCAGCCCCCACAGCTCCAGAGTCTGGAGCCATTAGAATTTGAAATTCTGTTCTGCATTTTCCACCTTTTGATCAGGATTCTTCTTTAGAATCTTTGATCAAAATGTTCAGTAATGATAGCTGGGCACCATCTAGTTCTTCCGGTCTCATGGCAAATGAGGCAGTTGTTCATGGAGGCAATTACCCACACATTCCATATCCTCCTCCTATTCCTGACTCTCCTTCTTACTCTGTTATTCCAGTTGAATAGAGAACAATTGTCATGCCTTGGATGGCCACCTACAAACTTTTAAGTCCCCAGGCTACACAACGAACTAAGAGGTAGAACAGAAGCATAAACACGTTATTAGGCCAATTAACTGGGATGTTCCATGAAACCATGACCCTTAACTTCCAAACCAAGGAACCAAATCCCATGAAGTTTTTGGTTGTTCATAAATAGTCTCAGCAGCTACTCTTTTTTTTTTTTTGTCATTGTAAATATATCTATCATACAGCTTTTGCTAATTCAACTTTTTTCAATTTATTGGCATCAATTTCAATAATTGGCTGAGCAACCCGACCCTTAATCAATGCAATTTTTCCATCATTGTTAATCCTCCTCCCCACGCCTTCCTTCCACCCCCGGTAAAACTAAGAAACTTTGGTCTCTATACATTTGCCTTTTCTTGTCTTTTTATATAAGTGAGGTCATACAATATTTGTCCTTTTGTGAATGACTTATTTCATTCAGCCTAATTTCTTCAAGCTCCATCCATATTGTAGCAGATATCAAGACTTTGTTTCTTCTACTGGCTGAGTGGTATCCATGGGGTTTTCATGGATGATTTTTCAGAATTAGATTGTCAAGCCTTTCTTCTGAGGTGCCTCTTTGTGAACTTGAACTGACAACCTTTGGTTAGCAGCTGAGTGCATTAACTGTTTGCACCACACGTGGACTCCAAGTCTCAGTGAACTTGTCCATAAAATGGGACTTATCATGCCTGTGTCTGAGGTCCCAGGGTTTTGATAATGGCCAAATAATTAATGGATATAGTGGTGTCATAGGTCCCTGGGTGGCACAAACAGTTTGTGCCTGACTGGTAACTGAAAAATTGGCAGTTCAAACCCACCCAGTAGCACTGTGCAAGAAAAGGCCTGGTGATCTGTTTCTGTAAAGATTACAGTCAAGAAAACCCTATGGAGCAGTTGTACTCTGTAACACTTGGGGTCTCCATGAGTTGGAACTGACTCGCTGGCACACAACACCAACATCATCACCAACACCAACACCAACACCAGCACCAGCACCAGCACCAGCACCAGCACCAGCACCACAACAACAACGGCAACAACAAAAACGGTGTCATACGAGGATGGAATTCTGCAGTAATTCCTTCTGGCTTTGGAAACAACCTCACAAGCCCTCCTGGTCTTTTGGAAGCACAAGACCCTGGCAGTCTGAATGCTCACCGTGGGAGCTATGATCATATCTGCAAGGAGAATGCAGATCCCAAGCAGAGAGCAGATTGCGCTGAAGATGTTGGTGCCGACGCTGCTGTTCACCTGGAGGAGATGGAGGGAGAGGACACGGTGAGCGGAGTCTGAGGACGACTTGTGGGAACTCTCGGAGAGTTGGACAAAAGAGGCATCAGGCAGAAAAGCTATGGTTAGACAGTTTATTCTAAGTGCAGTGAGGTGAGAAAACTACTCCTCACTTACCAACTATCTCCTTATTTGACATTTTCATTTACAACAGTAAAAAATATACTATCTGACTGTTTTTCACATTAACGAGGCGGCAGGCATAGCGGCGATGGCTTCGGAGTGTCCCCTCCCTCGAGGAGGGTCTCTGGGTGGCCTCCTGGAAGCTGGGCCGTGCTGCCCTGCTCCCTCCACTCCTTTCTGCTGGCGGTGGCCTCAGGTCCAGCTGCCTCACGGGGCCATGGCCTCTGGGAAGACACAGGCAGCACCAAGCCAGCAGGCTCCTGTTCTGGGTTCCCAGCCCCTATGTGGCCTGAGGCTCTGCAGCTCAAAATTGCTTTGGGGTGGGAAGGGAGGAAAGAAAGAGGCATCGGAGAGGGTGTTTGGAAGAAACGTGTGAGTTTAATGACATCCCAAACTGAGCCGAACTTGGTCTGAAGCCTCTACCTTGGTGGGGCTGGCTGTGCGGCTAGGCTCCTGGAGCCCTTGCAGGAAGCCCCGAGCCTCAGTGACTCTCCAGGCCCGGGAGGGCAGAGCAGGCTCATGGATCATGAACTCAGGGCTTGCAAGAGTGGGAGTGGAGCCCTGGAGGCAGCTCCGCAAGGGAAGCTCTAGGCCAGCACACAAGGAAGATGAAGTGGTTAAGCCGTGCGTGGGCCCTCTAGTCACACAGCTCGGCTTTATCCAGCTTTGTCTCCTCCAAGCCTCCTCCCCAGAGGAATAATCCATAACTGGACCTGTCACAGTGATGAGCACATCAGTACATCTTAGCTCTTATTATTTCTATGATCATATTTTCCAAATACAAAAAAATCGGACAAATGGATGATATGAAAACAGAAAAAGAAAAAACCCTCCATTTTTGCATAACACCAATTTCTGAATAACAATCTGGTCTTTGGAACATAACCATGTCAGTAAGTGAAGAGGGAATGTATTCTTTAACTAACGTGCAGCAACTCTTTAGGAAAGAAGCTGCATTTGCTTGGGAAAATACCTTCATGAGCAGTCGAGAGGTGGGAGATGAGATTCTGTGGGCTGGGTTAGAAGGAGACAAAGAAAGGATGCTGTTATGGAGAAGAAATCAGAGGGGCTTGAGGAGGGAGTAAGCAGGGAACCCAGGCTTGCCTACAGAGAAGGGAGAGCCAGGCCTGGTCTCGATGTGTCTCCTACTCAAGCTGCCTCCTCTGAGAGGGGTTGTGGGGGTGGGCAAGTGGAGGGAATAAAAAAGGGACTGTGTCTGACATTTGGGATGAGCCCAGGCAGCTGTGAGATGCAGCATCCCCAGTTGCTATTGAGTAGATTCTGACTCATGATGACCCCATGTGTGTCAGAGTAGAACTACTCCATAGAGTTTTCAATGGCTGATTTTTTGGAAGTATATCACTAGGCCTTTCTTCCAAGGCACCTGTCATGGATTGAATTATGTCCCCCCCCCGCCCCAAAATGTGTGTAGCAACTTGGCTAGGTCATGATTCCCAGTGTTGTATGATTGTGTAATCTGATGTGATTTCCTTATGTGTTGTAAACTCTATCACTATGATGAGATTATATGTGATCTCCTTATGTGTTGTAAATTCTGTCACTGTGATGAGGTTATACTGATGAGGTTGACAAGATTAGATTAGTGTCTTAATGCAATCTCTTTTGAGATATAAAACAGAGAAGCGAGCAGAGACACATGGGAACCTCACGCCACCAAGAAAGCAGTGCCAGGAGAAGAGCGCATCCTTTGGACCTCAGGTTCCTGCGCAGAGATGCTCCCAGACCAAGGGAAGACTGATGCATCACACGACCTTCCTCCAGAACAGAGAGAGAGAGCCTTCTCCTGGAGCTAATGCCCTGAATTTGGACTTGTAACCTACAGGACTGTGAGAGAATAAACTTCTCTTTGTTAAAGCCATACACTTGTGGTATTTCTGTTACAGCAGCACTAGATGACTGAGACAGCACCTCTGGGTGAACTCGAACACCCAGTCTCTAGGTTAGCAGCAGGGTGCATTAACCCAGGGACTCCAGATGCAGAGTAAACAAGAAAAAAAAAAAATAGAAAACAAAACAAAAAGCCCCCAACAAACAAACAAAACCCAAACCAGTTGCCATCAAGTCGATTCTGACTCATGGTTAGCCCATGTGTTGCAAAGAGAAGAGGACCAAATTCAGTCAGAAGTCAGACATCAGAGCCTGAGGGGACAAGGGGGCCCAGGAGTTGGCAGACATCTTGGGGAGGGTGTTGGACTTCCCACAAGATGTGGGCTAGGTTTTGACACAATGAGTTGTTCTACTCTGTCCTGTAGGGTTGTTATCAGTCAGAATTGACTCGATGGCAATGGGTTTGGTTTGTTGGGTTGTTAAGGGGCAGCATGAACTCAGCTGACGTTGGGGTAGTTGAGGTGTCCTAATTCTGTTGATGAAGGAAGGGAGGCCATAGGGCAGCAGAAATTTGCCTTGCCAGATTGGAGATTGGTGACTGGGAAACCCTCTTATACACCCCAGACTCCAGATGATCCATCGCTTTCCCATTAAAAAGGCAGAAGAGACAAAAAGCCATGTAGCCACGCAGAGGAAGTGGTGAGGGGGAGGGAGGACTTGGAACCAGCGAAGAGAGGAGCTCCACCATGGAGTTCTAAATTTAGCCCTTAGCTTCTTAGAGGACATAGCAATCTACATTGCTCTCATTGTTGAGGCAGAGAATGACACCTCAAAGGTCCAAAGGTTTTTTGGGCACTGTGCCCTGTGGTTGGGGCTCTAAACTGTTCAAGTCAAACATTCCTCTTGCTTTTCTAGGACCAGCCAAAGGGGAAGGCAGGAAACACTTTAAAGAGATGGTACCGCTGGAATGTATGCACATTTCCATTTGGCCCAGGCTCAGCTTTCTGCTGAATTCAGAGTACTCCTAGGTCATTGGGCTGCCTATATGAGTCAGTTCCCCAAACTGCTAAGTCTGTGAGCAATAAAATGCAATAAGGGGAAGCACAGCGCTGGAATCAGAGAGATCTGGGTTCAAATCCCGGCTATGCCCTTTACCTGACCTCTCTGTGCCTCATTTTCCTCATCTGCAAATTGGGGATAATAGAACTTCATAGAGTTGTAAGGATTGAATGAAATAAAATCTATAAAAGCACTGGACCCAGAAACAGGCCCAGGCCACTCCGTTGCTGTGAGGCCTCTTTCTTCCATGTTGTGGAAGAGAGTCAAATTCTAATGCTCAGGGATCATCAGAGATGGCATGTAACTCACCACACATGGGCTGGGGTCCTTTGAAGCTTGTACAGAGAGGGATCCAGATACAACATACTACAAGACAAAAAAGAGAATGATCAACTTTGCAACATGTTAATAAAGATAACCATCCATTCAGAGATGTATCTCTCAGTCTTTAAGGTCTATATATCTTGTTTCATAAGATGTGCAAATCTATTTACTCTCTCTCAATATGTCCACTATCCCCGTGACTAGGCCTCAGATATACTAAATACCGTGATACTCAAACTCCTGTGTGTATAGACTAAAGCCTTCTTTTGCCTTAAAAACCTGAATATTTTGCCAGGACATTTTAAGTCTCATTATTTTTTTAGACTGGTTCTGTCTGGGTTCATTGCTTGGATGTAGTCATGGCCCAAACTCATTCATTGCTCAGCTGGCCTCACATTTCACTATCCTAGATGGTGAGTTTGGAAAATCAGGGGCAGGGTCATATGGGGGACAGGGTCTTAGGACTGGGAGATAGGAGACCTGAGTTCCTATCCTACTTCTGCTACTAACTCACATTGCTGTGATCCTGGGCAAGTCGCTGCCAGCCTGAGGGTCCTAGCTAGCACTTGATGCTGTTAGGCAGGTGATGAACATATGAACACAAGAGGCAGTAAGAACTCAGCTTAGTTACAAGAGCCTGTGGTTAAGCGTTTGGCTGCTAACCAAAAGGCTGGCAATTTGAATCTACCAGGCACTCCTTGGAAACCCTATGGGGCAGTTCTACTCTGTCCTATTGGGTTGCTATGAGTTGGAATCGACTCGACAACAATGGGCTTGGGCTTGGGCTTAGGAGCGCGAGAACTTCTTCCAGCATTTCCTGGTTATGAGGATGTAGTTGTATCACCCAACTTCTCTGAGCCTAAGTCTCCTCATCTGGCAAAAGGGCATGAGATAAAGATCCTAGCCTTATCTACCTACAGGTGTGCCATGCAGTTCAAATGGGAGAAAAAGGGTAGAATTTCAAATGAGAAGGACAGGGCGTATTCAGGGACTTTAGTAGCATTCATGAAGCTGTTCCTCAAAGGGACTCACTTTCTCTGTCATTGTGTGAGGCCAGTAGGAAATAAGATTGGGACATAAAGGATAGATTTGGGACCTGCTAGGAAATCACCACGGGGCTTTCAGGAGAGGAAGAGGAGCATGACACGGGCTTACCCTCCCTAAAGACTGCCATGGGGCTGAAAGCGACTCACAGCCTTCCAGCTGTGACCGCTTTCCTCACAAATAGGACTGGTTTACTGTATTTTTTCACAAATAATGTGTGCGTTACACGTTTTATTGCCAATCGCACAACCGCTCCGTGTTATTTTCATAAGCGTGCTATGCCAATTTCTTTTTACGTGTTGCCGACTTCAACTGACACGAAGAAGACATAATTAAGCTATGAGATAAGAAACGTAACATAATCTAATGGTTTCACTTAAGATGATCTGATAAGGTTTTTGCATTCAGCTATTGAGCTACTGCACTATAATTATCAACTTAATAGAAACAAACACACAATTTCGATTGTTTATTTTCCAATTACCGGGGGACTTCCGAACTCCATCCATGACTTCTTGACCACGAGTTATACCTATAGGATGCAGTTATGATCAAAAGTAACATTTTTGGACTTTTTTTATACACATAAATAGGAGATTAAAGAAAATGAACAGAAGGACATGATTTACCTGTAATATGGGCGGAAAGGTGAATGAAGCCAAAATTCACTTCTGGAAATGTCATAAGACATGCATGGTATATGCATGGGTGCGCTATGCCAGAACTGTTTTACTTAATTTCATCATTTTTGCATATTATATGTGTAGGAGTGTTATTTACATGGGCACATTATTTTAGAAAAAAACGGTTTAACCCCAAAGGGTAGGTAAGCCTGTGTCTATTGTGCTGGGAAAACAATAGACTTGGGCTGTAAGCTTGGAACAAGGTCATCAGAGTGATAAGCTAGTCTAAGATCTAGCTGATGCAATGTTACATTTTAAGGGCAAGATTGAAAACTCAAGTTTGTAGTTAGGGAAAAACAGACTTTATTTACCTAATCTCAGTTTTCTTGTTGTGAATTTATTTTGAACATGGAAATCTTTTTAGGTCAGGATGTTTGATATCTTTTCCATCTTTTTACCCATCCCAGCATGTGGCAATCAATTCACGTTTGACAAACGAATTCTTAAAATGTCAAGTCTTAAAACAAAATCCAATGGATTAAGAAAGTTATTTGACATATCTGATGATTTCATGACAGAACTGGAGCTACAGGGCATCAAATGCCCTTTTCAGCTCAGAAAGGATAGTAATAACTCTGGGGTGGAGCTGAGAGTCACCCCACCCAGGCACAGCTCCCTTGCTTTCTAGGCAGATGATCTCTCTGAATTACTATTAAAGCTGCTGCAACTTTCTCATCTGTAAAAAGAGCACAGTAATAGTTACTACCTTATGTTACTTTTTTGTAATATTATTGAGATGCTATCTGTGACATGTTTGGACATGTTATTAGGAGGGATCAGTCCCTGGAGAAGGACATCATGCTTGGTAAAGTAGAGGGTCAGCGAAAAAGAGGATGACCTTCAATGAGCTAGACTGATGCAGTGGCTGCAACAATGGGCTCAAACATAGCAAAGATGTGAGGATGGCGCAGGACCGGGCAGTATTTCAGAACGAAATAGGGTTGCTGTGAGTTAGAACTGACTCGACAGCACCTAACAACAACAACAACATCTGTGAATACTTGCAAATGCTAAAAGTACTCTAAAATTGTTTATTCTAACAGACCCATGTACATTTGGAAGGGGGCTGTTATGGATTGAACTGTGTCCCCCTGAAATATGTGTTGTAAATCCTAATCCCTATACCTGTGGCTATACATTTGGGAATGGGGTTTCTTTGTTATGTTAATGAGGCAGTATTGTGTAGGGTGTGTTTTAAGTCAATCTCGTTTGAGATATAAAAGAGCAAATTAAGCAAGCAAGCAGGCAGGCAAACACAAATGGAGGGGAAGACACATGTCACATGATCACCAAGGAACCTCGGAAAAAAGGCTGGAAAGAAACGAGGACCTTCCCCCAGCGCCTACAGAGAGCCTTCCTCTGGAGCCAGTGCCTTGAATTTGGACTCTTCCTAAACTATGAGAAAATAAATTTCTGTTCATTAAAGCCATTCACATGTGGTGTTTATGTTATAGCAGCACTAGACATATAGTGCTAGACATGAACATGAAATAAAAAGATATAAGGAGCAAAAGGAAGAAACAATAGTGTCATTATCAGAAGATGATATGATATGATAGTCTGTGAAAATGTAATTTTAAAATATACTAACACAAGCAAGGAAAAAATATTTAGGAATAAATCTAAAAAAAGGTGTAAGTTTTTATGGAGAAGTTGATACAACTTTGTTGAAAGACGTTAAAGAAGACCTCAATAGAAGAGCTGGTATATTATGAAGGGGCCCTGGTGGGGCAGTGGTTAAAGCACTTGGTTGCTAACTGAAATGTGGGTGGTTCAAACCACCAGTTGGTCCTAGGGAGAAAGGTATGGCAGTATGTTTCCGTAAAGATTTATAGCCTTGGAAACCCTATGGGGGCAGTTCTACACTGTCCTATAGGGTCGCTAGAAGTTGAAATTGACTCGACAGTGACAGGTTTGGGCTTTCTTTTTGGTTTGATATGTTATGTTCATGGATGGGAAGATTCAATATCATAAAGATATGAATTCTTCCTAAATTTACCTGTAGATTCAGAATAAGTTCAATCAAAATCCCAAAAGAGTTTTTCATTGAATGTGAAATTTAAGTGGATTATCAAAGACTAAGGTTGGTTAAGACATTCCTGAAAAGGAAGAAATTCAGGGAAATTGTAGATAGCAAGATTTACTGCTTACTACAATGAATAGTAATACACATTATAATACACCTGTATACGTACAATGTATATATAGTTTCAGGGACAGACAGGGAGACACCTGGAACAGAAACTAGAGATCCCAGACACGGACTCCCACACAAGCAGGTACCTGACATATGAAAGTTGGCTTTATAGGTAAGTGGGGAAAGGAGGGACTGGTTAGTAAATGATGCCAGGACAACTGCTTATCCATGTGGGAAAAAAATAAAATTGGACCCTCACCTCATAGCGTACACCAGAATCAATTCCCTATGAATTAAGGATTTAAAAGTGAAATGCAAACTTTAAAAATTTTAGAAGAAGAACTACAGAAGAATTGACACAGTGGCTGCAACAATGGGCTCAAGCATAGCAATGATTGTGAGGATAGCACAGGATGGGGCAGTGTTTCATTCCGTTGTATGTAGGGTCGCTATGAGTTGGAACTGACTTGACGGCACCTAACAAAAACAACATAGAAGAATATCTGTATTACCCTGGATAAGGAATAATTCTTAAGAAAAACACAAAAGGCATAAACCATAGAAGTTTTGACAAATTAGAGTACATTAAAATTCCGATCTTTTGTTCATCAAAAGAGATCATAAAGAAAGTGAAAGGACAAGCCAAAAAATCGGAGGAAGATATTTGCAACGCGTTACTGACACAGGAAAAATATGCAGAATATACAGAGAACCCCAGTGAATCATAGAAAAAGACAAGTAACTCAAAACAGAAATGGGCAAAAGAAATTTGGTTGGACCAACTTTCTTGGGAATAGCCATAAATATGGATCTCTTCCAGTCGGGTGGCCAGCTAGCTGTCTTCCAAATTTCTTGGCAAAAATGAGTGAGCACTTACAGCACTGCATCTGTCTGTTGAAACATCTCAAGTGATAGTCTGTCAATTCCTGGAGCCTTGCTTTTTCACCAACGCCTGCACTGCAGCTTGGATCTCTTCCTTCAGTACCATCGGTTCCTGATCGTATGCTACCTCCTGAAACGGCTGGACGTCGACCAATTCTTTTTGATAGAGTGATTCCGGGTATTCCTTCCATCTTCTTTTCATGCTTCCTGCATCGTTTAATATTTTCCCCATAGAATCCTTCAATATTGCAACTCGAGGCTTGAATTTTTTCTTCAGTTCTCTTTTGGTTTTCTATCTCCAGGTCTTTGCACATGTCATTATAATACTTTGCTTTGTCTTCTTGAGCTACCCTTTGAAATCTTCTGATCGGCTCTTTTACTCATCATTTCTTACTTTCGCTTTAGCTACTCTACGTTCAAGAGCAAGTTTCAGTCTCTTCTGACATCTTTTTTTTTTTTAATTGTACTTCAGGTGAAGGCTTACAGAACAAATAGTTTCTCATGAAACAGTAGTAC
>NW_004444176.1:475273-478983 GCF_000243295.1 Trichechus manatus latirostris
TTCCTGAATTCTTCCAATTTTTTGTCTGTATTTTCCATGAATTTGTCTATTTTTTCCTCATTTTTGTCTGCTTTTTGCTTCAGCTCTTTGAGGATTCTGAGTATTAGAGATTTGAATTCCCTATCAGGTAGTTCTAGTGCCTTTTCTTCCACTGGAAAGTCATCTGGTGTTTTATTTTGGATGCGTACTGGAACCATCCTGTCCTGTTTTTGTAAATGTTTGATATTGTCTGCTGTCTTCAGGGAATTCAGTAGTTATTTTTCTCATTTATTTATTGTAGATTTGTTTGTTTCCTTTTTTTATTTTTAATTTGGCTATGTCTGAGAAGGTGGGCTGTGTGTTCTTTGTTTGCTCATCTGTGGGCACAATACTTTTTGCCTTCTTCTCCAATTGGTAGGGTCAGTCACTCAGATATCATACAGGAGGGCAGGTCTAGCTGAAGAGGAGTTACTGGAATGAGTTGTTTGTGGCACTTACTACAGCCACCAGGGCGCGTCAGTAATCAGTGCAGGGCAGGTTCCAGTAAGTCGTGCCTGTGCTGCTTGGTGGTGCGACGTTAAGTGCACGGTGCAGGCAGGCAGGATGTAGCAGGGAGATTGTTATGTGTGGAGCTAAGATGGTTATGGGAGATAGGAGAGAGAAACAGGAGCCCAAAACATACAAACAAACAAAAAAGAATGCTAGGGGATCTTGCCATTGGAGTGGAGAGATGAGAGACTATGAAATGGAGGAAAACAAAAAGGGGAAGAGGAAGAAAAGAAAAGAAAAGAAAAGAATGAATAAATAAAAATCAGAAAGGTTAAAGAACAGCAAAGTTCCCAGGGATCCCATCGGTGCGGCTATGAGGTTTGGGGAAGCTGTTCTCAGGTGTCTGGCTAGAAGGCATAGAGGTATACAATGCCAGGTATTCAGGGAACAGAAAGAGAAGGAAGATATAGAGAGACGAGAAACTGAGTAATGAAGGAAAACAAAAAGGGAAAAAGAGGGAAAAGAAAACAAAACAAGAAAAAAGAAGAACAAGAAAAGCTCCCCAAAAAACAGAAAAAAAAAAAGACAAAAAACAACGAGAAAAGAAATGTCCTCATGGATCCCTCTGCATGTCTGTGCAAGCTGAGGGGGTAGTTTCCAAGCCACACAGCACTGCCTGGGCAGAACGGGCTCCCAACTCAAGAAAAGGAAAACAAACAAACAAATGAATAAAAGCCCCGGGATCCCACCATTGAGGCAGCCCAGACTGGGAAGCAGCTCCACACTCAAATGGAGCTCTGCAGCCCCTCAGGAAGAAGCAAAGATGGCGCACAGAGCCACGTATTTGAGCGAAAGGAGGGGGAGTTGGTGAGAGGTAAGGAAGAAATCAACAGAAGCAGAAAAAAAGCGACACCAGCAGCCAACAAATGGCACTCAGACAGCCGGCCCATTCGGGTGGGTAGAATCCAAGCAGCCGATGCTTCCTGGACAAGAGATTGTGGCTGTGGGAAGCAGAGTAGGCCGAGTTGGGGTGAAGAAGGGTGGATGGTGGGAAAGTGTATATCGCAAATTACCAGTTGTTTTGTCTCCCGCTGGAAGGGCCGTGAAGCTGCTTTCTTGTACCCCCGTTTGCTGGTCTCCAATAGGAGTCCAAGATGGCAGATCCGTGCTGTGTTAGCTGATAGGGGACCTGTGCATGAATCTCTCCTAGCTCTCTGTTCTCTGTCAGTTTTCTCACTCCATTTGGTGCTTGGCTGAGTTCTTTATCTCTTCATTTGATATTTTAGGGTTTCAGGATTGTTGTATTCTCTCTTCGGCTTAGTTTTTTGGATCTTTGCTGTGGAGGGATGGCATGGTGCTTCTGCCTAGAGCGCCATTTTGCCAGAAGTCTCTGACATCTATTTTGATCTTTTCTTTCTTTCCTGTCTTTTTAATGACCTCTTGTTTTCTTCATGTGAGATGTCTTTGATGTCATTCCACAACTCACCTGATCTTTAGTCATTAGTGTTCAATGAGTCAAATCTATTCTTCAGATGGTCTCTAAATTCAGGTGGGATATACTCAAGATTGTACTTTGGCTCTCGTGGACTTGTTCTAATTTTCTTCAGTTTCAACTCGAACTTGCATATGAGCAATTGACGGTCTGTTCTGCAGTCGCCCCTGGTCTTGTTTTGATGGATGATATTGAGCTTTTCCATTGTCTCTTTCCACAGATGTAGGTGATTTGATTCCTGTGTATTCCATCTGGTGAGGTCAACGTATATAGTCACCATTTATGTTGAAAAAGGTATTTGCAATGAAGAAGTCGTTGGTCTTGCAAAATTCTATCACGCAATCTCTAGCATCGTTTGTATCACCAAGGCCAATATTTTCCAACTACCGATCCTTCTTCGTTTCCAACTTTCACATTCCAACCACCAGTAATTATCAATGCATCCTGATTGCATGCTCAATCAATTTTAGACTGCAGAAGTTGGTAAAAATCTTCAATTTCTTCATCTTTGGCCTTACTGGTAGGTGCGTAAATTTGAATAATAGTCGTATTATCTGATCTTCCTTGTAGGCGTATGGGTATTTTCCTATCCCTGACAGCATTGTACTTCAGGATGGATCTTGCGATGTTCTTTCTGAGGATGAATGCAATGCCATTCCACTTCAAGTTGTCATTCTGGCATAGTAGACTATATGATTGTCCAATTCAAAATGGCCAATACCAGTCCATTTCAGCTCACTAATGCCTAGGATTATGCATTTATGTGTTCCATTTCATTTTTGATGATTTCCAATTTTCCTAGATTCATACTTTGTACATATTAATGGGTGTTTGTAGCTGTTTCTTCTCATTTTGAGTTGTGCCACATCAGCAAATGAAGGTCCCGAAAGCTTGAGTCCATCCACATCATTAAGGTCGACTCTGCTTTGAGGAGGCAAGTCTTCCCTAGTCGTATTTTGAGTGCCTTCCAACCTGAGGGGCTCATCTTCCGGTACTACATCAGACAATGTTCTGCTGCTATTCATAAGGTTTTCACTGGCTAATTCTTTTCAGAAGTAGACTGCTGGTTCCTTCTTCCTAGTCTGTCTTAGTCTGGAAGCTCTGCTGAAACCTGACCATTATGGGCCACCCTGCTGCTGTTTGAATACCGGTGTAATAGCTTTCAGTATCACAGCAACACACAAGCCACCACAGTACAACAAACTGACAGACCTGTGGGGACACTCATAGATGGCAACTGGTAATTAGCTGGGGGCGGGGGGCACACAAGGGCTTTGAAACTGTTTATAATGTTCTTAAGCTAGTTTGTGGGCACATGGGTGTTCATTTTATTATTAAGCTGTACAACATTATATGTATTCATTGGTATGCTTGTAAATGTTTAACATTTGCCTTCTGAAAGGAGGGTGTGGGAGAAGGCCCTGATCTGGAGAGTTTGTTGATTTCCATGGTGTACATATGCTCACCATGGCTGATTTCAAGCTAGCAAATGGTTTGACAATCTGCTTACATAATTCAGGAAAAGTTTATAGTCGTCTCTCTTGATGGATAGATGCTGCTGTCTCCAGCACACCACTGGATGCACTTGTAGCTACATATGAGAAATTTCATAAAAAGAGAACCCAGAGAAAGTAGAATATTAAAGCACATGTTATGAAGGCTTGTAGCAAAAAGTTCCTTACGGGGGGACCTCATACCATTAAGAAAGCAGTGCCGGGAGCAGAGCGTTTCCTTTGGACCGGGGTCCCTG
>NW_004444176.1:479125-525944 GCF_000243295.1 Trichechus manatus latirostris
AAAAAAAAAAAAAAAAAAAAAAATTTTCTTACAGATGGGAGAGGGCGTTGCTGGGGTTGTGGAGGAGGAAGTTGGCTCCTTAACCCTTTGCCGCACCTGCAGTTAGAAGCAGCTGGCTCTAGACCATGAGGGGCAGATTACTGGGTGTTATGGACTGAATTGTGTCCCCCCTACCCCCAAATATGTGTTGGAATCCTAACCCCTATACCTGTGGTTGTAATCCCATTTGGGAATAGGAGTTTCTTTGTTATGTTACTGAGGTCATATCAGTGTAGGATGTATCTTAAATCTAATGACTTTTGAGACATAAAAAGAGAAGATTGGATACAGAGAGAAGCAAGCACAAATGGGGGAAGATAGATGCCATGTGGACAAGGTAGGTTAACCAGTAAACGCGGTATGCACCAGTTTACAGTAAGCAAGGTACGCACGGGCTTAGTTGTGCTTACTTACTAATCTGTAGTGCACAATCTCACCTGGTTTTCACCACAACGAACCAGGTGAAATTGTGCACTACAGATTAGTAAGTAAGAACAATTAAGCCTGTGTGTACCTTGCTTATTGGGTAATCTGTCCCTGCATGTAGAGATCACCAAAGAACTGAGGAACAGAAGCTGAAAGAGACACAGATCTTTTTCCTGAGCTGACAAATGGAGAGAGAGCCCTCCCCAAGAGCCAGTGCCCTGAATTCGAACCTCTAGCCTCCTAAACTATGAGAAACTACATATCTGTTCTTTATAATCACCCACTTGTGGTATTTCTGATACAGCAGCTCGAGAGAACTAAGACTGGGACTGGGATTCCATGCTTCTTCTTCCTCCACTTTTCTCCTCGACCCTGTCTAGTAACCCAGGAAGGAGGCCACATGGCCTTGTACTCACAGACAGTCCTCCCCAGAACAGGTACGCTGAGGCTCCATTCAGAAAGATTGGCTGATACAGGAGAGGATTGATCCCAGCAAAGATGTGCGTCAGGCCGATGAGGATCTGAATGGCCTGCCAAGGAGAACAAGTCGCAGTGAGAGAGCTGGGGCAGCGGGGGGCCTGCGGGCTCCTGAGCCGTGCTGCTCAGGCCTGACTGCACCCCAGAATCACCCGGGCTCACCCTAGACCAACTAGATCAATATCTCTAGGTCCGTGCCTAGGTCTTTTTAAAAGCTCCATGGGGGTGCTAATGTGCAACCGGGTTGAGAACCACAGGCGTAAAGGAAAGGTGGGATTGTTTGGAACAGAGGAAAAAACATCTTTCCTTCAGACTGATCCCCCAGCTTGCAGAGAATTAGCTCAAGCCTGGCCTTTAGCAGCAAACCAAAGGCTTGAGTCCTGGCTCTGGGCCCTGGCTGGCTCTGTGGCTGGGACAAACACTGACCCTCTCCATGTCCAGGTTTTCTTATTTGTAAAATGAGGTAATACTATCTAGCTTGCATGGTTGTTGGAGAGATTAGAAGAAATGCACATAAAGCTTGAAGGCTGGTGCCCGGCATGCAGTAGGTGTTCAATGCCCTCCGACCACATCTTGCCCCATACTCTACATCCTCTTTTCTGCCTTTCCTACCATGTGCCTGCAATTTCCCTTTGCAAAGGACACTCTGGGAGGTCCTCTGTCCCCCACCGAGCCCTGTATTCTTCCTCCTCTGTGCTTTTGTCCACTGGTATCTCTGTCTGAAATTTCTTTCCTTCACCCTCATCCCACTGAAACCCTGTCTATTGAGGACCAGCTGAGTCTGGGCCCCCATTCAAGATGAACCCCCTTCTATGAGGGGCTTCTACAACCTCTTATCCCTGAGGCCATGGGGTTAGCATTTGACTTGTCTGGGCTGCAGTGTCCTCAGGGGTCAAATGAGCAGGGCTGAGCAGACACTTCCAGCTCTCCTGGTCCTTGAGTCTTATGATGGACCCAGAGTTCACAGAGTATGTCCTTTCATAAGATAATGAGCTTGATTTTGTCTGCACGCCCACTTTATCTATATCTTAGGATGCAGATGTAGCTCCCTGCTTCCTCCCAAATGAAACTTTAATTACTCAAGACGGTCCATGTTTTCAGTTTTTCAGTGTGTTTGATGAGGTTCCTTGGTGTGACAGTTTGCGCTCCACTGCTAACCTAAAGAAAGGTTGGCAGTTTGAACCCACCCAGTGACACTGCAAAAGAAAGGCCTGGCAATCTGCTTCCATAAAGATCACAGCCAAGAAGACCCTATGGAGTAGTTCTACTCTGTAACACACGAGGTCTCCATGAATTGGAATTGACTTGATAGCAACTTTTTTTTTTTTTTTTACTGTGTTTGATGAGGTTCCTCACACATTTGCTCTGAGTTAAAATAATTTTTGTTTTGAGAAGTTTTCAAATTCTTCCAAAATACCTTAAAATAATTGGGAGCCAAAGTGAATAAGCACTTACCCAGTGTTAATTAATACTAAGGGGAGGGATCATAATACAAAATTGCAATTATTTATGATATTATATAACAGCTTTACCTACTGAAGGCTTTCCATGCATATTTATAACCTCACTTGATGCTCAGGTCTAGGATTTCTATTCCTGATACTGTTTTATGGAATTTAGCCCAAGATTTGGTTTTGAAAAGTTAGGGATGCTAACAATGCCTTGTTCTTGGTACAAACCACTTGTCTGTTCTTCATATTTAAAGGATCAGACCAGGAAGGATGGTGGGGCTGTCTGTGAGCCTGTCCCATCCTGAGCCTGTCCCTGTCCCCCAGTTTGGGCCCCATGACAATTTCTGCCTATGTCTTATGGCAACTGTCAGAAAGTATCCTAATTAACACAACCCAAAAAACAAAGCCAAACCCACTGCCGTCGAGTCAATTCTGACTCATAGTGACCTCACAGAGTTTCCAGGGCTGTAAATCTTTACAAAGGCAGACTGCCACATCTTTTCTCCCACAGAGCCGCTGGTGGTTTCGAACTGCTGACATTTCAGTTAGCAACAAAGAGCTTAACCACTGCGCCACCAGGGGTCCTTAGCATCTTGATAGACCGTCTCATCCTAAGGATGATGATATTGAGGGGGGTGTGCCTGAGGTCACAGCAAACCCAGCTGGCCCTGAAACCTGCATCACTGGGCTTCCCAGCCAATGGTCTTTTTAGTGAAGTGTTGCTGACCCCTGCTGTACGGCCTCTCCCAAAAGACCATGGACTGGGAGGAAGGCAAGGGAGGGGCTGGCCTCAGAACGGTTGTCTGAGTCCAGCCTCTAGAAACCGCCACCCTCCCTTTTGTCCTCGAAATCCATTCCTTTCCTCATCCAAGAGGACTCTAGGTGGGCTTAGAAGTGGCCCAAACAGGAGAGAAAAGGAAATCACACTCACCCCCAGTGTCCTGACCTCCTCATTTATGAATTTCTTGGGATCAAATGTGGAGAATGATCCAAATGACATGTTCCACTGGAACTGGTTTGAGGTGTTCATAGGCCCAGGGATGAAGTTTGGAGGATTGTGAGAGACCTGGGGCAGGGTCTGGGGATCCGTCCTTCTTGGCAAGTTCTGGACCACTGCGGGTGAAATCTGCAAACCTGCAGTTCCCGCTGGATACTGGTGCACCAGGAGTTGACTCTGTGCACCTGTCACTCCTGCTGGGTTCTGGTGCACCATGAGAGGGTTCTGTAAGTTCGCTCTTTCCGCGTCACACTGGACCACTTTTGATGAGGTTGGGTAAGTGGTCACCACCGAAGGCTGCGCATGGATTCCAGAAGCCAAAGTGTACCTGGGCTGGATGACGTGGACATTATCTGGGGCAGTAACACCAGGTACACTCCTGGCTCCAACCTTCAGCGTGGTCATGGTGTACAACTGCTGCAAAACATGTAAGAAATGAATAATCCATTTCACCCCACTCTTACTTAACTTCATCTTCATTTAAAATAAAAATCATCCAGCATCATGACATTATGCGGTATAAGCTTCTTGCCTTCCTTGAAGTCCACATTTTTGGGACATGTTGTTTTCTTTTTATGGATTTGAATATGCAAGACTAGCCTTGTCTGAGGCTGCCTTAGCTCCTTGTAGAAGCTCTGTTTACAATTTGGTTAGTGGCTTTGTTTAGGGCTCTGTGGTCGATATTTCAGTCAATCTGCCTGCCTTGAGTCCTCTGAGTGGGCAGAGGTCACATCCCACCTTCTGCCCTGGTCTCAGCTGATTGATCTGGTGGTGGACAGCTGACCTCAACCGGGCAGACATCTTCTTTCTCCTGGAAATTTGGAACTGTGAACCAAAGCCTTATGGGTCGGGCGGCTATGTAGGCTAGGTCATGTGTAGGTGGAGTAAAGAAAATCAGTCAACAGAGGGAGAAGAATGAAGCTGACATGGGTGGGGGAAGAAGGGAGAAGAAGAAGGAGGAGGAGGAGGAGAAGGAAAAGAAGAAGAAATAAACTCAAAAGCAAGACAGCGTCAGGGTTAATGGCTCAGACAGCGCTGGGTTCATTTCTGGGTTCTTCCATTTACTCGTTGCATGCCCTTGAGCAAGTCGCATAAGCTCTCTAGGTCTCAGTTTCCTTATCTATAAAAACCAGTTGCTGTTTAGTCGTTTCCAACTGATGGCGACTCTGTGTGTGTCAGAGTAGAACTGTGCTCTGTAGGATTTTCAATGGCTGATTTTTTGGAAGTAGATCCCCAGGATCTTCTTCTGAGGTGGCTCCGGGTGGACTTTTGGTTAGCAGCCAAGAATGTTAACTGCTTGCACCACCCAGGGATTCCTTCCTTATCTATAAAAGGTGGGTAATAATACTACCTTCCCCAAAGGGTGTTATGAAGATTAAGCAAGATTAATGGACAGAAGGCTTCTGGCACAGAGCCTAGCCCAGAGGAAATACTCAATGTTTATTGTTTGTTGAAGGGTAGAGACCATCTATGAGAAAAGGGCCATTATTCTGAACATTTTTGCCAGCTAATCCCAAACTCGTTTGTTTCCAATTCTTCCAGCAGTGTTTCTCTAAGTGTCCTCTCTGGACCTGCAGCATCAGTATCACTGGGCAACTTGTTACAAATGCAAATTTTCGGTCCCCTTCCCAGACCTACAGAATCAGAAACTCTGGGGGTGGGGACCAGTGATGTGTGTTTGAACAAACTCGCCAAGTGATTCCGATGCTGCTAAAATTTGAAAACCACTGCCCTACAGAAAAGCCCTAAGCTTCTCTTTGATAGTTGCAGTTTTCCTTTCTTGGATCCCAAAGGTTAAAAATATGGGCTATATAGAACCTCAGTGGAGCTCTGGTGGCACAGAGGTTAAAAGCTTGGCTGCTAACCACAAGGTCTGCATTTCGAACCCACCAGCCACTCCTAGGGAGAAAGATGTGTCAGTCTGCTTCCATAAAGATTTACAGCCTTGGAAACCCTATGGGGCAGTTCTACTCTGCCCTATAGGGTAGCTGTGAGTCGGAATCTACTCCATGGCAACAGGTTTTTTTGGGATAGAACCTCAGGAAATTCTTAGATTTTTCTATATTCTTTAAAAAAATTTTTTGTTGTTGTTGAAAGTATACAGAGCAAAACACACATCAATTCAACAATTTCTACATGCACAATTCAGTGACACTGATTCCATTCTTCAGGTTGTGCAACCAGTCTTGCCCTCCTTTTCCAGATTGTCCTTCCCTCATTACAATGAACTCATTGCCCCCTAAGCTTCCTACCTGACCTTTCTGGTTCCTGTTGTGTAAGTCCCCTTCCAACTCTCCTCTCCCATAATAACGACTGTCATGGGCCTGTCAGCTGACAACTAAGGCTGTTCACCCACGTGCCTCACTCATTTTAATCGTACCAACATCCCTGCAAAGCAGGAGACTGAGGCTCCGTAGGTGGAATGCCTTGCCCATATTTATGCAGCTCCTGGTAGTAGACCTGGGACTCAGATTTATTTTTCTGGGCTCATCTGACGATGTTTTCATATCTCAAAAGGACTGTTCTGTCCACTAGGCAACATGTGGAAGGCAGAATGCTCAGCAGGGTAAACTAAGGCTGTGGCCAGCAGTATGTGCCCCTTCTGCCCTAGACCTTGAGCTCATTTCTTGCTTTCCCAGACACATAGCAGTTTCCCGATGAGGATGCTTTACAGAAGCTGTGGATATTTTTGCCTTACAGCTGTGTACGCATAAGGCAATTCCTCCAGCCATATACTGTTGTTATGACCATTTCACAGATGAAGTAACCGAGGTTAAGAAAGTTTAAGTAACTTGACCAGAGTCACGCAGCTAGGAAATACTGAAGCTGAGGTTTGAAACCAGGTCTGTCTGCCGTCAACATACGTAATGAATACTGTGCTGAATATTATACAGTGAAACCTGTGAGAGCCGGAACTCGACGGGGCTGCCTTGTTTTTCTGGGTCTTGCAAGTTTTCTGTCTTTGAAAGGGTGCAGTCACCAGTTTTCTACTGCTCTCTATTTAGTGGAAAATATTTGAGTTTTCCTTTTCTGATAGGTTTTCACCTTACACAGGTTCTGACTTTTGAAGGTTCACCTTCCTCTTCCAGAGGAGTCCCTGGGTGGTGCAAATGATTAAGCGCTCAGGTGCTAACTGAAAGATTGGAGGTTCGAATTCACCCAGAGACACCTCTAGAGAAAGGTCTAATGATCTACTTCATAGCCATTGAAAACCCTATGGGGTGGAGTTCTACTCTGACACACATGGGGTCACCATGAATTGGAGTTGCCTTGTTTCTTTCTTGTATGTGTGAAAAACAACACAGCTGTGGACCTGACAACTGACACGGCAGCTGGACCCTGTGATGGGCAGTCCTGAGACCCCTTCACCTCTGTCTCATTTCAGGAGCAAGGGGAAGTGACAGGTGGTCAGAAGCCTTTCCACCAGCTCTAGATGGAGGTCTTAAATCAACCTGGTCACAACACACCTGTGGTGGACTCAGGGAGAGGGTAAGTCCAAAGATGCCCTGCAGGAGGTTTCCAGCCTTCTATCTTAAAAACACCATGTTCAAAGGCAGAGATATGAACTAGGTTCTAGAAACTGTCTAACAATCTGCCTCTTTAGTTACCTCCCAGCTGGCCAAACCCTGTCCTGCTGGAATGCACTAGTCTATTCCAAATGCTTTTATAAAAAGGTCAGAGAAGTCTTACCGTGTAGTCCTGCAGAGTCTTTGTTCCTTCTTCAGGCTCTGTAGGTCTCTGCAGCCTGGTCTAGCAATTCTGAATGAAATAAGAAAAATTTGGTTTCTCTTTGAAGCTTCGAAGTCCTCTTAGCAGTTTCCTATTTGTCAAAAGAGGAGTGCATTGTTTGACTTCAAAGTCAAGACACTTTGCCTATTAGAGTGTTGATAACCTTGGCTGAAATGGAACTCCCTCCAAAGTCCTTTTTTTGAGGAAGTGAGAAATACAAAGGCGAGTCTGTTAGGACTTTGTGAGTCAACACATTACACTGAGTAAGCAATAAACGAGTATTTATAGCATGTCTACTGTATGCCAGATGGTATGTGTCTTAGGCTGGGTTCTCTAGAGAAGAAAAACCAGTAAAGCGTATAAGTATATATATGTTGTTGTTGTTATTAGGTGCCGTCAAGTCAGTTCTGACTCATAGCGACCCTATGTACAACAGAAAGAAACACTGCCTGGTCCTCTGCATGCCCACAATCGTTGTTATGCTTCAATCCATTGTTGCAGCCACAGTGTCAATCCATCTTGATGAGGGTCTTCCTCTTTTTCAATGATATTCTACTTTGCCAAGCATGATGTCCTTCTCCAGGGACTGATCCCTTCTGACAACATGTCCAAAGTATGTAAGATGTAGTCTTGCCATCCTTGCTTCTAAGGAGCATTCTGGTTGTACTTCTTCCAAGACAGATTTGTTCATTCTTTTTGCAGTCCATGATATATTCAATATTCTTCTCCAACATCATAATTCAAAGGCATTAATTCTTCTTTGGTCTTCCTTATTCATTGTCCAGCTTTCGCATGCATATGATGCGATTGAAAATACCATGGCTTGGGTCAGGTGTACCTTAGTCCAATGCAGTGCATCTTTTGATTTCCTGACTGCTGCTTCCGTGAGTGTTGATTGTGGATCCAAGTAAAATGAAATCCTTGACAACTTCAATCTTTCTTCCATTTATCATGGCATTGTGAGGATTTTTGTTTTCTTTAAGTTGAGGTGTAATCCATACTGAAGGCTGTGGTCTTTGATCTTCATCAGTAAGTGCTTCAAGTCCTCTTCACTTTCAGCAACCAAGTTTGTGTTATCTGCATAATGCAGGTTGTTACTGAGTCTTCCTCTAATCCTGTTGCCCTGTTCTTCTTCATATAGTCTATCTTCTTGGATTATTTGCTTAGCATACAGACTGAATAGGTATGGTGAAAGGATACAACTCTGATGCACACCTTTCCTGACTTTAAACCATGCAGTATCCCCTTGTTCTGTGCAAACAACTGCCTCTTGATCTATGTACAGGTTCCTCATGAGCACAATGAAGTGTTCTGGAATTCCCATTCTTCTCAGTGTTATCCATAATTTGTTATTATTGGCATAGTCGAATACCTTTGCATAGTCAATAAAACACAGGTAAACATCTTTCTGGTATTCTCTGCTTTCAGCCAGGATCCATCTGACATCAGCAACAATATCCCTGGTTCCATGTCCTCTTCTGAATCCAGCCTGAATTTCCAGCAGTTCCCTGTTGATATACTGCTGCAGCTGCTTTTGAATGATCTTCAGCAAAATTTTACTTGCATGTGATATTAATGATATTGTTCGATAATTTCTGCATTTGGTTGGATCACCTTTCTTGGGAATAGGCATAAATATGGATCTCTTCCAGTTGGTTGGCCAGGTAGCTGTCTTCCAAATTTCTTGGCATAGACGAGTGAGCACTTCCAGTGCTGCATCCATTTGTTGAAACATCTCAGTTGATATTCCATTAATTCCTGGAGGCTTGTTTTTCGCCAATGCCTTCAGTGCAGTTTGGACTTCTTCCTTCAGTATCATTGGTTCCTCACCATGTGCTACCTCTTGAAACTGTTGAACGTCAACTGATTCTTTTTGGTATATTGACTCTGTGTATTCCTTCCATCTTCCTTTGATGCTTCCTGCGTTGTTTAATGTTTTTCCCATAGAATCCTTCACTATTGCAACTCGAGGCTTGAATTTTTTCTTCAGTTCTTTCAGTTCGAGAAATGCCAAGCATGTTCTTCTCTTTTGGTTTTCTATCTCCAGGTCTTTGCACATGTCATTATAATACTTTGTCTTCTCGAGCCACCCTTTGAAATCTTCTGTTCACTTCTTTTACTTCATCATTTCTTCCTTTTGCTTTAGCTACTTGATGTTCAAGAGCAAGGTTCAGAGTCTCGTGTGACATCCATTTTGTTTTCTTTCTTTCCTGTCTTTTTAATGACCCCTTGCTTTCTTCATGTGAGATGTCCTTGATGTCATTCCACAACTTGACTGGTCTTCGGTCATTAGTGTTCAACACATCAAATCTATTCTTGAGATGGTCTCTAAACTCAGGTGGGATATACTCAAGGTTGTATTTTGGCTCTTGTGGACTTGTTCTAATTTTCTTCAGTTTCAACTTAAACTTGCAAATGAGCAATTGGAATGAGAAAGTTGGAAACAAAAAAGAAGGACACGTAGTTGGAAAATATGGCCTTGGTGATAGTATATGGAGAGATTTATATCAAGGAGATGGCTCACATGGTTGTAGAGGCTGGAATATCCCAAGTCCGTGGGTAAGGCTGGAGGCTTCTCTTGATTCACATAACCACAGGGGCTGGCGATCCCAAGATCAGCAAGTCAGACAGCAGGGCTTTGGACCACAGGGTGTGAAAACTGATGAATCTGAAGATTAGCAGGCAAGACAGCACGTAAGCTGCTAGCTCAAGTCCCAAGAACTGGAGGTCAGACAAATAGGAGCCAACTGGAGAATCCAGTGAGAGCAAAAGCCCCCAAGCCTTGCCAGAAAGTCTACCTATATTGGATGCAGGCCACACCTCCAAGGAAGCTCCCTTTCAACTGATTGGCTACTCACAGCAGATCCCATCATGGAGTTGATCACATTATATAAATTTCATCATGGAGGTGATCACATCATTATACGTCTGCCAAACTACAACATAACTGCCAAACCACTGAGAATCATGGTCCAGCCAATATGACACACAACCTCAAAGATCACAGTATGCTAGAAGCTGGGGTTACTATGCTTTCTAGAAGTGAGTTTGCAAGACAGAATATAATCATCATTGGGTAATCATAGTATAAGTTACAACTAGGAACAAACAAATAGTACAGATAAACCATCAGTGATGAAGTAGTTGGAAGACATGCCAAAGAGCTGGGTTGTCCTGGACGGTTTGTTGAGTGGCTGGGACTCAGGCTGGACATTGAAAAGAGGGTTGGATTTTTAAGAAGCTGCATGAAAGGCACAGTGTATTCTAGAAGAGTGTGAACCAGAAGCACGGGTACATGTCTGCATTCAACTTATCCTTCAAGACTTGCTTTGAAGCCTTTTCTTCCATGAAGCCTTCCTTGAATTTCCAGAAGAAATATCTTTGAGACCAAAATGTCAGCTATCTGGTGAGGGGGGCTGATCCCCAATTCTTCCAGCCTTGTAGGATCACCTTTTCCTGTAGTTTCAAAGGAGCTGGCTGAAGCCCCTGTCCTACAAATTGTCACCCCACTCCAAATACCAAAAAAACCAAACCAGTCGCCATCCTGTCGATTCCGGCCCATGGTGATACCATGTGTTTCAGAGTAGAATTGTGCTCCGCAGGGTTTTCAATGGCTGCGATCTTTCAGAAGTGGATTGCCCAGACTTTCTTCCAAGATGCCTCTGCGTGGATTCAAACCATCAACCTTTCAGTTAGTAGCTGAATGTCTAACCGTTTGTGCTACCAATGAACTCCCCACTCTCAATAACTCAGGGGAATTATGGTTGTTGATTATGCTTTTCTTAGTCATCTCTTGCTCCAATGTCCTGCTTCCTATACCTTTCTGGAAGCCTTGGGAGCGCAGTGGTTGGTTAAGCACTTGTCTGCTAATCAAAAGGCCATAGGTTGAAATCCACTAGCCACTCCGCAGGAGAAAGATGTGGCAGTCTGCTTCTGTAAAGATTTATAGCCTTGGAAACCCTATGGAGCAGGCCTACTGTCCTATAGGGTAACTATGAGTCGGAAGAGACTTGATGGCCACAGGTCTGGGTTTATATCTTGTTTTTTTTTTTTTTTTTTTTTTTTGACTCTTCAGCTAAGACAGAAGAGATAATTTATTGTGCACATTACACTCATCCACAACAGAGAACAGAACTAGTCCAGCCTAGAGTCCATGAGAATTTGAAATTCTGCTCTGCATTTTCCCCCTTTTGATCAGGGTTCTTCTTTAGAATCTTTGATCAAAATGTTCAGTAATTATAGCTGGCCAACATCCAGTTTTTCTGGTCTCACAGCAAAGGAGGCAGTTGTTCATGGAGGCAATTAGCCACACATTCCATATCCTCCTCCTATTCCTGACTCTCCTTTTTCCTCTGTTGCTCCTGGTGAATAGAGACCAACTGTTGTGCCTTGGATGGCCTCTTGCAAGCTTTTAAGGCCCCCAGGCCTTAATGAACTAGGAGGTAGAACAGAAACATAAACATGTTATTAGGCTAATTAACTGGGATGCCCCATGAAACTATGACCCTAAACCTCCAAACCAAGGAACCAAATCCCATGAGGTGTTTGGTTGTACATAAGCATCCTCAGCAGCTACTCTTTTTTTTTCTTTGCTGTTGTTGTAAATATATCTATCCCACAACTTTTGCCAATTCAACTTTTTACAGATGTACAACTTATTGACAGCAATTACAGTAATTGGCTGTGCAACCCTAACCTTAATCAATGTGGTTTTTTTTCCATCATCATAACCCATTTTTACTCCCTCCTCCCGACCCTAGTAACCATTAATAAATTTTGGTCTCTGCATACTTGCCTTGTCTTGTCTTTTTATATAAGTGAGGTCATACAATATTTGTCCTTTTGTGATTGGCTTATTTTGCTCAGGTTAAATGTTTTCAAGTTCCACCCATACTGTACCATGTATCAAGACTTTATTTCTCCTACTGGCTGAGTAGTATTCCATTGTACATATGTACCACATTTTATTTATCCATTCATCTGTCAATGGGCATTTAGGTTGTTTCCACCTTTTGGCTATTGTGAATAGTGCTTCAGTGAACATCAGTGTTAGCCTTATGCATTTCTGATCTCACTCATATATCACCTTTTGCAGATGCCCCCTCCAGAGCTGCCCCAGAATCTCAAATTCTGTCCACATTATTATGCAGAGCAATTTGCTCTGTTTTACGCTTCCCATCCTGGATATGCCCTGAGGTGGGAGGAGAGGTCATTTCTCATACCTGAAAAGATCCAAAGATAGTTGTCCCCTAAGAGGTAATTTGCTGCTCTTTTTTTTTTTTTTGAACATTTTATTGTGCTTTAGTTGAAAGTTTACATAGCAATTAGCTTTCCAGTCAATGATTCCTACACTAATTCTCCATGACATTGGTTGCAATCCCCGCAATGTGTCAACACTCTCCCCATTTCCTCCCTGGGTTCTCTGTTTCCATTAGTCCGGTTTCCCTGTCCTTCCCTGCCTTCTCATCTTTGGTTTTGGGCAAATGTTGCCCTCCTGGTCTCGTATAGTTGATTGTTCTAAGGAGCACATCCTTCATGGGTGTTACTGTTTATTTAATAGCTCTGTCTATTATTTGGCTGAAAGATGGCCTCCGTAAGTGGCCTCAGTTTCAAGTTAGAAGGTTGTCTTAGGGCAATAGTCCCTGGATTTCCTCCAGTTTCTTTCAGACCAGTAAGTCTGGTTTCTTTTCTTTTTTTCTTTTGAATTTGAATTTTGTTCTACATTTTTTTACCTATTCTAATCGGGACCTTCTCTTGTGATCTCAGTCAGAGTGGTCAATAGTGGTAGCCGGGCACCATCTAGTTCTTCTGGTCTCAGTTTAGAGGAGGCTGTGGTTCATGTGGGGCATTAGTCCTTTGGACTAATTGCTTCCTTGAGTCTTCAGTTTTCTTCATTCTCCTTTGCTCCAGGTGAGAAGAGGCCAATGGTTGCTTCTTAGATGGCTGCTCACAAGCTTTTAAGACCCCAGACACTACTCACCAGGTTAAGATGTAGAACATTGTCTTTATGAACTGTGTTCTGCCAGTTGACCTAGATGTTCCCTGAGACTATGGTCCTTAGCCTTCAAGTCCGATAGTTTAGTCCCAATGTCTAAGTAGTGTCTACAGCTGTGCCAACTATGTGCTCTATTGTATACATGAGTATACACGTATGTAGAAACACCCACAGCCATACCTATATATGATGTACTCGGGTGTACTCCCATATGACCTCCCTCACCTATTTAGCATACATACTAGCCTATGTATCTATTGTTCTTACTGTTGTTGCAGGATTGTATATGTTATAGCTTTTACAGTTGTTGTTGTTAGATGCCATAGAGTTAGTTCCCGACTCATAGTGACCCCATGTACAACAGAACAAAACACTGCCCAGTCCTGTGCCATCCTCACGATTGTTGTCTGCTTGAGCCCATTGTTGTAGCCACTGTATCAATCCATCTTGCGGAAGGTCTTCCTCTTTATCCTTGACCAAGTGTGATGTCCTTCTCCAGGGATTGATCCCTCCTGATAACATGTCTAAAGTACGTGAGACTAATTCTCCCCATCCTCACTCCTAAGGAGCATTCTGGTTGTACTTCTTCCAAGACAGATTTGTTCGTTGTTTTGGCAGTCCATGGTATATTCAATATTCTTTGCCAACACCACAATTCAAAGGCGTCAATTCTTCTTTGGTCTTCCTTATTCACTGCCCAGTGTTCACATAAACATGAGGCAACTGAAAACATCATAGCTTGGGTCAGGTGCCCCTTAGTCCTCAAAGTGACATCTTTGCTTTTCAACACTTTAAAGAGGTCTTTTGCAGCAGATTTATCCAATGCAATATGTTGTGTGATTTCTCGACTGCTGCTTCCATGGGTGTTGACTGTGGATCCAAGTAAAATTAAATCCTTGACAACTTCAATCTTTTCTCTGTTTATCATGATGTTGTTTATCGCTCCAGTTGTGAGGATTTTTGTTTTCTTTATGTTGAGGTGTAATCCATACTGAAGGCTGTGGTCTTTGATCTTCGTCAGTAAGTGCTTCAAGTCCTCTTCACTTTCAGCAAGCAAGGTTGTGTCATCTGCATAACACAGGTTGTTAATGAGTCTTCCTCCAATCCTGATGCCCCATTCATCTTCATATAGTCCATCTTCTCGGATTATTTGCTCAGCATACAGATTGAAAAAGTATGCTGAAAGGATACAACCCTGACGCACACCTTTCCTGGCTTTCAACCACACAGTATCCCCTTGTTCTGTTCAAACGACTTCCTCTTGATCTATATACATGTTCCTCATGAGTACCATTAAGTGTTCTGGAGTTCCCATTTTTCGAATTGGGACTGAGTTGCAGGTTTCAGCAAATTTTATTCAATAAAACACAAACACAGACC
The DNA here is from genome assembly GCF_000243295.1 of Trichechus manatus latirostris. Classification (NCBI taxonomy): domain Eukaryota; kingdom Metazoa; phylum Chordata; class Mammalia; order Sirenia; family Trichechidae; genus Trichechus; species Trichechus manatus. Next base: position 493,620 of record NW_004444176.1, read on the forward strand.
AGCCAAGAAATAAACCAGACTGGTGAACGAACTGGGTGAGAGCTGGCACCATGGCAACTAACAACAACAACAACAACAGTAACTGAAGAGACGACGGCAGGCTATGGGCACAGAAAGATCTAGTGCGGAGAATTGGTGGTCAGGGCTTCTGTAGTTCTCTTCTGGTTGCATTCAGTTTCTTGAGGAGATGGAAGCAAGATAATTAGAGTGAGAATTAGGGAGGAGATGTTGGAGTTTGAGGCAAGAGGATAGATACAAAATAGTTGTCTAGAAGTTGGGATAGAGTATAGGCTAGGAAACCAAACTGCCAGATCCCAGGCACTCAGTAGACAGACGGCTGGATTCAACTAGGGTCAGGATTTTAACAGATAAAGTACAGCGAGGTGAGAGGGGGGCAAGGAAGTTGAGGGTATTTGTAAGGAGTGATTATAAGGATGAACCACAGAGTCAAAGCTGAGTAATGAGAGGGTAGGAGATAGTGAAAAGGTGGTAGATGGATGGGTTCAGGTCCTGTTGGAGCTGAGAACTGTAGGACTTGGTGATGTGAGCTGGAAAGATAGGAGGTGGAGGTTGGAGAGAGGAACATGAAAACTGAGATTTTGGAGGGGCTGCAGCTGTTGGCAATGACTGGTTAAGGTATGACCAAAGGAGTAATGTGGGGTGGAAGAGGGATCATCTAGGGAGAGGAGGACTAAACTCGTTGCCATTGAGTTGATTCCGACTCATAGCGACCTTATAGGACAGAGTAGAACTGCCCCATAGGGATTCCAAGGAGCGGCTGGTGGATTTGAACTGCTGACCTTTTGGTTAGCAACTGAGCTCATTATATCCAGTGAAAAAAGGAAGTCTTAGGCACAAAAGGACAATTTGCATGATCCTACTTACATGAAATATCTAGAATAGGCAGTTGTATAGAGATCAAAGTGTATGAGGGGTTACCAGGGGCGGGTGGGAGATATGGCTTAAGGAGTACTGAGTTTCTGTTAAGGGTGATGAAAAAATTTGGAAGCGGATAGTGGTGAAGGTTGCATATATGGTGAAAATAGTTAATACCACTGAATTGTACACATAAAAACACTGGAAATGACAAATGTTTTGCTACATATATTTCATTATAATACTTTTTTTCTTTAAACAGGAGGTCTTGAGGGAAGACTCTCAAAGGCATACTTCTGTTCTCCTTTCCTCCTCTTTCCTCTGTTCTTTTGACTTTTGCTCTTCGAGTATGGAATCGGTGGAGGAAACATTCTTTACTACCTGGCTTATTTACCAGTCTGTTTTATTTTCTGGCTGGTCTGTGTTTGTGTTTTATTGAATAAAATTCACTGAAACCTGCAACTCAGTCGCATTAGAGAGAGGTGGTTGCACCACTGTTGACATTTATTTATTCTACCCTTTTTATTGCCTGCCAAGTCCTATTTGCCTTCAGCACTTCCCCTAACTCTGGTTGTGTGCTTACAGTGTGAATCATGATGGTTTCATCTGGGGAGCGTCTGGTCATCAAGGACAAGAGATGGTGGTGGACCACAGCCAATTCATCCCCACAGTGAGCAACTGAGTTGGAGCATCAGGATTCTGGTACACAAAGGACAGTGGTTTCATCCTCCTCCTCTTCCTCCTCCTCATCATCGTCATATACCTCCTTTGTGTCCTGTGGGCAGCACTGGGTAGATGATAGGATGAGGACATTTTGGAGGCAGGGGGATTTGGAGTCAAATCCACCTCCACCAAATACTAGTTGTGTGGACTTGGGCAAATTACTTAACTTCTTAGAGACCCAGGTTTTTCAGATTTCTTATTCTTAAAGCATAGATAATACTGTTCTGTATTGTGTTGAATATGAAATGAGATTATTCAGGGGAAAGAACATGGAATAGAATAACTTGGTAGATATTACGGTTCAATAAGTGTTAATTTCTTCCTTCCTCAGAAGATCAGCTTTATTCAACAGGCATTTACTGAACACCTACATCCCTGTGCTAAGCACACTGGTGGTGTTCAGTGGAGGAGGGTGGGGGCATTCTCCAATGTTTCTGGTAGCCTTTGGACTGACCCCTGAGGGTAGTCCTTTATGGCATTTTATTGATCTCTTCCCTGGATGAGGTTTAACTTGCTGCTTCTGCTTTCGTTGCCCTCTGTGTCTGTATGACCTCTTACTATTGACTCCTGGTTATTGATTTAACTTTATGAGACATAAAAACTGTACTTGATAACAGCCTCACCTGGCTGGGTAGGGGTAGGAGGATGAACCAAAGCGAAAGTGAGGGCCTTTGGCCCACCAGAGGCCTTGGCAGCAAATGAATGGGCTGGGACTGAACCTTATCTATTCTTTTTATCTGCCAGGTGACAGTTAACTGGGTGTGTCTTATCTGGATTCTCACTTAAACTCATTCTAAGCAAAAAAGCTTCCTAGTCTGAGTTGTCAAAGGATGGGATGGGCTGCCTGCTGAGGTGCCATCATTATATGCTCTAAAAACTCTAAAAACCAATAGCATTCCAGTCACCAGTAATTATCAATGCATCCTGATTGCATGTTCAATCAATTTCAGACTGCCGAAGTTGATAAAAATCTTCAATTTCTTCATCTTTGGCCATAGTGGTTGGTGCATAAATTTGAATGGCAGTCGTAGTAACTGGTCTTCCTTGAAGGTGTATGGATATTAACCTATCACTGACAGCATTGTACTTCAGGATAGATCTTGAAATATTCCTTTGTCAATGAATGTGATGCAATTTCTCTTCAAATTTGTCATTCCAGGCATAGTAGACCACACGACTGTCTGATTCAAAATGGCTAATACCAGTCCCTTTCAGCTCACTAATGCCTAGGATATCAATCTTTATGTGTTCCATTTCATTTTTGACAACTTCCAATTTTCTTAGATTCATACTTTGTACATTCCATGTTCTGATTATTAATGGATGTTTGCAGCTGTTTCTTCTCATTTTGAGTCATGCCACATCAACAAATGAAACTCCCAAAAGCTTGACTCCATCCATGTGATTAAGTTTGACTCTACTTTGAGGAAGCAGCTCTTTCTCAGTCATATTTTCAGTGTCTTCCAACCTGAGGGACTCATCATTACACCATAACAATGTTCTGCTGCTATTCATAAGGTTTTCACTGGCCAATTTTTTCAGAAGTAGACCACCAGGTCCTTCTTCCTAGTCTGTCTTAGTCTGGAAGCTCCGCTGAAACCAGTCTACCATGGGTGCCCCTGCTGGTATTTGAAATATCGGTGGTAAATCTTCCAGTATCACAGCAACACGCAAGCCATCACAATATGACAAACTGACAGACACATCGTGGGGGGACAACTGTAGAGGATATTTAAGCATCAGCTGGGGGTTAGACTATTTTATCTTTAAGTTCCTGGCCACTTCTGAAATATTGTTAAGTTCTTAAGGGCAAAATTACTGAAATACTGCTTTTCCTTCTGAAAGCTTTTCTACTCTAGCCTTCCCCATCTCAGCAAATTGCTGTCACCCAGTTACTTGAGACAGAAATCTTGGCATTACCCTCAATTTCCCCCTCTTCATCAGCTTCCTCTACACAATCCTATCCATCCATGTGTATAGAGATCTCACCTCCAAATCATGCCCCAAACCTGACCCCTTGGTCTCCACTGTCATCACGTAGTCCAGGCACCCATCTTCTCTCTCTAGCGTTGGAAATGTCCTGTAATAATCCAGATAGTAAATATTTTAGACTCTGCAGGCCATATGGTCTCTGTTACTACTACTGAACTCTGCTGTTGTAGCACAAAAACAGCCATGGATAATACATAAGTGAATCGGCACGGCTGTGTTCCCATAAAACTTCATTTACAAAAACAGGCTTTGGATTTTGATTTGGCTTTGGCCCTGGGGCCTTAGTTTGCCAACCTCTGGCCTAGATTATAAGGAGCCCTGGTGGTGCATGGTTAAGTGTTTGGCTGCTAACCAAAAGGTAAGCGATTTGAACCCACCAGCCGCTCCCTGGGAGAAAGATGTGGCAATCTGCTTTTATAAAGATTACAGCCTTGGAAACCCTATTGGGCAATTCTACTATGTCCTATAGAGTTGCTATGACTCAGAATTGACTCGTCGGCAATGAGTTTTTGGTTTGGTCCTAGACTATTACTAAAGCTCCTTCAGGCCTCCCTGCTTCCTGTCTTCACCCTCTTCTGTTCCTTTGCCTAGAAAGTAGGCAGAATAATCTTTCAAAGCTGTAAACCAAATGACGTCACTCACCTGCTTAAAACCATCCAGGGGCTTTTAGCCCTGGAATAAAATCCAGATCCTTCCTGTGGCTCCTGCCTGCTTTTCTAGTTCCATCTTGACACATTCTCCGTGTCCCTTACCACGTTCCAGCCACATTGGCTTTCATTTCAGTTCTCTGAACTCTCCAAGCTCTTTCCTGCCCTAGTGAATTTGCACAGGTTGCTCTCTCTGCCTGGAACGCTTTTTACCCACTTCTTGTGTGGCTAGGGACTTCTTATTCTTCAAAAGTCAGCTTAAACTGACCCTCTTTAGACAGCCTTTCATTCCAATACTCTGTCCCCTCCTCCTCCTCACTCTTCAGTAATGTCTATATGTGCATCCTATTTGTTTTCCTCATCATACTTTTCTTCACTTAACCTGTCATGTGGATTACCTGCCTTAGTCTCTGGGAGGTCAAGGACTATACCTGTTTTATTCAGCAGTGTATATCCAGCATCTGGCATACAGTTGTTTTTAGCTGCCATTGGGTTGACCCCTTCCGCATGGTAACCCCATATACAATGGAACAAAATGATGCCTGGTCCCTGCACCATCCCCATGATCAGTTGTGGATAAGAATGCTGTGATCCATAGGGTTTTCACTGGCGGAGTTTTGCAAGTAGATGGCCACGCCTTTCTTCTTGTCCATCTTAGTCTGGAAGCTCCACTGAAACCTGTTGAGCATGGTGTTGTTGTTTGCAGTTGCCTTTGAGTTGATTCTGACTCCTAGCTACCACACGTTTGCAGAGTAGAACCGCTCCATAGGGTTTTTAACTCTGTGAACTTTCAGAAGCAGATCACCAGGCCTGTCTTCTGGGGCACCCCTGGGTAGGTTCGAACTGCCAAACTTTTGGTTAGTTGTCAAGGGTCTTAGCCATTTGTGCCACCCAGCTGAGGTGCGTTGGCTGGGAACTGAACCCTAGTCTCCACCATGAAAGGTGAGAATTCTACCATTGAACCACCAATGCTCCCTACAATGCATACCATAGGCACTTCATACTGCTGAATGACTATGTAAGGGTTTCTTTGCTTTTCATCCTAGCAAGTATTCAGTGAGCAGCTGCTATGTGCCAAGTCTTACAGTGGGTCTGGCAAAGGAGATAGGAGCTGTGTAAGACATTGCGTCTGCCCCCAGGAGGCCTGAAACTACCCACAGCAACTAGCGCATCAACACGAATGATAACAACTGTGGGCAGTAAGAGTCCTGGGAAGAAGTCAGTTGTTGTCATAGTGTGGCATTGGGGTGGGGGTCCTGGGAAGCCTGTGCCTTTCCTTGACATGACACATCCTTTGACGTTATGATGCCCCTTCCAAAGACTCAACATAGTTGACCAACGTTATGACCCAAAGTTCTTGGGGAGGTTGGGAAGAGCTGTGGATGCTGCAAGTGTGAATCAGGTACTGTGAAACAGAAAGTCACAGTTCTATTTTTTTTTAACCACATTCCAAAAAAAATCAGAGTTTTTTTTTTTTTTATTTTGGTGAAGATTCAAAAAACAAAACAAAACAAAAAGCTTTAAAGTTATCCTCTGTATGTCACCACAGCTGGGTCAGTGACACTTGGACCTTAGACTATTGCTATAATCCATTTGAATGTAATCTTCTGGATGCTAATTGGTTAACTTGATAATAATGTTTGTTATGTCTATAAATATGGAAGTTATAGACACAGCCATTTCTCTTTGAAATTAGTCCTTTTTAGCCAGAACTTTGAGATGAATCCTTCTCCCTTTATGAATAAAGATGTACTAACCTCATGACAAGGAGTCTCTGGGTGGTGCAAATGGCTAAGGGCTCAACTACTAGCTGAAATGTTGACAGTTGGAACCTACCCAGAGGTGCCTCGGAAGAAAGTTCTGGTGATCTGCTTCTGAAAGGTGATCTGCCTTGAAAATCCTATGGAGCAGTTCTACTCTGCACACGGGGGGTCGCCATGAGTCAGCGTTGACTTGATGGCAAATAACAACCACCTCACAACTCAGGAAGTTTCCTTGTCTTAAGACAATGTGTATTCATGATGTGTTTCCACTGTTGCATCAGTGGTAACACAGCAGATAAGGGACTGATCATTTTAGGAGATGACTCACTTTCACCAAAGGTCTTCTAAACACTGTGGCTCCTAACTGCACTGAAAAAAAAAATCTTACTTTCCTTTAATGCACCTCTTGAATGTTGCTTCATCAACTAGGATTGCTCCCCCCTTTTCCCCATCCCTTGCTACGTTACTACTGTAATAAATTATATCCATCTCTGTGTTCCCTCTGCTTATCCCCATTCTGCTCCACGTTAGAGGGAATTGCTTACATGTTGTTCTCTTGTGAGGCCAGAAGTTCCTTGAGATCAAGGACTGTGTCTTGCTTATAGATGAATTCCCTCCTCTTGTCATCAGTAGAGCCTCAAACATACCAAATGCTCAGTATATATTTCTTGAATGAATGTTAGCAGGAGTGAAGATTGGGTGCCTGGATATCTGTCCCTTTACCCCACAAGCTCACACATAGGCAAGCATGTGGATGCATGTGCACCCAGGCCCACGTGTTGATGCCCACATGTGCGTGGATGCATACATCCTAAGGAAGACCTCTTTGCTAAAATCCATTTTAAATTCCTGTATCTTATTTAACAGGAGGACAGCTCCTTTTCCCAGGCTGAGTTGAAGAATGAAGTTCAGGATGTGTGTAGTTGGAGAGATGTTTCTCTCAGACTGTCAGGAAAGGAAGAACTAGGTTCTGGAAGACCAGAAAGGGGAGGTCTTCTTTTGGTCCCAGTGTAAGATGCTTCCAAGACCTTTGGCTTTGCTCATTTGGAACCCGGGACTTGGGTAGAATATTCTGGAGGTGGGTTCTCTGGTTCTGGGACCACCACTTTGTTTGCTGTATAGACATTTGGGAAGACCATGCCCACCAGGAAAACAAGCGCACAGGAGGTACACAATAAGGACAAAGAAGGTCTGAGTGTATACGGAGGTCTTCATACACGTGGGAGTCTCCCTGGTCCTGGGAAGGAGGGAGGAACATGAAGACTCTTCCAGTCTCCATCCTTTTTGCTGGCGTCTTCCTACTCACTGAGGTCCCCCTCACCCTGGACTCAGAACTCACGTTGTTGCATTGATAGCAGGTCAGCTGGCAGCTGAAGTGGGAAGCTGTGCATGCAATACAGAACTCCAGGAGGCAGAACACGAGCAGCACACAAGAAATAGCCATCCCAGGGCTCTGGAACAGGAACAGATTGGGTGGACATGAGTACTGGGCTGGAAGTCTGGAGTTCTGTAATGTATCAGGGCTTCCGGGCAGTGCCCTAACCTCACTCAGCCTCACAGGGAAAATATCTCCCCAGGTTTTTGTGAGGATCAAGTGGGGATGTAAAAAATTGTTACTTTAACACTTAGTATCAGTGTTTTAGAGTCCCTGGGTGGCACAAAGTGTTAATGTACTTGGCTGTTAAGCGAAAAGTTGGAGGTTCGAGTCCACCCAGAGGCACCTGGGAAGAAAAACATCTTCTAAAAAAATCAGTCATTGGGAGCACAGTTCCACTCGGACACACATGGGGTCGCCATGAATCAGAGTCAACTCAAAGGCAACTGGTTTTTTTGGACCAGCGTTCTTCTAAGGGAGAGAATGGTCATTGTTTAGGGAAACACCTCAGTGGGTTGCCTCAGGTCTACAAGATGGGACCTGAGGGTGTGGTCTGGAGTCTGACTGTGAGGTAGTGAAACGCTCTGGGCAGGAAGTGTTTTGGGGTACACACAAGCCCCAGAGACAAGAGTGAGTCAGTTAGAGGAGAAAGATGAAGGATGGGTAACATGGGGAAGATGGAGCCTGCAGAAGAAGGCTTCCTGTGAAAAATTAAAAATAGGGATGTCTAATATTCAATAATCAGTAGTTTGCTGGCTCTGATGTAAACCTTCATCATCCCTTCCAACCTTTAAGACTGTCGACTACAGCCTTCTTGGCCTTGTGACAGGGGCATTTTGTGGTGTGAGGAATTAGGGGAGTTTTTAGCTTGGGACAAAGAGTCAGTAAAATAATCCCCAAATTGAACTAATACTCTATAGCAAGCAGGAGGTGACCAGGAGAAATCTAAGCACGCCTCTTGCTACTCTCTTACCACCCCCAGGAGTATGGAAGAGAGTTTGAGTAGACTCCATTTTAATCTTAAAGGGCAGGGGATGACCCAGTTGCCCTTTGGGTTCTAATTATGTAAGACAATCAATATGAAAGTGCACACAGTAAGTACTGGATAAATGTTGGTCAGTTATAATTTTTAAAATGGCAGTGGGGATAGCCAGCTGCTCAGAGAGTGGTCTTGTTTGGAGAGACCTCTCCTTAGATTCTTTCCTTCTCCTTCCTCTCAATTTAGCAAGCATTTATCAAACAGCTATTTGGTACAGATGGCGATGGAAGGCATCATGAGAGGCAGGGTGAGGGAGACGGTTACAGATGTAGACAATTGTAATTCACACCAGAAGGGCTAAGAGATATAAAAGAGGAAAAAAAAAATCTGCTTCAGGGGCACTGAGGAGGGAGAAATGAATTCTTACCAGAGGCTTTGGAGAGGGAGTCCGTGGGGCTTGGGGGTGGGAGAGGATGTCCCAGGCCAAAGGAAAGCCAGGGTGATGATGTTTAAGTCATTGAATCACAGATGCTTAGAGTTGGAAGGGCCCTTACAAATTATGCTGGTCCTTTAAAAATTTTTATTTTTTGACTACTTCATCTACTTTTTTTTCCAGTTGAGGTGAAATGCACATAACATAAAGTTAACCATTTTAAAGTAAACAATTCCGTGGCATTTAGTATATTTACAAGGTTGTGTAACCACCATCTCTATCCAGTCCCGAAGCATTTTTATCACCCCTAAAGGAAATCCCATATCCATTAAGCAGTTACTCCCTATTCCCCTCTCCGCCAGCCCCTGGCAACCACCAATCCGCTTTCGGCGTCTATGGATTTACCAATTCTGGATATTTCATATAAATGGAATCATACAGTATGTGACCTTTCATGTCTGGTTTCTTTTACTTAGTATAATGTTTCCGAGGTTCAATCACGTTGTAACGTGTGTCATTACTTCACTCCTTTTTATGGCTGAATAATATTCCAGTGTTTTTTTTTTTTTTTTTTTTTTGGTTTATTGTTGTAAATCCATTGTATGTTTTACCAACCAAATCCTTTTATAAATAAAACCTTCTGTGGAAAAGAGGCATCTTAAGCAGTTTAGATATTTATTATCTGATAAAACCAAAAAACCAAACCTGTTGCCATGAGTTGATTCTGACTCATAACGACCCTATAGGACAAAGTAGAACTGCCTCATAGGGTTTCCAGGGAGTGGCTGGTGGATCTGTACTGCCGGCTGTTTGGTTAGCAGCCTGAGCTCTTAACCACTGTGCCACCAGGGCTCCTTATTATCTGATGGAAAACAATTTATTTTTGTTGATCTCTTGGAGCACCTTCATCCCTTGGGCCACATTTGCAAACCACTGACGCAGTCCAGCCCTCCCAGATTAGAGGGGAGGATTGAGGTCCTAAGGTGGAATGGGTGGGTGTGGGGAGAATTTCTCTTTCCAAGATCAGACACTGACAGAGCTGGGCTTTGTTGTTATTGTTAGCTGCAGTCTCATGAGTCCCCCGAGTCATGGGGACCCCATGCACAATAAAACAAAATGCTGCCTGGTCCTGCGCCATTCCCATGATTGGTTGTGGATTGGACCCTTGTGATCCATAGGGTTTTTATTGCCTCATTTTTGGAAGTAGATTTCCAGGCCTTTCTTCCTAGTCTGTCTTAGTATGGAAGTTCCGCTGAAACCTGTTCAGCATCATAGTAACATGCAAGCCTCCACTGAGGGATGGGTGGTGGCTGCGCATGAGGTGACTTGACTGGGAATGGAACACAGGTCTCCTGCGTGGAAGGCAAGAAGTCTACCACTGAACCACTGGTTAGAAGACAGGTTTTTCTGACTCAAAAATGACTATTGTCTAACGACCAAGCACTGGCTGTTCTGCTGGGATTTAGTCTTTCCTACCCTCTCTCCCCTCTTCCTCTCCCTTAGGTCCTTGTCAAGTGTTTGCTTCCTAATTTCTTATACTGAGTAGCTTATTCCTCCTTTGTTGATTCTTTCCCAGAAGGAAATGTCCCAAGTATTCCTCAGTGCCTGCCTCTACCAGTGAATTGGAGTAGATGGAGTTCCGGGTGAGCAAAGAATTTGAAGTGATGTGAGGCTGTGGACAGAGGTGGAGTGGATCCCTGGGGAGCAATAAATACCTGGCTAAGGAGTTTGGACTTTAATCCAAAAGCAACTGGGGGCCACAGATTGTTCCTGGGAAGGGAGAAACTTAATTTACTTTTGATAAACGACACATGGGCTTGGTCAAGAGGTTCTCTGGGAAGATGCCTTTCTTAGAGAGAGAAGTCCTGAGAAGGACCTTCTCTTGTAATACAAATAAAAAAGCTAACAGCTTCCACTTATGAGTACACACCATATGCCTGGTATATTCACTTATCCATTCAATAAATGTTTATGAAGTGTCAAATATTTGCCTGGCATGTTTCCAGGTATTTGAGGCATATCAGTGAGTGAAACAAACATAACCCTGCTCTTATGAAGCTTATATTCTAGTGTGAGGAGATAGATAGTAAGCATGATGTAACAAGTAAATAATAGCATTTGTTAGATGTTTGTTGTTGTAACCAAAAAAACCTGTTGCTGTCGAGTTGATTTCAACTCATAGCAACCCTACAGGACAGAGAAGAGCTGCCTCATAGGGTTTCCAAGGAGCGACTGGTGGATTCAAACTGCCGACCTTTTGGTTAGTAGCTGAGCTCTTAACCACTACGCCACTGATGGTCTGATTGGTTGCTCTTAACCTAGGGCCTTTTCTCCCACAGAGCTGCTGGGTGGGTTTGAACCACCAACCTCTCAGTTAGCAGCTGTGTGCTAACCAGGGCTCCTTGGAAGATATTTAACACCATGAAAAAATAGATTAGGGTAAGGAGCATCCTAATGTTGGGATAGTGTGGATGGATGCTTATGACTCTAGGTACTGTTGTTCGGGTGGTCTTCAATGAGAAGGAGATTACTGAGCAAAGACCAGAAGGAAGTGATGAAGGAAGCCATGTGGATATCTGAGGGAAGGGCATTCCAAGCAGAAGGAACAGCCAGGGCAAAGGTCTGAAGGTGGAAACAAAGAAGTCAGTGTGCCTTGAGAGTGGGGAGAGCAAGAGGACAGCCAGGAGGGGCTGGAGTCAGAGTGTAATCGAGGGCCTATGTCTGCAGACCAGGATGTTGGCTTTATTCTGAGTAAAATGGGGATCAATGGAAGGTTCTGAGCAGAGAAGTGACGCGATCATGCATTTTAAGAGGCTCACACTGGTTACTGTGCTAACAACAGCTGCAAGGAGAGGAGGGTAGAAGCAGGGAGAGCAGCTGGAGGCTGTTTCAGTGACTGAGCTGAAAGATGATGGTGGCTTGGGCCAGTGTGCACGTGATGAGCTGGTGAGGAATGATTGAGTTCTGGACGTGTTTTGAAGGTAGAACCAACAGGATTCCCTGATGAACTGGCTGTGAAGTATGACAGAAAGGGAGGGGCCGATGGCTGCTCCAAGATTTTGCCCCAAGCAACCAGAAGGATGCAGTTGCCATCAGCTTAAATAAGGAAAACTGATTAGAGAGAGTTTGTTGTTGTTGTCATTAGTTGCTGTTGAGTCGATACTGACTCTTGGTGACCCTGTGTGTGCAGAGTACAACTGCTCCGTAGGGTTTTCAAGGATGTGACCTTTCTGAAGCAGATCATCAGGCCTGTCTTCTGAGGTACCTCTGGGTAGGTTTGAACCACCAACCTTTGCCTAGCAGTTGAGCACTTAACCGTTTGTGCCACTCAAGGACTTCAGAGAGGGTCTGGGAAGTAAAATCCAATGTTGAGTAGACAATTGGATTACAGGACTGGAGTTTGGGAGAAAAGCTTTGGCTGGAGATATGCATTCTAGAATCACTATCATAGAAAAGGTGTTCAAAGCCAAGAGAATGGACAGGATGCCAAGGAAGTGAGTGTAGAGAGAAGATAGACTATGACCAAGGACTGAGCCTCAAAGGCTGAAAAAAAGAGAAAGAGCCAGCACAAGAGACAGAGAAGAGAGCAAGTGGTGAGTGGTGAGGGTGGAGGAAGACCAGCATGGGAGGAGCCTGGAAGCCAAGAGGAGAAAGTCCACCAAGGAGGGGCAATGACTGAGGACTGTGAGCGGAGCAGGGTTTTTTTTTTTTGGTCTTTTTGTTGGAGAGGTGAGGATGAAAGTCTGATTACAGTGAGTTCAAGAGAGAATGTAAGAGGAGAGAATTGGAGACAGTGAGTGTCGACAATTATTTTAAAGAAATTTCTGCAAAGGGGACCAGAGAAATAGGGTAGCAGTTGGCAGAGAAAGTAGGCCTGAGAGAAGCTTTTGTTTTTTGTTAAGATGGAAGACATTGCTGCATGCTTATATGCTGATGGAAAATGTCTGATATAGGGGGGAAATTGATGACTTAAAAGAAAGGTGGAGTGAGAGGGAGGGGAGAAGGACTTGGAGTGACAGCATTGAGTAGGCGGGAGAGGATGGGCTGTGGTGCACAGGGGGAGAGATTGAATTTACATGGACACAGGCAGGCAGCTCACAGGTAGCTCACCTACAGGTGCACTGTTCAACCCTGTGGCCATGAACCCCGTATGGCTGCTGAGTACTTGAAATGTGCTCAAATCTCACTTAACCCTAAGAATCCTACTTCAAATTGAGATGTGCCCTAAGTGTAAAATACACACTGGAATTCAAAGATTTAATACCCCAAATGCAAAATGGTTGGTAATTTTTACATTGATTACATGTTGAAATGATAATAGTTTGGATATATTGGGTTAGATAATATAAAATATATCATTAAAATATAATTATTTTCTTTTCTTTCTTTTTTTAATACTTTTTTTAATGTAGTGACTAGAAAATTTAAAATCACATACGTGGCTCTTGTTGTATTTCCACTGGATAGCACCGGTCTATAGGATAGGTTGGCAAATGATGGTCTGCTGGCCAAATCCTGCCTGCTCTCTATTTTGTAAATAAAGTTTTATTGGAACACAGCCACACTCATTTGTTTATGTATTTTCTATGGCGGCTTTCACACTACAGGACAGGGTTGAGTAGTTGTGACAACAGAGACCATATGATCTGCAAAGCCTTAAATATTTACAATCTGGCCCTATACCTAAAAAGTTTTATGATTCCTGGTCTGTAATAATAGGCAGAAGACAGAGAATGTGGGTCGAGGTGCAGAGTCGGTGAGTACATAATGCATTATATGTACAATTGCATTTGATTCTCCCAACAACTCTATAAGGTAGGTACTATTTTTAGAATTAGAAACTAAAGCTAAGAAAAGTCACATGCTTTAAAGAAACATAGCAATAAAGTTTCTGGGCAAGGACTTTAAAACTAATTATTATTCTTACAGCACCAGCTTTTCCTACAGGGCTTGATAAAGAAGCTTAGTTGTCAGGTCCATTTCTAAACATAGCTAAGTCTGAACCTGGAAGAGATTGGTCAGGACGGATACTCACCAGACCCCAGAAGTAATAGTGAAGATAGAGTCAGAGTGACTAAATGTGATGGCAGCGATACTTATACCTGTGATGAAGAGCATGATTCCAACCGCAGAAGAGATGGCACTGACAATGTTCATGCCCATGCTGCCACTCAGCTAAAGAAGACACAGAGGGTCAAAGTGGGAGAGGAAAACAATTGTAGCTGAGATGAGCAGAGACTCAACAAGTGTTTCTTAATGTGCATCCCTGGGACCCTAGTTCTGCAGCAAATAAAGAGGTATTTTGTGCAAAAAGGTTTTGGAGTAAATTAACTTATGAGAAAAGGTGGATTGAACAAGTTGAACAGGTCTTTGTTGCAGGACTTCTCAGTGCCTTTAATGAGGATTGTGGATCTTCATGAGAGGGGGTTAGTAAATAGAGATTTTTCCAAGTTTACCCAGCCATGTCTTCAGAACATCTTGTGGGACAAGTATTCTCAAGAATCATCTTTGGGAAACCCTAGACCCATTCATCCCACAGGAGACAGGCAGGAGGCTTGGCCTGAGTGTCTCAGGAAGTGACAGGCTCAGGCACGCCATGATTCTAGGCCACGTGCAGAGTTTTGAACTTGACCTTTGGAATTTTTCAAATGGCTTTCACCTGTTTCCCCTGAGGCCCCTTACTCTAGCTAACCTGCTTTTCGGAGAAGCAAAGGTACCTTATGGTCTGTTACTAGGGGAGAGCTGAGCTTTGTACAGATTGATTTTCTGAGCTCTGTTGGCTGGATTCTTTAGGGCAGCAGGTGCCTGAGGCCTCCCTGGCTTCCCAGAAGAAATATCTAGAGGCTTGTTCTGGGTGCTGCAGGCACTCTTGGTGCCCTGCTCTTCTGGAAGGGAGCCCGGGCCCTTGGGAGCATTGACTGTGCCTTCTCCGGTAAGGACTCTGATGTTGTGTTGCCCCTCCCCTCCCCCTGAATCCTCTGGGTTCTTTCCTGCTTGTGACTCAGGCCAGGATCGTGTGACTCCTTGTGTGAATATGAGCATGTGTGCCAGTGTGCCACATCTGGGTATAAGTAGGTGTGAGGATGAGGGAGGGATTGTGTGTTAACATTCTTTCCCCCTTGTGACTTTATCCTATAGGTCCCCAGCTGGGAGAGCCAGTCTTAGGATACGATTTACCGGACAGGAAGATTCTGGCTGTGTTTCTGCAGACTACCGAGAGGGATCCTGAAAGGTTGAACTGGTGCAGAAGAGAAGGGTTTGGAGAGAGGTCAGGGGTTAGGAGCCCCTTCCTCAGGCTTCCATGATTCCGATCACACACACGTGCTCTCACACATCATAGGTCTGTCTGCTGGGGCCCTGGGCTCAATGTGGGGAACCAGGATGCATGAGCTGTTTTGTACTGTATGACAGGGCAGCAAAGTGTGATAAACATAGATTTTAGGATCCAGGGGACCTGGTTTTAAATTCTGGATTGAAACTCATATGATCATGGGTAAGTCACTAATTTCTCTAAGAATCCATTTCCTCACCTGAAAAATAGGAATAATTACACCTCTTCCCAGGTGTCATTGTCAAGAGATGATTCATGCCTTGCATCTGGCATACCTGGTGTGTCTCGCACATAGTAGATCCTGCTCACAGTAGGTGCTCAATAAACGCTAGCTTATTTCCTTGGCTTTCATTTTCCCATGTGCACACTCGGTTGCTTTCCTACTTTTATCTCAGGATGTAGTCAGGCATAAGGGCTCTGGAGGAAAGTCGGAGGCCATTACCAGAGTCTGCTCCATTGCTTTTAAGTGTAAGCCCAACACCAGTCCTTGCTTGTCTACACATCTGGATGAATGCCTTTTAAATATTCAGATTAGTGTTACGTCTCTATGATGCTAAACCTCAAATATGAGGATGAGAATATAGACATTAGTATCCTGCAGACATTGTGACTGATGGGATTACCTGCTGGGGTTTGCCAGATGTGATAGGTACAGTGGTCTGAGAAGAAATCAGCTTTGATTTAATAAAAACTACCATTACTGAGCACCATGTTGTTGTCAAGGAGCCCTGGTGGCACAATGGTCAAGCACTTGGTTGCTATTATGGATTAAATTGTGTCCCCCAAAATGTGTGTCAACTTGGCCAGGCCACGATTCCCAGTATTGTGCAGTTGTCCTCCACTTTGTGGTCTGATGTATTTATCCTACGTGTTGTAAACCCTAACCTCTATGATATTAATGAGGCAAGATTAGAGGCAGTTATGGTAATGAGGCAGGACACAATCTACAGGATTAGGTTGTATCTTGAGTCAATCTCTTCTGAGATATAAAAGAGAGAAGGGAGCAGAGAGGAGAGGGACCTCATACCACCAAGAAAGCAGAGCCAGGAACAGAGATTGTCCTTCGGATCCAGGGTCTCTGCGCTGAGAAGCTCCTATACCAGGGGAAGATTGATGACAAGGACCTTCCCCCAGAGCTGACAGAGAAAGCCTTCCCCTAGAGCTGGTGCCCTGAATTCAGACTTTTAGCCTCCTAAACTGTGAGAGAATAAACTTCTGTTTGTTAAAGTCATCCACTTGTGGTATATCTGTTATAGCAGCACTAGCTAACTAAGACGCCTGCTAAGTGAAAGGTTGGTAGTTTGAAGCCACTCAGCTGCTCTATGGGAGAAAGACCTAGTGATTTTCTTCCGTGAAGATTACAGCCTAGAAACCCTTTGGGGGCAGTTCTACTCTGTCACATGGGGTTGCTATCAGTTGGAAATTAGGTATAGAGTCGATTTTTGATGCCTAGCCACCCCTTAGGAGCCCTGGTGGCACAGTCATTTAGAGCTATGGCTGCTAACCAAAAGGTTGGCAGTTCCAATCCACCAGCCGCTCCTTGGAAACCCTATGCGGGCAGTTCTACTCTGTCCTATAGGGTCACTACAAGTCAGAATTGACTCAGCAGCAATGGTTTTTTTTTTTTTTTTAGCCACCTCTTGCTTTTACAAGCCTTGCCTTACTTAACCACACGATGGCGCATCAAACCCTATTGTTATTATTTACAATTTATAGATGGCAGACTGAGGCTTAGAGCTTTAAAATAACGCATCCAAGGCCATCCAGCAAGTAAGCAGCAGAGCTGAGACTCAAATCCAGGCAACTGGACTGCAGACCCGTGTTCTTAATGCCCAGCCTATGCTCCCTTCCACTCAGGGCAGACTCAGGTGCCAGGGAGTGGAAACAGTTATTAACAATGGAAACTTACTCTGACTACTTCTGCCTTCTCGGGGGAATGCTGTATCTTCTTATCAGGGGAAAAATAAATCTGTTTCATGCTCTTCATGTTTCATTCTCCAAATCTGCTTCACTTAGAGACTGATGGGGAAGGAAGGGAGGAAAGGGCTGGAATTTTGATGTCCTTCTGAGTTGGCAAGGGAGATGGGCCTTTGTTTTGGAAGAGGACATTAGTGATCTTTGGAAACTACAAAGATAGTTCTGGAGTCTGGAAGGCTGCCAAAAACAAAACTGCCCTGCAGAAAAAAGGGAGGAGGGTCTCGAGGGCTGAAGGGAGCTGAGAGAACTTGGCAGTGAGGCATTCCAGGTACGGGCAGCCATCGGAAGTTTAAGAACAGGAGTGTAAAGTCTATAGCAAGTCCTTCCTGTGGCTGCTGTGTTAGTCACCTCCATTGTCCCAAACTCCATTAAAATTGCATGTATAGACACAGGGGCCTTGTGAGTGGCTTGGGGAAGGGCCCTGAGGAAAACGGTCTGAGTTCGAAGTCTGGGCATGTGCAGAGCAGAGAGACCACAGCTTCAGGAAATGAGACATGGATGGGAAAGAGAGAAAGAACAGGCACTCAGAGAAAGATGCTCCCAAGAACATAACCTGTTGCCATCGAGTCAATTCTGACTCATGGAGACCCATGTGCTACAGAGTTGAACTACTCCATAGGATTTTCTTGGCTGTAATCTGCATGGAAGTAGATGGCCAGGCCTTTCTTCCGCAGTGCTACGGAGTGGCTATGAACCGCCAGCCTTTAGGTTAATAGTTGAACACAAACCATTTGCACCATCTAGGAACCTACCAAGAACACAAGCCCCGCCATCTTGTAGATGTTGTGTGGGAATGGGGGTGGGGGTGACTCTAGGGTATTTTATTTAAATCTTATGGGATAGGGTGATTTTGGCTGACATTTGGTTTACTCTGGAGTTTTGCTGTTTGTGATAGAAGTTGCATTTGAGTCACAGGCAGTTGTGTGAGTCAAGGGAGAGGCTATGTACCTGAAGAAGGAAATCCGTGGGTGGGTAGGAGAAGGAGGGAATGTGGGCATGGAGGAAGACACCAGGGAGAATGAGAGAAAATCATAAAGGCAATAAATGGGAGAGGAGGAGGCATTGTGGTTCTTTTCTGGAGTCAGAGAGATCACCTTGAAAAGCTGATAAAAGTTATGACCCTTTCCAGGAAAAAAAATAAAACACATCTAAACATACAGAGATTTTGCCAAAGTGGAGCCTCTGCAACCCATCTGTGAGCTGTCGGTTTAGAGTCCTCCCTGCTCACACGCACACACACGTGCGCGCGCGCGCGCACGCACACACACACACACACACACACACACACACACACACACACACCCTTGCTGCTCTGTGGCTGGGCAGCCACTCTTGACCATTGGTGAAAGTGTTTTCCTCCTAGAGCTCAGGCTGGGGGGCCCAGGTTGAACAATAAAAAACTCAGTTGCCATTGAGTTGATTCCAACTCAGAGAGGCCCCCATGTATATCAGAGTAGAACCGTGCTCCATAGGGTTTTCAATGGCTGAATGTTTGGAAGTAGATTGCCAAGACTTTCTTACGAGGTTTCTCTGGGTGGACTCAAACCTCCAACCTTTCAGTTAGCAGCCAAGAACATTAACCATGTGCACTACCCAGGGGCTCCAGGTTGAATAATTCTTGAGGGTTTTTCCCAGCACATCTTTTTTCCATATGAATGCTTCTGTATGAATTAGTCCATTAACTAGATGAAGGTGCTCTGACCTCTGGGTGGATGACCTAAAAGAATGCCCCCTCTGGGTGGACGTGGACTTGCAGGGCTGTAACTTGGCGAACAAGGCCTGAACTAACACCCCTGCTCCCTTGACTGGGAACCTTGTGGCCCCGGGTCAGTTGGTACCTTCTGAGTACTTACTTGCGGGATTACTTACACAGATGCTGCCCCAGAAAGGAAAGCCTGCATAGAATGAGATAGCTATATAGTACCCACTGAGGACTGTCGCCAAGATGGAGCCAAAGCCAATGTGTATCAGGCCAATCAGGATCTGCAGGGCCTGTAGGAGAGCTATAAGCTGAAGCCTTTGTTTTTTGAGGCTGGATCCTCTCTCCCCTTGGAGCTTCCTTTTTATTTTAATAAATGCTTTGTTTTCCTGGTCTGCAAAGTGGTATAGAGTATTGTTGTTGTTGTGGTTAGCTGCCATTGAGTTGGCCTCCACCTCATGGCAACCCCATGCACAGTGGAACAAAATGCTGCCTCATCTTCTGCTATCCCCATGATCAGATGCGGATGGCACCCTTGTGATCCATAGGGCTTTTATCGGCTGATTTTTGGAAGTAGACTCCCAGGCCTTTCTTTCTAGTCTGTCTTAATCTGGAAGCTCGGCTAAAACCTGTTTAACATCACAGCAACCCACAAGCCTCCACTGACAGATGGGTGGTGGCTGTGCCTGAGGTGCATTGGTCAGGAATTGAATGCAGGCCTTCCGCATGGAGGGTGAGAATTCTACCACTGAATCACCAATGTCCTCAGAGAAAGTATAGAAATTAAATAAAAACTACCCAGATTTTCCCCCAATCAGAGAAAACAACCATTGACATTTTGGTGTATAACTTCCCACTATTCTTTTCAAACACATACATAGATAATAAATTAGTTTACAAAATGTCTGTCTTTTTAACTTAATATTTCATTGTGAACATTTCTCCATGGCATTAAGTATTCTGTTTGGCTTTTAAGGAGTGCCCAGATTCCATGATATTGGTGTGTGTGGAATAGTCAGGACAGAGATATTGGACAGGTAAGGTTGTTTCCAGTATTTTGTGTTATAAACAACACTGTGATGAACATCTTTGTATATAAATCTTTGCACTCAGTCAATTATCCACAGTGTCTGTCCCTTACTTTCTTCTGTGGACAATATATCTTAGGATATGGCCGTATTGTTACATAAGGAGCTTGCTTGTACTTTTTATAGCTCCAATAGATTTCATTCTTTGGATGGACAATGCGTCAATTTAACCAATATTATCCTGATGGATATTCAGATTGCTGCCATTCTTTTGTTATCACAAATCATGCTGCAATGGAGAACCTCACACATATAGCATTTCTTGTATGTGCAAGTATATCTGGAGGATAAAGTCTCATAAATGACATTATCGTATATTTTGTACAATTGGCAGATATGTACAAATTGCCCTCCATTCAGATCGTATCAATTTATACTTTCCTGAGCAATGTATGAAGGTGAAGCTAGGATTTGAGTTCAGGTAGTCTGGAACCAGAATCCATGCTTCTCATCATTTGGCTACATAACGAAACGGGCTTTCCTTTGCCTACCCAGGATAGCCTTGCATAGACCCCACCCTAGGACCCAACAAAAAACTCTCACTTTGTTAGGTGTCTAACCCATTGTCGTCAAGTTGATTCTGACTCATAGTGACCGTATATGACAGAGTAGAACTGCCCCACAGGGTTTCCCAAGGAGCAGCTGGTGGATCTGAACTGCCAACTTTTGGTTAGCAGCTGACATTTTAGTTAGCAGCCATAGCGCTTAACCACTACACCACCAGGGCCCCAGCTTCTTATCCGTATTTTATTGGGTAAAGATTTGATTCAGTCACACTGGATTTGGACTCCACCTTGTGGCCTACTTTGGCATTGCTGAACCCACTTTCTTCCAGAGGATACTGGCAACAGGATCAACATTTTACCCTTTCCTGTTGCTTTTCTCTCTCTTTCCTAAATCACTTGTATTCAGGATCACTAAGTCAGATAATGCAAGGCCCCATAACTGAGGCCCCTGCTGAAGTAGCCCAGATGAGCTTTCTAATAGACCTGGGTTTGGCAAGGCTTGGCCGTCTCCAACCCAAATTGCCAGTTGAGAATTTCTGTATTTCCTGAATCTTCCCCCTCTTCTGGCCCCTGCCCTGTGGTTCCTGGCCTGCAAGTGAGATCACACTTACCCCTAAGACTTTGCCTTCTTTCAAGACTGGTCGGGCAGGTTGCTCACTCACATACGGCGTCTGGCCAGGTGGGTTCCCAGGAATCAGGTGGACTTGGGGCTGGTTACTTGGATACCGAGGTATCTGAGACATGACTCCCGGGACCACGGGATAACCATTGTGGGGTGTCACCACAAACATGGAATTGGCCATGGGGCCTGCTGAAGCCATTGAATTCATTCTGCTAATAAACAAACGTGATAGAGTCATCCCTCACGTATACACTAGTGTGTACCTTTATATAGGATTTTTGCCTCCATTAGCTCATTTGAGCATCCTGCCCCCCTGAGACAGAGTTTATTGTTGCCATTTGCTGTCGAGTCTACTCTGACTCATGGCGACCCCATGTGTGTCAGAGGAGAACTGTGCTCCATAGGGTTTTCAAGGCTGTGACCTTTCGGAAGCAGATTGCCAGGCTTACTTCTGAGGTGCTGCTGGGTGTGTTTGAACCATCAACCTTTCAGCTAGTAGTCTAGTGCTTAACCCTTTGTGCCACTGAAGGACTCCAAAACAGAGTTTATTAATTCTGTTTTAAAGATAATATTAGCTACCAGTTAGAGGGCATTTAAGAGGCACCGGGCAGTGAGTGGTTTACAAATACGTCTCCTTTAATCCTCACACCTGCCCCCCATTTTTACACATGAGAAAACTAAGGCCTCAAAGTGGGTAAGCGGTACCAGAGGACAAGGGCTGTGCTGTTTCCAGTGTTGTATGTTTTATAGTGATTAATAATCCTGTTTAATTATGAAATTCCAGAGCTGGAAAGTCCATTGAAGAACATTGAGCTCGATTCCCTCATTTTCTGGAGAAAGAAACTGCAGCTCGGAGAGTGGGCATGAATTCCCCAAGGTCACTCAGTCATATAAATACTAGTTAAATGGAGACCATCATCCATAAAGGATGCCCCATTGCCCATGCAGTGTCTATTCATTGGATGGCTGGCGAATACTGCTCAGTTTTCTAGGATGCTTGTGTATTTTGACCTGGTTTTAAAAAATTATTTAATTTTTTTCTTTTTCTTTTTTAGCAGTAGATTGCTTATGTGCAGACCCAAGAAAGCTAGTACAATAAAACCCTGCCATGTCCTCCACCCCACATCCAGGTTCACCATAAGTCTAATTTGGCAGAAAAGCTTTATCACCATCTCTTAATTATCCATAAAAAATCCAATTGCCATTGAGTCGATTCCAACTCATGGTGACTCCATGTGTGTCAGAGTAGAACTGTGCTCCACAGAGTTTTCAGTGGCTGATTTTTTTGGGAATTGATCACCAAGCCTTTCTTCTGAGGTACCTCTTGGTGGACTCCAACCTTTCAGTTAGCAGCTGACTGTGTTAACTGTTTGCACAACCCAGGGACTCCTTAATTATCAGTTAAAAAAAAACTCATTGCTATAGAGTTGATTCCGACTCATAGAGACCCTATAGGACAGAGTAGAACTGCCCCAGGGTTTCCAAGGAGCAGCTGGTGGATTTGAACTGCCAACCTTTTGGTTAGTAGCCATAACTCTTTAACCACTGCTGCCACCAGGGCTCCTAATTATTAATAGAAAGCAGTAAATTAAGCATACTCACTTTGATCTGCCAGGAACGAAAGTCTCTTGCACTTGTTCCCAATTCTTTGCTGTAGGCAAGTGGTTTTTCCTGGAGAATGAATGCAGTGGGTCTGGTTGGGTGATAGCTTTAGAAAGATCCAAAGTCCTTTTCACTTTTCTCCTGGGTACAGGAAGCTGCTTAGAGCTCATCGTCCCCACCTGTATTTACTTCCTCTTTTGGGCAGTGAGTCAGTTAAAGGCAGTTCAATATAACAAGTATTTAATGGTATCTTTGTGGAGAAGAAAGGGTTGTGCTTGATGCTCTGGGTTGTGCTTGACACAGAAATGAACTGGGCATTCAGGGCACAAAATACATAGCTGTAACACAAGACAGAATGATAAAAACACCACAGTAGTGAAACAAGTGTCCTCCTTAGGAGAACAGAGGAAAAACTGATTTATTGGACCTAGAGTGATTAGGGGAGGCTTCAAACAGAAGATGGAGCTTCGAGATCAATAAACTGTAATGAGAAAAGAGGTGGAGTCACAGCAAGTGAAACGAGAATTGCAATCAACCCGAGTCTTTTTTTTTTATCTTGGCCAGAGTCTATAGAAAATCAGAAGATGCCCATGGGAAGGCACCCAACATATCCATGACATATGTCGTGTGTACTGCATAGGCAAAATGTACAAGAACTGCTACACTAGACCACGGGCATCTTGATGAAATAGTCCACGACACATTCAACTTTGTATTCCTACTAGGGTATAATCCTAGTACCAAGCCTGTTGTAGTTGAGCTGATTCCAACTCATGGCTACCCCATGTGTGTCAGAGTAGAACATTGCTCCATAGTGTTTTCAAGGCTGTGACCTTTCTTCTGAGGTGCCTCTGGGTGGGTTTGAACTGGCAACCTCTCAGTTAGCAGTCTAGTGCTTAATCATTTGCACCACTGAGGCATGCTCTGTTAGCAACTAAAACTCACTCAATAAATGCTTACTGAATGAATAAATGAAGTTGATAAGATGGCTAGAATTTTTCTAGATGAGTATCAGAAAGAAGATTATTACAGGCAGAAGGTATGGAGGAGGGCAAAGGCATGGAAGAGAAAAGGTTAGGACGTATTTTGGGTGTAGCTCATAGTGGCTGAAGCATTTTGTGGGTGGAGGACATTAGATGCAATAAAAATGAGAAGGTAGGTGGAGCCAAAGCTCATGTCTTTTCCTATTTTTCTATCAGGTTTTCAGACATTTGTCCATCACTTTGTAAGAGTTCTTTATATATTAAGAATGTTCTTCTGAGATGTCTCTTGGTGGATTTGAACCACAAACATTTTGGTCAGTAGTTGAATGCTTAACTGTTTGCACCATCCAGAGACTCGTGCTTCAGGGAGTAGAAGAACACACTTCTAAGGTAGAATACTGAGGTGAGGGGATAACCCCTCTTCATAAACACTTCACACTTTCCAGCCTGTTTTTTTTTTTTTATTGCTGTACTTTAAGTGAAAGTTTGCAGTTCAAGTTAGTCTCTCATACAAAAATTTATACATACGTTGTTATGTGACCCTAGTTGCTCTCCCTATACTGTGACAGCACGTTCCTCCTTTCCACCCTTGATTTCCCATGTCCATTCAACCATCTTCTGACCCTCTCTGGCTTCTCATCTCACCTCCAGACAGGAGCTGCCCATTTGGTCTCATGTATCTACTTGAGCTAAAAAGCACACTCTTCACGAGTGTCATTTTATGTCCCATAGTCCAGTCTAATCTTTGTCTGAAGAGTTGGCCTCGGGAATGGTTTTAGTTCTGGATTGACAGAGAGTCCGGAGGCCATGCTCTCTGGGGATGCTCCAGTCTCAGTCAGACCATTAAGTCTGGTCTTTTTATCAGAATTGAGTTCTGCACCCCACTTTTCTCCAGCTCCATCAGGGACTCTCTGTTGTATTCCCTGTCAGGGTGGTCATTGGTGGTAGCTGGGCACCATCTAGTTATTCTGGTCTCAGGCTGATGCGGTCTCTGGTTTATGTGGCCCTTTCTGTTTCTTGGGCTAATACTTTCCTTGTGACTTTGGTGTTCTTCATTCCCCTTTACTCCAGGTGAGTTGGGGCAAATTGATGCATCTTAGATAGCTGTTCGCTAGCTTTTAAGACTCCAGATGTCACTCACCAAAATAGGATGCAGAACAATTTCTTAATAAACTTTGTTATGCCAATTGACCTAGATTTCCCCTGAAAGCATGGTCCCTAGACCCTGGCCCCGCTACTCAGTCCCTAGAAGTGTTTGGTTGTATTCAGGAAACTTCTTAGCTTTGGTTTAGTCCAGTTGTCGTCCAGCATGTTTTATATGGATCAGGGAATCTGGAGTAGGGGAATATAATGCTCATCCTATTGAAAAGGCACCTCTCAGCAAGCTGTCAGGTGGTTTTCTGGACTTAGAATGTTAAGTCCATCTTCTGCTTCCAGAGGTAGGCTCTGGTCACCAATTCTTAGAAAATAGGAAAAATCTCATCTCCTATACATTATGCTACAGATATAATGATAAGAGCTAATAAATAGTAAAAATAATAATTCATTGAGGGATTACCATGAGCCAGCATCTCTTCTAAACCCTTTTAATGATGTCATTTAATCCTCACATCTACTCTATGGGCTAGGCACTATTATTTCTGTTTTACAGATGAGAAAACAAAAGCACAGAGAGATCAGGAATCTTGCTATTGCTCCATCAACATTACTTCTGCTTCCAAAGTCAGAGTATTTTCTTTTTCAGGATGAAAGAATCCATTCACTCAGGCCAATCTCCTCCAACCTAAGATACAGTGAGCGTTCAACTCCACTTCCCTATATCTCCTGAACAAGGAAAAAAGAACTATATTTATCCATGTTCACCCAGATTAGCTTTTGAAAAGGGAAGAGTCAACGAGTGATCAAATTGCATTCTTTACTGAAGAACTAAGGAAAAGGAGAACTGGGAAAGACTTCATTAGAATGCATTTTCCATAAGACCTCTTGAAAAAAAAAAACAGAGCTCTTCACTAGTTCACAATTAATCTCTTGTTCTTCACTGAAGTCATACCGATTCTTTGCAAATTATGAGCAGGAGGATTCCAACGGTGAGGAACCTGGGGTGAACTGAGTGATATCAATTGATCATTATTGTACTTGAAAATAAGAGACTTTTCCTGAGTCATTGAGTCAAGACAAAACAAAACAAAACAAGACAGACAACAAACATGTAAACGTAGATTGTGACCAGTTCAAACCACACTGAGAAGACTGGGGGCCAAGTCAAAGGCACATCAAACCTTTGACCCATCAGATACCAGAGGGTTCAATGAAGTACAACAACCATATTAAACTACTGAACCAAAAAACCAAGCCAGTTGCCATCAAGTCAGTTCCAACTCATGGAGACCCCAAGTGTGCAGAGTCCAACTGCACACCATAAGGTTTTCAAGGCTCTGACCTTTCAGAGGCAGATTGCCAGGTCTTTCTTCCAAGGCACCTCTTGGTAGGTTCTAATCACCAACCTTTTTGTTAATAGTTGAGTGCTTAACTGTTTACACCATCCAGGGACTTCAGCTAAATATATTTTTCTCCAAATGAATTTAGCCTTTAAGTGGACTCTGGTGGTCCTAAGATCCCTCCTGCGTCCGCTACTTCATGTTCTAGGTTAGAAGTGACATACCTGAACAATCAACGGAGTGGAGAACTATATGGCTTAGACTAGAGGATTTTGGGGAGTTACTGAAGAAGGCATTCTGATGGGAACAGTCATTCTTTTTTCTGGAGCAAAACCCTCATCTTTTTGCTTTTTGAGTTTTGTTTTTACATTCACAGCAGAAGATCATGATGTGTAAGAACAAAAACAAAATCTGAAAATATATAAACATTTTGAACAATTTTTCTAATCAAGTGAAATACAGATGAATATATAAAGCTATGCTCAGTAATTACTAAGTAGTATGGGAATTAGAAATAAAGAATAAGCAGGTCATGAAATAAATTTTAGTTAAAGTAAGACCTTTAGTTGTCTACCAACATTGAGTGTCAAACCAACTAATATACAAAATATTAATAAATTTCCTAAATATCTTTCAAATTTTTTAAATTTTCATTCTGCACTGTTTAAGTTTAGTCGCTTATCACTCGGCTAGCTCGTTGGACAACCACCTAGTTATTCCTGTCTTTAGCGTTGTCCTCCTCTGATTGTACCTCTATTCTGCCAGAATGATTGGGAGATACTATAGTTTCTCCAAAGGAGCCCTGGTGGTACAGTGGTTAAGCGCTTGGCTGCTAACTGAAAGGTCGACAGTTCAAACCCACCAGCTGCTCCATGGGAGAAAGATGTGGCAGTCTGCTTCCGTAAAGATTTACAGCCTTGGAAACCCCATGGGGCAGTTTTACTTTGTTCTATAGGGTCGCCGTGAGTTGGAATCGACTCAACAGCAGTGGATTATGCTTTCTCCTACTCCATATGATTTGTCTAAATCCTTTGTGGCAATCCCATCCCCTTTGTCACTCTTTAGTTCAGAGGTGGGCGGACCTAAGAAAATTGGGCCAATGTGAGGTAAAGAGGGGCTTTCTTGTGGTTTCTGAGAAAGACAAGCCAGTTTCTCCTGTTGAATGTAAACCAAGAAGCATGCTGCTCCAGGTATTTTATGATCATGAGATGAGCCAGCCTTAGTATAAAGTTGAAGATAGTAGAGCAGGAAAACAAAAAGAATCTGGGTCACTGATGACATCACTTAGCTGCTGAATCAACTAAACCAGAAGTTTCCCCTACTTGTAGACTTACTGTTATGAGGGATAACATATTTCCTGATTGATTAATCAGTTTGAGTTGGGGGATCTGTAATTTGCTGCAGAAAATATTCCAATGGAAATAATTATCTTACTACAAAATCTGATGGAGAAACATTGTTGTTAAAAACTCTTCAATAATATTCTGGTACTTATAGACTAAATTCCAGATCTGTAATGTGGTAGTTAAGCCTCACTAGGAACCTAGCTGACCAGCCCCATTTCCCACCACTTTCCTTCCTGTACTATGCTACAGGCATTCCACAAACATGCCATTCTTTTGGCTCCAGGTAGGAGTGTAGGTTGACCCATCAATAAGTAGACTTTTTTTTTTTTTTTTTAACTTAATCTGTTGATGGATATTTAGGTTGTTTCCAACCTAATTTGGCTATTGTGAATAGTGCTGCAATGAACACTGGTATACACGTGTCTGTTTGCATCATTGCCTTCAAGTCTCTTGGGTATATACCTAAGAGGGGAATTGTTTGGTCAAATGGTAGTACAATTTTTAACTTTTTGAGGAATTGCCAAACCATTTCCACAGCAGCTGTACCATTTTGCATTCCCACCAGCAATGGATGAGTGTTCTGATTTTTCTGCATCCTCGCCAACACTTGTTATTTTCTGTTATTTTGATCTCAGCCATCCTAATGGGAGTGAAGTGGTATCCAACTGTGGCTTTGATTTACATCTCCCTAATGGCTAGTGACAAGAAACATCTTTTCATGTGCTTATTGGCCATTTGTACATCTTCTTTGGTGAAATGTCTATTCAGTTCTTTTGCTCATTTTTTGATTGGGTTCTTTGTCTTTTTCTTGTTACATTGTAGGAGTTCTTTGTATGGTATTAAACCCTTGTCCAATATTTGGTTCCCCCAAATTTTCTTCCAGTCTGTATGTTGTCTATTCATTTTGTTGACAAAGTCTTTTGATGTCTGTATTTTGTCTTTTGTTGCCTGTGCCTTCAGTGTCATGTCTAAGAATTTGTTGTTGAGGACTAGTTCTCGAAGTAGTACTCCCATGTTTTCTTCTAACAGTTTTATGGTTTTAAGTTGTACATTTAGGTCTTTGATCCATTTGAGTTAGTTTTTGTATACGGTGTGAGGTATGGGGCAAAGTTTCATTCTTTTGCATGTGGAAATCCAGTTGTCCCAGTACCATTTATTGAAGAGAGTATTTTTTCCCCATTTGATGGATTTAACACCCTTGTCAAAGATTAATTGACCATAGATGTGCTTGCCTAACTCTTGTTCTCTCAATTCAGTTCCATTGGTCTACATGTATATCATTATACCAGTACCAGACTGTTTTGATTACTGTAGCTTTATAATATGTTTTGAGATCAGGAAGTGAGAGCCCTCCTAAACTAGGTTTTTTTTTTTTTTTCCCAAGGTTGCTTTGGCTATTTGAGGCCCTTTACAGTTCCATATAAATTTAAGGATTGGCTTTTCCATTTCTGCAAAGAAGGCTGTTGGAATTTTGAGGGAGATTTCATTGAATTTTAGATTGCTTTAGGTAATACTGACATCTTGACAATATTGAGTCTTCTAATCCATAAGCATGGAATGTCCTTTCATTTATTTAGGTCATCTTTAATTTCTTTCGGTAATGTTTTGTAGTTTTTGGTATATAAGTCTTTCACTTCCTTCGTTAAATTTATTCCTAGGTATTTTATTCTTTTGGATGCTATTGTAAATGGAATTGTTTTCTAAATTTCCTTTTCAGCTTGTTCATTGCTGATACATAAAAACCTGACTGATTTTTTGTGTTGACCTTGTACCCTGACATTTTGATGAATTCATTGATTAGTTCTAGCAGACTTCTTGTGGATTCTTTGGGTCTTCTATATATAGGGCCATGTCATCTGCAGGAATAGAATTAAGAGTCCAGGAATAAAGCCATGCATCTACAGTGAATTGATTTTAAAATTTTTTTTTTAAAATTGTACTTCAGATGAAGGTTTACAGAGCAAACAAGTTTCTCATTAAACAATTAATGCACATATTGTTTTGTGACATTGGTTGCCAACCCCATGACATGTCAACACTGTCCCCTGCTCAACCTTGGGTTCTGCATTAACCAGCTTTCCTGTCCTCTCTTGCCTTCTTGTCCTTGCCCCTGGGATGATGTGCCCATTTACTCTGGTTTTGTTTTATGGTCCTGTCTAATCTTTGGCTGAAGGGTGAAAGTCAAGAGTGACTTATCACTGAGCTATAAAGTGTTGGGGGGCTATATTCTTAGGGTTTCTCTGGTCTCTGTCAAACAAGTCAGTCTGTTTTTTTTTTTTTTTTTTTTTAATGAGTTAGAATTTTGTTCTACATTTTTCTCCAGCTCTGTCTGGGACCCTCTATTGTGATCTCTGTCAGAACAGTTGGTGGTGGTAGCTGGGCATCTTTTAGTTGTGCTGGACTTAGTCTAGTGGAGGCTGTGGTACTTGTGGTCCATTAGACCTTTGGACTAATCTTTCCCGTGTGTCTTTGGTTTTCTTCTTTCTACCTTGCTCCAGATGGAGTGAGACTAGTGGAGTATCTTAGATGGCTGCTCACAAGCTTTTAAGACCCCAGACACTACTCACCAAAGCAGAATGTAGAACATTTTCTTACACTATGTTATGCCAGTTGAGCTAGATGTTCCTGTAGACCATGGTCCCCATAGCACTCAGCCCAGTAATTTGGTCCCTCAGGGAGTTTGGATGTGTCTATGGAGCTTCCATGACCTTGTCTTGGACAAGTTGTGGTGGCTTCCCCAATATTGTATACTGTCTTACCCTTCACCAAAGTTACCACTTACGTATTTTCTATTTAGTGTTTTTCCCTTCCACTCTTCCCCCTCACTTGTAACCATCAAATGTTGTTTCTTTTTTTGTGCCATCCTTTTCTTGAGTTTTTATAGTAGTGGTCTCATACAATGTCCTTTTGTGATTGACTTATTTCACTCAGAATAATGCCCTCCAGATTCATCCATGTTATGAGATGCTTCCCAGATTCATCATGTTCTTTATTGTTGGTAGTATTCCATTGTGTGTATGTACTATAGTTCGTTTATAGTCAATTGATTTTTGACAAGGCTGCCAAGTTCATTCAATGGGGGAAAGAACAGTTTCTTCAACAATTGGTGCTGGGACAACTGGATTTCCACATGAAAGGAATGAAGTTGGCCCCTATCTCATACCATATATACAAATGAACCCAAAATGGATCAACAACCTAAATATAACATCTCAAGCTATAAAACTCTTAGAAGAAAACATAGGGGTAAATCTTCATGATCTTGGATTTGGCAATGGATTCTTAGATAGATGCCAAAATTACAAGCAGCAAAAGACTAAAGAGATAAATTGGATTTCATCAAAATTGAAAACTTTTGCTCATCAAAAGGCATTATCAAAAGTGAAAAGACAACCTACACAATGGGAAAAATATTTGTCAACATATATCCAATAGGGGTTTAATATCCAGAATGTATAAAAGAATGTTTAAAATTCAGCAACAAAAAACAAACAACGTAATTAAAAAAATGAGGAGAAGACTTGAATAAACATTTCTCCAAAGAAGGTATACAAATAGCTAATAAACACATGAAAAGATTCTTAACATCATTAGTCATTAGACAATTATAATTCAAACCATGACAAGATTTCACTTCACACCTACTAGGGTGGCTATTATTAAAAAAAAAAAAAGGAAAATAACTATTGTTGGTGAGGATTTGGAGAAATTGGAACCCTTGTGCAATGATGGTGGGAATGTGAAATCGTGCAGCTGCTGTGGAAAACTTTTGAGTAATTCCTCAAAAAATTGATCACAGAATTACCATATGACCTAGAAATTCTACTCCTAGTTTTATATTCAAAATAAATGAAGAGAAGGACTCAATCAGATACTTGTACACCAATGTTTATAGCAGCATTATTCCCAATAACCAAGAGGTGGAAATGACTCAAGTGTCCATCAACAGATGAATGGATAAAGAAAATGTGACATATATATGTAGTAGAATATTATTCAGCCATAAAGAGGATTGAAGTTCTATACATGCTAAACAAAATTACAAAGAATGGGAATTTCAGAACATTTAACTGTGTTCATGTGGAACCTGTATGTGGAACAAGACGCAGTCGTTTGAACAGAACAAGGGGATACTGCTGAAAATGAAGACGACTTGACGTACCTATCGATAAATGTTAAAGACTGCAGCTTTCAGTATGGATTACACCTGAACATGAAGACAATAAAAATCCTCACAACTGGACCAATAAATAACATCATGATAAATGAAGAAATTGAAGTTGTCAATGATTTCATTCTACTTGGATCAACAGTCAGTGTTCATGGAAGCTGCAGTAAAAAAATCACATGATGTATTGCACTGGGCAAATCTACTGCAACAGGCTTCTTTAAAGTTTCAAAAAGCAAAGATGTCACTTTTATGACTAAGGTGCACCTGACCCAAGCTATAGCCTTTTCGATTACCTCATATGCATGTGAAAGCTGAACAATCAAAAAGGAAGACAGAAGAAAAACTGATGCATCCAAACTGTGGTGTTGGTGAGAAATATTGAATATACCAGAAGAACTGCCAGAAGAATGAACAAATCAGTCTTAGTGGGAACACAACCAGAATGTTCCTTAGACGCGAAGATGGAGAGACTTTGGTGCACTTACTCTGGACATATCACCAGGGAAGACCAATTGGTAGAAAAGGACATTATGATTGGTAAAGTAGAGGGTCAGCGAAAACGAGGGAAACCCTCAGTGAGACAGATTGACACAATAGGGGAAATAATGGATTCAAACATACCGATGATCATGAAGATGGCACGAGACTAGCAATGTTTCTTTTTTTTTTTTTCTTTTTTATAGTACTTCAGGTGAAGGCTTACAGAACAAATAGTTTCTCATGAAACAGTAGTACACATATTGTTTATGACATTGGTTAACAACCCCACAACAT
>NW_004444176.1:526044-532290 GCF_000243295.1 Trichechus manatus latirostris
GAAACAGTAGTACACATATTGTTTATGACATTGGTTAACAACCCCACAACATGTCAACCCTCTAACTTCTCAACCTTTTTTTTTGGTGAAAATACACATAGCCAAAGATACACCATTTCAAAAATTTCTGTATGTACAGTTCAGTGACATTGACTACGTGCTTCCAATTGTGCTGTTATTCTTAAGATGAAGGCTTACAGAACAAAATAGTTTCTCATTTAACAGTTACTACAAATGTTGCCCTATGACGATGGTTAACAATCTCACAACACAGCAATGTTTCTTTTTTTATGCATAAGGTCCCTATGAGTTGGAGCGGACCCAATGGTAACTAACAACAACAACACATGCTAAACATGAATGAATCTTGAAAACGTTATGCTAAGTGAAATAAGCCAGACCACAAAAGACAAATATTGTATGATTCCACTTATATGAAATATCTAGATTAGGCAAATTCGTAGAGACAAAAATCAGATTAGAGGTTACCAGGGGCTGGGGGGAGGCAGTAATGGGGAGTTATTGTTTAATGGGTACAGAGTTTCTGTTTGGAATTATGAAGAAGTTTTGGAAATATAGTGGTGATGGCTACATAATGTTGTGCATGTAATTAATGCCACTGAAGTGTACACTTTCAGATGGTTACAATGGTAAATATTATGTTGCGTATATTTTATCAAAATAAAACTAAAAAAAAAAAAACAAGTTATCAAGCCATGAAAAGACATAAAAATTGTAACCAATAAAGAAGTGCAGAAAATAAAAAATAAAAAATAAAAAAAATAGGAGCTCAGCAAGCGGGGTTTCCATGAGCGGCCTGACAGATCAAATAATGACAATTTTCTGGGAATGTGGTTGTTTGGGGAGCTCCAATCCCATTTCAACTCTTTCAGTGGCTGAAAGGCTGGGTTTTTTTTTCTCAGCTACTGTTGTTGCAAGACTGTTGTGTTTAAGGCTACTGCAGAAGGGGTGAGGTGTATGGAAATAGGACAAGTTACAACATCACAAAGCTAACTAGTCTTACCAAGATTCAGTCATTTTTTTGACTTAATGCTCCTTGTTGTTGTTGGGTGACATTAAATTGATTCTGACTCATAGTGACCCCATGTGACAGAGTAGAACTGCCCCACAGGGTTTTCTTGGCTGTAATCTTCACGGAAACAGACTGCCAGGTCTTTCTCCCACGGAGCTGCTGGGTGGGTTCAAACTGCCAACCTTTTGGTTAGCAGCCGACCACTTAACTGTTGTATCACCAAGCCTCCTTCAGTCGCTCCTTGGGTGGTTGCAAGTCTTGGACTAATTTTTTGGCAATTTTTGCCAGTGTTTTTGTTGCTTTTATGAAGAAACTTATTTTTGGAAGTCCTTACTCTTCCATTCTGGAAGTACTTTCTTCAGCATCCTCTAAAATGTCTATTTTCTGAAGGCATTTGAAGATCCCTAACTTTGGAACCCATGATTTCATCACTAAATTGGAATTCTAGCTGCTACAGTATTCAGTACCCTGTATCACTGGTATGCCTTCTGAAACCTCCTCAGTCTATATTTCCTCTATTAATTTTCTGAAACAACGTAAATCTAAAGTCAAACTGCCAATCCCACACAGTTTTGCCTGGGACAAGTTGTTTGCCTCAATTGTCTGCAGTTTTCAGCTGCCCTTTGACCTTAGTTGAGAAGCAGAGCTTCTGATCCCCAATTCTAGCTAAACCTTAGACCTACAGAGTGGTTCTTAACAGAAGCTGTTTTACCCTGATTTGTTAGCTAGAAACAAAATTGCTCACTTTTTTTATTCTCTTGGCTCTTTTCTTTGCCGTTACTTTCTTCATGGTATCGTGTACCATGCAATTCTCTCTTAAGCAAACTGATAATCGTGCTTGCAATGATAAAGTCTAAGATGGGGAAGAATAATAAATATTCTGAAAGTATAGTATGAGCAACCTGAATCCAAAAAGAAAAAAAAAATCCCCATATTAATATACCATTTAAAAAAATTATAACAAACAACAATATAGATTATTCAAATATGGATAGAAAATACACAGAGATGCAGAGGGAAGATGGCCACGTGAAGACAGAGGCAGAGACTGGAGGTATGCTGCCACAAGCCAAGGAACACCTGGGACCATCAGCAACTAGAAGAGGCAAGGAAGAACCTCTCCCCCTAGAGCTTTCAGAGAGAGAGCATGGCCCTACAAAATCTTCATTTTGAACTTCTAGCCTTCAGAACTCTGAGAGAATAAATTTCTGTTGTTTAAGCCCCCCAGTTTGTGGTACTTTGGCATGGCAGCCCTAGCAAATGAATACACCATTGTAATAGAATATATTTATGGCTAATTCTTGGTTTTCCAGTTACAGGCATTTTCTACTGTCTTACTGCTTTAAAAGAGAAGTATTAAGCTCTCTTTCACACTAACTACCCCATCCCCCAGTAACCACATACATAGATCTCTTTCCTTTCACCCTCACAGTAGACAGTTTTAGCATTTTTGTTAGTATGGCTATGTGTTATTAACAGTGAAGCTGTGATAACTTTTTTTTTTGCACAACTTTTCCTCCCTGACGTTATTAATTTTCCTTTTTTTTCATTTGTTCTGCGTTCATTAAGTGGTCTAGCTGTGTGCATTTTAAAGTAATTTTATTGCATTGACTCTGTGTTAGTTTCTTAGAGCTGTAGTAACAAAATACCACAAACTAGGTGGCCTTAAACAACAGAGATTTATTTTTTCACAGTCTGAAATCAAGATGCCCTCAGGGTTGGTGGAAGCTCTGAGGGAGAATCTATCTCATGCCTCTATCCTAGCTTCTGGTGGTTGCTGACAACCCTTGGTGTTCCTTGGCTTGTAGACATATCACTTCAATCTCTGCTTCCATTTTCTCCTGGAGTTCCTTCTGCATGTCTTTGTGTCCAATGTTCTCTCTTTTTATATGGACACTAAACCCAATTCCCACTCATAGCGACCCCAAAGGACAGAGTAGAATTGCTCCATACGGTTTCCAAGGAGTGGCTGGTGGATCAAACTACTGGCCTTTTGGTTAGCAGCCAAGCTCTTGACCACTAAACCACTGGGGTTCCATAAGGCTGCTAGTCACCCTAATCCAGTATTACTTCATCTTAACTTGATTACATCCACAAAGACCCTATTTCCAAATAAAGTCACATTCATACTCTCTGGTTTTCTTTGCATATATCATTATAGTACTTTACGTTGTCTTCTTGAGTCGCCCCTTAAAATCTTTTGTTCAGCTTTTTTACTTTATCATTTCTTCTGTTTGCTTTAGCTACTCTACGTTCAACAGCAAGTTTCAGAGTACCTTCTGACATCCATTTTGGTCTTTTCTTTCTTTCCTGTCTTTTAAATGACCTTTTGCTTTCTTCATGTATGATGTTCTTGATGCTGTTCTACAACTCATCTGGCCTTTGGTAATTAGTGTTCAGTGTGTCAAATTTATTCTTCAG
The DNA here is from genome assembly GCF_000243295.1 of Trichechus manatus latirostris. NCBI lineage: Eukaryota > Metazoa > Chordata > Mammalia > Sirenia > Trichechidae > Trichechus > Trichechus manatus. The sequence goes on from NW_004444176.1 coordinate 529,499, forward strand.
ATGGTCTCTACATTCAAGTGGGATATACTCAGTGTTATACTTTGGCTCTCATGGACTTGTTTTAATTTTCTTCAGCTTCAACTTGAACTTGCATATGAACAATTGATCGTCTGTTCTGCAGTCAGCCCCTGGCCTTGTTCTGACCGATGATATTGAGTTTTTCCATCGTCTCTTTGCACAGATGTAGTCAATTTGATTCCTGTGTATTCCACCTGATGAGGTCCACATATATGGTTGCCATTAACGTTGTTGAAAAAAGGTATTTCCAAAGAATACATTATTAGTCTTACAAAATTCTATCAGAACATGCTCAACATTTCTCAAGCTGAAAGAACTGAAGAAAAATTCAAGCCCTGATTTGCAATATTGAAGGATTCTATGAGCAAAATGTTGTGCTATGCAGGAAGCATCAAAAGAAGATGGAAGGAATACACAGAATCACTGTACCAAAAAAAAAAGTAGTCAACATTCAACCATTTCAGGAAGTGGCATGTGATCAAGAACCAATGGTACTGAAGAAAGAAGTCCAAGCTGCACTGAAGGCATTGGCAAAAATCAAGACTCCAGGAATTGACAACATACCAACTAAGATGCTTCAAAAAAAGGATGCAATGCTGGAAACTCTCACTCATCTATGCCAAGAAATTTGGAAGACAGCTACCTGGCCAATCAACTGGAGAGATCCATATTTGTGACCATATTTGTGATTCAATGGAATGCAGAAATTGTTGAACAATATCATTACTATCACCTGAAAACCCACGGTTGTCAAGTCCATTCTAACTCATAGTGACCTCATAGGGTTTCCAAGGCTGTAAATCTTTACGGAAGCAGACTGCCACATTTTTCTCCCATGGAGCCGCTGGTGGTTTCGAACTGCCGACCTTTTGGTTAGCAGTTAAGCACATTAACCACTGTGCCATCAGGGCTCCTTATTAACATCACATGCAAGTAAAATTTTGCTGACGATAACTCAAAAACAGTTGCAGCAGTACATAGACAGGGAACTGCCAGAAATTGAAGCTGGATTCAGAAGAGGATGTGGAATGAGGGATATCATTGCTGATGTCAGATGGATCTTGACTGAAAGCAGAGAATACCAGAAAGATGTTTACCTGTGTTTTATTGACTATGCAAAGGTATTGTGTGGATCATAACAAATATGGATAACATTTAGAAGAATGAGAATTCCAGAACACTTAATTGTGCTCATGCGGAACCTGTACATAGACCAAGAGGCAGTTGTTCGAACAGAACAAAGGGAAACCGCGTGTAAAGTCAGAAAAGGTGTGCATCAGGGTTGTATTCTTTCACCATACTTATTCAATCTCTATGCTGAGCAAATAATCCAAGAAGATGGACTATATGAAGAAGAACGGGGCATCAGGATTGGAGGAAGACTCATTAACAACCTGCGTTATGCAGATGACACAACCTTGCTTGCTGAAAGTGAAGAGGACTTGAAGCACTTCCTGATGAAGATCAAAGACCACAGCCTTCAGTATGGATTAAACCTCAACATAAAGAAAATAAAAATCTTTATAACTTGACCAATAAGATAAATGGAGAAAAGACTTGAAGTTGTCAAGGATTTCATTTTACTTGGATCTACAATCAACGCTCATGGAAGCAGCAGTCAAGAAATCAAATGATGTAGTGCACTGGGCAAATTTGCTGCAAAATACCTCTTTCAAGTGTTGAAAAGCAAAGATATCCCCTTGAGGACTAAGATGCTCCTGACCCAAGCCATGGTATTTTCAATGGCCTCATATGCATATGAAAGCTGGACAATGAATAAGGAAGGCTGAAGAAGAATTGATGTGTTTGAATTATAGTTTGAATGTTGACTATACCATGGATTGCCAGAGGAACGAAGAAATCTGTCTTGGCAGAAGTACAGTCAGGATGCTCCTCAGAAGTGAGAATGGTGAGACTTCGTCTCATGTACCTTGGATATATTGTCAGGAGGGACCAGTCCCTGAAGAAGGACATCATGCTTGATAGAGGATCAATGCAAAAGAGGAAGACCCTCAACGAGATGGACTGACACAGATGCTGCAACAATGGGCTCACACATAGCGACAATTGTGAGAATGGCGAAGGGCCGGGCAGTGTTTCCTTCTGTTGTACATGAGGTCACTATGGGTCAGAACAGACTTGACGGCACCTAATGACAACAACAACAATAGGCTCTGGAACATGAATTTTTGGAGACACTATTCAACCAAGTACAGTCTTCCAAAACTTTGTTGAGATTCTAAGTGGAATTGCATCACACTTATGTATTCATTTGCATTAGCTTGCAGTTTTATGATATTGTAAATTTGCATCCAAGAACATAGACATATCTCAATCTGTTCATTTCTCATGTCCCTCATTATATTGTTACTGTTGCCATTGTTTTCACTGGGCTGTTTCTTTTTTGCATTTCAATATCTTAGTGGTTATTTATAGTGTAAAGAAAATCTATTGATTTTTGTAAGTTTTTCTTTTAACCAGTCAATTTGCTAAAGTGTTTTACTTGCTGTAATAGTTTTTCAGGTGACACTGTTGGATTTTCTAGGCATCCTATCATTTTATCTTCAAATAATGATAGTTTTTAGTCTCTTTTTTGAGGTTTCTGGTGTTTAAAAATTTTTTTTTTCCAAAGAAGTTTTTTTTTTTTTTTAAATATTTTATTGTACTTCAGGTGAGGCTTACAGAACAAATAGTTTCTCATGAAACAGTAGTACACATGTTGTTTTATGACATTGGTTAACAACCCCACAACGTATTAACCCTCTAAATTCTCA
>NW_004444176.1:540885-568664 GCF_000243295.1 Trichechus manatus latirostris
ATTCTCTGTTTGGCTTAGTTTTTCGGATCTTTGCTGTGGAGGGACGGCGTGGTGCTTCTGCCTAAAGCGCCACCTTGCCGGAAGACCTGGTGTTTTAAAATTTTGTAGGAAAACAATTTTATAAAATATTCCTATGGCAAAAATTTGGAGGAAATGCAGTTTATTTTTATATTTCTATGCCAAATAAGGAATATAAAAATAAACTGCATTTCCTTCAAATGTTTGCCATGGGGGAAAAAAATTGGTGTAATGGTTAAGAGCCATGGCTGCTAACCAAAATGTCGGCAGTTCGAATCCACCCGGTGATCCTTGGAAACCCTATGGGGCAGTTCTACTTTGTCCTGTAGGGTTGCTATGAGTCGGAATCGACTCGATGGCAATGAGTTTGGTTTTGGGTTTGGATGCCAAATCAGGCATTGACAAAGTTGGCTGCCTTTTCCACACCTTACTCTCTTCAACATACTTGCATCATTCACCATAGAGTTTTTTTCATTTATATTTGAAATTTTGATCTAGATCTAGTTCTTATTAAATTGGTACTTACCTCTGACATAGGATATCCTTTTGTTTCTATACCACAAGTTGCAAGCCAAATGATTAATATAAATAAAGCACATGCAGCCAGGCAGGCACTTATGCTGCTCATTAAAAGGACAAAAGATAGCTGAACAGACAAATAAAGAAGACTGTTCATGGGCAGCATAAACAGATTTTGATGAATCAATCAGTCCATCTTAACTGGTTAGAACATTCAAATTGGAGTAGTTATCTGACTTTCTGGAATCTTGCTATGGCTGTTATCAGAATTCTACCTCCAAATTTGTCTGGAACCTAGTAGGATAAAAAATTTTCAGATGGGGCATTCATTTTTTTCATTCAACAAATAATTATGTGGTGCCTTTGTTGCTGTCATTAGTTGCCATCGATAAGGTGATTACAACATACTGAACACTGTGCAGGAGATAAAACCAGCCTTCTACTCAAGAAGCTTACAATCTAATGGGGGAAAAAAGTAATAAACAATTTCATGTAATACAATTTAATAAATGTCATCATATGGCTAAGATTCAAGTCTAGGGTTTGACAGTGATGCCCATTCCTCCTCTAGAAATGTAACTTCCCTACTTAAAACCTTTCAATGGTTCCCACCTTCCCTCAAGACAACATCCGTACACTTTTGCGTGACACAGAGGGGCTCCTGGTATTGGTTTAGCCTTTATGAAAGAGAGTGAGCCTACTTGCACTACAAAAGCCAGAGGGAGGTTTGTGAATGTTGAGCAAGTGAATTTGAGAATAAGGTAAGATTAGATTCATAGCAGATACAGCTTGGTGTCCTGTACTGGGTGCAGTGGCAGTCTTGGGTGCCAGAGGGCAGTTATGGTATTTTCTGATGGTAACACCCTGACCAAATTCTTGTTGAAAGACAGCTGCTGTGCTTTCTGCTTCTAGTTCTCTGGAGCTGTCTCATATCCTATTTATTTTCTAAGCCTAGTCCCTCACATCCTGTAGATGTTGTGAGCCTAGCATCTTCCTAGTAGATCCTGTCTTTGCTTGATATTACCAGATTAAGTTCACAGTTGTTATTGTTAGGTGCCGTTGAGTTGGTTCCAACTCATAGTGACCCAATGTACAACAGAACGAAACACTGCCTGGTCCTGCACCATCCTCACAATCGTTATTATGCTTGAGACCATTGATGCAGCCACTGTGTCAATCCATCTCATTGAGGGGCTTCCTCTTGTGCTCACCCTCTACTTTACCAAGCATGTCCTCCTCCAGGGACTGATCACTACTGATAACATGTCCAAAGTATGTGAGACGTAGTTTCACCATCCTTGCTTCTAAGGAACATTCTGGTTACACTTCTTCCAAGACAGATTTGTTCATTCTTTTGGCAGTCCATGGTATATTCAGTATTCTTCTCCAACACCATAATTCAAAGGCGTCAATTCTTCTTTGGTCTTCCTTTTCATCGTCCAGCTTTCACATGCATAGGAGGTGATTGAAAACACCATAGCTTGGGTCAGACACACCTTAGTCTTCAAGGTGACATCTTTGGTTTTCAACACTTTGAAGAGATCTTTTGCAGCAGATTTGCCCAGTGAAATGTGTCTTTTGATTTCTTGACCGCTGCTTCCATGGGTATTGATTGTTGACTTGAGTAGAACGAAATCCTTGACAACTTCAATCTTTTCCATTTATCATGACGTTCCTTATTGGCCCAGTTGTGAGGATTTTTGTTTTTTTTGTGTTGAGGTGTAATCATCGCAAAGGTTATAGTCTCTGATCTTCATCAGTAAGTGCTTCAAGTTCTCTTTACTTTCACTAAGCCAGGTTGTGTCATCTACATAATGCAGGTTGTTAATGAGTCTTCCTCCAATCCTGATGCCATGTTCTTCTTCATATAGTCCAGCTTCTTGGATTATTTGCTCAGCATACATATTGAATAAATATGGTAAAAGGATACAACCCTGACACACACCTTTCCTGACTTTAAACCACGCAGTATCCCCTTGTTCTGTTCCAATGACTGCTTCTTGATTTATGTACAAGTTCCTCATAAGCACAATTAAGTGTTCTGGAACTCCCATTCTTCGAAATGTTATCCATAATTTGTTCACAGTGGTGGACAAAATTGGCAAAGTATATTATGAAAGAGAGAACAGTGCATATAAAGTTTCAGAAGCATGGAAAAGCAGATCTTCAGGGAAATACCTGGTGTTTGGTGTGGCAGAAGTCTGGAGTGCTGAAAGGGAGTTGGATAAAACATGGCTGGAAATACAGGCAGAGGATAGATTATGAAGACTCTATTATGTGGTACTGAGGATTTTCACTTTTATCTTTACGGATCTGGAGAGCTATGCTCCCAGCACCAAAGCCTTGGCTCAGAACAAAGAGCTCCAATCCCTCCTCAAAGTAGTTATTTCATTTACAACAGAGTGTGGAGAAATCCAAGCTTAAGGGTATCTTTAAAAGGAGTGCAAGTTTTGGTGAAAGGCAATTAAGAGAGATTGACAGATTAATTTGCAAGCTAAACTGTAGGCCAGTTTATTTGCCAAAGAGAAATAGACAGTTAGGAGGAACTCTTCAAGCACTGATCTCAGGAACTATTCCTTCAAAGGAGCCAAGCTTGTTTGGATTAGTCTTTGAAGCAATTTATGCCCCAGGGTATTGCTGAAAATAATAAAACAATCAAAAGGCAATTAGTAGAGCTTAACAGCTGGGTGTGGTCAGGGATAAGTCAGATAAAGAGAGCCCTGCCAAAACCACTGTCACCCGAGGATGACTGTGAGCCTACCCACGGCTGTGTACCCTGAGGAACAATATCAGAACCTTAACAGTGTGAGGGAGAAATACAGTTCACTAAAGTAATCCAGCCAGCCACTAAAAATACATATGTAAGCTAATAACGATAACAAGTTCAGGGGTGGTGGGGACCAGTATCCAGAATTTCTAGAATATACTATGTAAAATATCCAGTTCCCAGCAGAAAATTATATAAGACATGAAAAGAAACAAGAAAGTATATCTCATAGACTGGGAAAAAAAAACAGGCAACAGAAACTGCTTTGAGAGCAACCAGATGTCAGATTTAACAAAGACTTCAAAGTAGCCATTGTAAATATGTTCAGAGAACTAATGTAAATGATGATTTAAAAAGTAAGCAGAAGTATGAAGATAATTTTGCATACAATAGAGAATATCAATAAGGAGACTGAAATTATAAAAAAGAGTCAAATGGAAATTTTGGAGTTGAAAGCTATAATAGCTGAAACGACAAATTTACTAGAGGGGCTCAACAATAGATCTGAAATAGCAGAAGAAAGAATTAGAGAACTTGACGATATATTTATAGAGATTGTGCAATCTGAAGAATAGAGAGAAAAAAAGCATGAGGAGAAATGAACAGAGCCTCAGAGAAGTGTGGGATCCCATTAAGCACACCGACATAGATGTGCTTGAAGAAGAGGAGAGAAGAAAGAGAAAAGAGCAGAAAATAAATATTTGAAGAAATAAAGGCTGACAACTTTGCTAATTTATTGCAAACCATTAATTTACACATTGAGGAAGCCCAATGAACTTCAAGTAGGATAAATGCAAAGAGATCCACAAATATACACATCAGAGTAAAAACGCATAAAACCAAAGACGAAAATCTTGAAAGCAGCAAGAGAAAATCAATCATCACTTTCAAAGGAACTCCAAAAAGATTTACAGAAGACCTCTCGTTGGAAACAATGTAGACCAGAAGGCAGTGGGTTAACATATTCAGGGTGCTGAAAGAAAAAAAAAAAAAATGTCAGCCAAGATTCCTATATCTAGCAAAGCTATCTTTCAAAAATGAAGGTGAAATGAAGACATTCCTAAATAAACAACAACTACAAAAATTTGTTGCTTAGGACGGGGCGGGGGGCAGGATAGGAGTTGGGGGCATGAGATTGTTTTCTAAAGTAATGAAAATGTTCTAAATTGACTATAGTGATGGTTGCACATATCTGTGAAAATACTTAAAATCACTGAATTATATACTTAAAAAAGAATCATTAATACAGTGAATATTTTTCTAGGAGGCTAAAGATTTTTCCATGTCAACATGAAAATAAATAGGTATATTTTCTGACAAAAAGTTGCTGGACTCAAATATCTGCACCTAATGTATATTATTATTTTCTAATAATTTTTTAAACTTGGTACAAAAGACATAAGCCCGACATTAATTTTCTGCTTTAATTTGAAAACATACATATAAATAAAACGTAAGTCACATTGTACTCTTTGAGGCATGATATCAAACAAAGATACTTTACAACTTAAAAAATTACTATTTTCTCCTCTTCTCCCTAACTCTTTGTGTTGGAGTGTCCTAGGACTTGCTCCTTGTTCTCTTTTTCTTCTTTATCTATACCCACTCTATGGGAGATCTTGACAGATCTCATGGCTTTAAATATCATCTTAATGTCTATGATTCCCAATTCAATCCTTCCAATTGCTCAAGACAAAAGCTTTATTTTAATCCCTGACTCCTCTCTTTCTCTTGAACCACACAATCATTATGAAATCATTTTGGCGTTATCTTCAAATATATCCAGAATCCAACCATCTGCATTGTTATGAGTTGAATTGTGTTCCCCCAAAATATGTGTCAACTTGGCTAGTCCATGATTATCAGCATTGTGTGATTGCCCACCATTTTGTCATCCGATGTAATTTTTCTATGTGTTGTAAATCCTTCCTCTATGATGTTAATGAGGCAGTACTCAATCTGTAAGAATTGGTTGTATCTTACGTCAATCTCTTTTGAGATATAAAAGAGAGAAGCGAGCAGAGAGACATGGGGACCTCATACCACCAAGAAAGCAGCGCCAGGAGCAGAGCGTGTCCTTTGGACCTGAGGTTCCTGTGCTGAGAAGCTCCTAGTCCAGGGGAAGATTGATGACGAGGACCTTCCTCCAGAGCCAACAGAGAGAGAAAGCCTTCCCCTGGAGCTGGCACCCTGAATTTGGACTTCTAGCCTCCTAGACTGTGAGAGAATACATTTCTCTTTGTTAAAGCCATCTACTTGTGGTATTTCTGTTATAGCAGTACTAGAAAACTAAGACATGCATCTATACTGGTCAGAACCACCATAATCTTATACCTATCCATACCCATTGATGTCCAGTGGATTCTGACTCATAGAGTCAGAATAGGACAGAGTAGAACTGCCTGATAGGGATTCCAAGACTGTAATCTTTATGGAAGCAGACTGCCACATATTATCCCGTGGAGCAGCTGGTGGGTTCGACCCGTTGACCTTTTGGTTAGCAGCCAAGTGCTTAACCACTGTGCAACCAGGTCTCCTTAATCTTATTCCTTGCTAACTATAATAGTCCCACAACTGGCTTCCTTGCTTTTAACCTTACCCCCTTAGAGGCGATTTTCAGTGCAGCAACCATGATGATTCTTTTAAAACACACTCTGCATCCTGTCATGCCTCATAATACTCCAATTGCTATTTTTCTCAGGGCAAAAGCTGGCCTAAAAGCCCCTGCATTATCTGGCCCCCATAGCACTCTGACCTCATCGCTTGTTTTAATTCCTTGGACTGCTCTGCTATATCTGCACTGCCCTCCTTGCTCTCCATTGAACATTCCAGACATGCTCTCACTTTATGGCCTTTCCAGTGAGTGGCTGATCTCTTTGCCTAGAATGCTGTGCCCTCTGATATTCACATGGCTAACTTGCTCATCTCTTGCAAGGTTTGCTCAACTGTCACATTCTCGACAAGACTTACTTGGATCAACTTAAATAAAAACAAAATCCCCCAACTGCATTTTCTTTTATGTTTTCTTTTTTCCATATGACCTATCACCTTCTAACATACTGTATAATTTCCTTATTTGTCATGTTTATTGTCTTTTCCTCTTGTTAGAATGTAAGATTCAGGAAGGCAAGAAATCTTGGTCTGTTTTTTCACTGATGTATCCTATATACTTAGAACCATTGCCTGGTGCTCAATAAATATTTTTTGAAATAAATTATTGGTATAGTCAAGTACATAATGACAATTAAATGTACACAGAATACTATGCTGCCACTAGAATAATTTTTCCAAAGCATTTTTCATGACTTGATAAATCATTATAATTGATTTCCTCTTGTGGCGCTGAGCCTCATTGTTTGGAAAGTGCCTTAACAAACACTTGGGGAGATGAGTCTCTGTATTTCTGTGAGGAATGATGTCAACTGGCTCTAGAGAAAGAAATAGAATTACTCTGCGTGAGACAAGAAGGGGAGTTAATTTTTGCTTCTTGAGGTGGAGTGGGTGGAGGGAAAAGGCAGGGCAGAAGATAGAATGATATTGGGGGTTAGGGAGAGAGTTACAAGGGAAGTCTGAACGTGGCTGGAACTTGTGAATTAGGCTCATAATTTCCCCCCACCACCCTGTTGTGAGTTTTTGTGAAAATCATTCAAGGGGCCAAGCTTATTCACACTTGTTTTCTTGGGTATTGTGGAGCACAATTGGGATGATCTGTACTAATACAGAAACGTGAGTGTGACAATGTCAGTTCTAGTATTTTGCAAAATCAAAAGGGGAGGTGATGGGCTTTGAGGTCTACTGTACCCACATATCTGGGGGAAAAGCAACACCAGATGACCAGATGACAGGTCACATGTACACCTTACTTGCAAGTATGTTGGAAAAATCATGCTTCGAAAAGACACAAAAATGGAAAATGACATATTTTAACAGTGGATCTCCGTGGAAGCGAGGATGGCTAGACTACGTTTCACATACTGTGGACATGTCAGGAGAGACCAGTCCCTGGAGAAGGACATCATGCTTGGTAAAGTAGAGGGTCAGTGAAAAAGAGGAAGACCCTCAAAGAGATGGATTGATTGACACAGTGGCTGCAACAATGAGCTGAAACACAGCAATGATGGTGAGGATGGCGCAGGACTGTGAAGTGTTTCCTTCTGTTGTACACAGGGTCGCTGTAAGTCAGGACCAACTTGACGGTACCTGACAACAACAGTGCATGCCTTTGGGTGGTGCGAGAAAAAAAAGGTATAAAAGAGTAAAGTTAATGCTCATGATTATAGCCGCCACCGTGCTGCTAAGCAAAATGACCTCTCATACCTCTTTGACCTGTACCATTGAAAAAAAAAGGGGGCAGGGGGAGACATTTGGCTGAATTAAGAAACGAAGTTTCTTCAGTTTCTTCTTTCCCCGATCCCTGAGAGCATCCTTGTTTTCCTCAGTAGGTTTTGAATAAGAATAAGCAGAACTAAAATATATTGAATGTTTACTGTGTGCCAGATACTATTCTTGAAGCGTCTTTACTCATTTAATCGTCACAACAACCCTTTGCAGTGGGTACTATTATTATCTATGTTTTTTTCCGATGAAGAGAGTGAGGCACAGTGTAGTTAAGTAACTTGTCCGAGGTCACACAGTCAGCAATGGGGTAATTAGAATTGGATTCAGGCAATCTGCCTCCAGAGCTGTGCTCCTAACCATTGGGGTGAAGTTCAAAAGGAGAAAGTGACTGTGCTTCGTTGGATGTCTTCCAGTGCTATCTGGATTGTATTCTAAAGATATTCCCTAGACCTGGGTTTGCTGAAGGCAATTCTCTTTTAATATACTATTTTGTCTTATCCTCTTTCCTAAAAAAACAAGGGGATAAGACAATGTATTAAACATTGATCTCCTAAGCTTATCCTGACTAGCTTTTCTACTCTCCTACTGCTGACTCCTGAGTCATAGTCTTGTTGGGTTATATATCTGAAGATACTACTAACTTAAAATGACTTATTCCATCGAAACCCTCACATCTGATTCCTAATAAACCTTATTGCTCATACTGTACCCTATAACAGCCACATATAAAAGAGCTTTCACTAGAGCGCATCCTTATAAAAAAAAGATTTTCTTTTTTATCCGAAAACTTGAAAAAGCTTTTTGCTCTCCACAAGTTGGCGCAGAAGCAATGATTTCCCCTCCACTATTTATGCCACGTCACATTTTCATCTTTGGAGTTGCTCCAAACACTCAGACCTACCTTCCTTTGTGTGGAATCCTTATTTATGTTTACGCAGCTAAACCTTTTGATGATGAGCTGGCAATAGAAATAGGCATTTATTATCCTCAATTCCTTAGGATGATCTTCTCAACAAGTTCTTTTCCTAATGCCAGTGCCATTCCTGATATCTAAGGCATCACTGAAATCCTTGTAGAAAGTGGTTTTTTAACAACGTGAAAACCTTATTTCAGTTCTGTGATGACCATTAATAGGATCTCTAAGAAATGGATTTACTATTCCTCTGTTACAGAGTTGGAAAGTCTGTAATTAGTGAAACCTGTGTATTGGTGATGGGAGTTGGGGATCGGACCATGATTTTATGAGGAAAAAGTAGTGGTTACTTCAGTTGTTTTGATAGTCAATTTAGTGAGCCCACGACCTGCTTTATTAGAAGTTAGTCTGAAGTAGCTAGTGTGGTAGCTCTGACTTGCAAAAACTTTCCCCCTACAATGTGGTAGGAAAAAAAATGTCATCAATAGAGGATAGTTTCACAGAAAGCATTTGACCTAAGGAGTTACATCATGTCCTAAAGAGAACATTATGACCTAAGTGCTACCATTGCCAGCTGGCACTAGTTGAAACGATCGTTGTGTATCAAGAATCCATTTTTATCCTTGGTAGTATATCTATCTTATAAGGAGCCCTGGTGGCGCAGTGGTTAAAGTGTTGGACTGCTAACTGAAAGGTCAGCTTTTTGAAACCACCAGTGTCTCCGCAGGAGAAAGATGTGGCAGTCCGCTTCTGTAGAGATATACAGCCTTGGAAACCCTATGGGGTTGCTATGAGCCAGAATCAACTTGATGGCAGTGGGTTTAGTATATCTATATCAGCCTTCAACCTGCCTGGCATGGACCAAAGACAAGTCAAATGTTCAAAGAAGGGTATGTGCAGTTAGAAGAAAATGAGGTTCTCTTATGGAAGCAAAAGCACCTTCGTTTGATTTTTTTTTTTTTTAAATTTCTGACAATTTATTGCTGTTACTCTGTAAAAGTTACTTAAATTCTCTAAGTCTTGGTTTCCTCACTTGTAAAATGGGGATCAGTAATTGCTATCTCAGAAGAGTAGTTTTAGCAATTAGGTAAAATAAACTTGAAGCACCTTTGGAAGGTGCCTGATACGAAATAGGTATAAAATTGAATAATTATTTGTGACTGATTTCTGCCATAAGCTCCTCGTATACATCTAGATATTTTGTAGTAGGTGATTCTGCATATTCTTTCAGTTAAAATTATTTCTCTTATTACATACAGCCCTTGAGAGAAAGTCTTCAGTGGTGATAAAACCCCCAGTTGAAGACTTCTGTACAGGAACCTCTGAGGAACTAATGTGTCTCATCTGGAGTATTGAGTGCTAGACCCTTCCCTAGGTGGAATTACTCTACTCTCATGTCTCAGGGACCTTTTCAAAAAGCACAGGGACTGGGTTATTATTATACTTATTTCTTCTCTCCCTTGAATCTTTATTTATTTATTTTTTAATTACATCAATCATGTTGTGCAACCATCACCAATGTCCTTTGCCCTTATTCAATGTGATTTTTCCATCATCACCATTAACTCCCTTCTCCCCTCTCCCTCCCACCCTTGATGACCACTAATAAACTTTGGTCTCTATACATTTGCCTTTTCTTGTCTTTTTATATAAGTGAGGTCATACAATATTTGTCCTTTTGTGATTAGCTTATTTTGCTCAGGATAATATCTTCAAGCTCCATTCATAGTGTAGCAGGTATTAAGACATCATTTCTTTCACTGGCTGAGTAGTATTCCATTGTATGTATGTACCACATTTTGTTTATCCATTCATCTGTCAATGGGCATTTAGGTTGTTTCCACCTTTTGGCTATTGTGAACAGTGCTGCAATTAACATTGGTGTACAAGTCTCTTTGAGTCTTTGCTTTAAGTCTTTTGGGTATATACCTAGAAGTGGAACTGCTGGGTCATATGGTAGTTCTATTTTTAGTTTTTTTAGGAGCTGCCACACTGCTTTCCATAATGGCTGTACTATTTTGCATTTCCACCAGCAATGGATAATTGTTCCAATTTCCCCACATCCTTGCCAACATTTGTCGTTTTCTGTTTTTTTTTTTTTTTTTTTTCTTTAAATCTTAACCATCTTAGTGGGAATGAAATGGTATCTCATTGTGGTTTGCTTTGCATCTCTATGATGGCTAATGACGCTGAACATCTTTTCATGAGTTTGGCGGCCATTTGAATGTTTTCTTTGGTGAAATGTCTATTCAGTTCCTTTGCCCATTATATGATTGGGTGGTTTGTCTTTTTGTTGTTAAGTTGTCAAAGTTTTATATATATTTTGGTTATTAGATTCTTGTTGGATGTATAGTCTCCAAAGATATTCTCCCAGTCAGTAGCTTGTCTTTTCACTTTTTTTGTAAAACCTTTTGATGAAGAAAAATTTTTAATTTTTATGAGATCTCATTTATTTATTTTGTCTTTTGCTGTTTGCGTGTTTTGTTTATTATATTAGATAATCCACTGTGGAAAGCTAGGCCTGACAGTGTTGCCCTGTTTGTTCTTCTAAGAATTTTATAGTTTAGTTTGCACATTTAAGTCCTTAATCCATTTTGAATTTGTTTTTGCATATGGTGTGAAAGGAACCCTGCTGGCGCAGTGGTTAAAGCGCTCAGCCGCTAACCAAAAGGATGGAGGTTCGAACCCACAAGCTGATTCACAGGAGAAAGATGTGGCAGTCTGCTTCCACAAAAGGTTTACAGCCTTGGAAAACTTATGGGGCAGTTCTACTCTGTCCTATAGGGTCACTATGAGTCAGAATTGACTCGATGGTAGTGGTTTTGGTTGGTTTTGGTATGATGTGAGGCATGGATCTTGTTTCAGTTTTCTGTATGTGGAAATCCAATTTTCCCAGCACCGCTTATTGAAGAGTCTCTTCTTTCCTAATCCAATGGACTTGGCACCCTTGTCAAAAATCAGTTAACCATAGAAATGTGAGTTTATTTCTAGACTCTCAATTCTATTCCACTGGTCTATGTGTCTATTGCTGTACCAGTACCAGGCTGTTTTGATTACTGTAGCTGTATAGTATGTTTTAAAATCAGGAAGTGTGAATCCCCCTACTTTGTTCTTCTCTTTCAACATTGTTTTATCTATTTAGGGCCTCTTGCTATTCCATATAAAGTTGAGGATTGATTTTTCTATTAGCAGATACCTTTTGAAATATACTGATTGAACCATGTTGCATTCTTACCAGCAACGTGTTGGAGTTCCAGTTTCTCCACACCTTTGCCAACAGTTATTATTGTTTGTCTTTATAATTACAGCCATCATAGTGGGTGTGAGTGTTATTTCATTATGGTTTTGATTTGCACTTCTCTAATGATTAAAGATTTTTAGTATCTCTTAATGTACTAAATGGCCATTTGCATATTTTCTTTGGAGAAATGTCTATTCAGATCTCTTACCCATTAAGAAATTATTTATTATTTAAAATTTTTTTTTACTGTGTTTTAGGTGAAAATTTACAGTGCAAATTAGTTTCTCATCAAAAAAATTTATACACAAATTGTTTTGTGACATTTGTTGCAATCCCCGCAATGTGTCAGCACTTTCACCCTTTTCCTTTCCACCCTGGGTTCTCTGTGTCCATTTGTCCAGTTTTCCTATCCATTCCTGCCTTCTCATCTTTGCTTTTGGGAGGGTGTTGCCCATTTGGTCTCATATACTTGATTGAACTAAGAAGCATGCTCCTCACGTATGTTATTATTTGTTTTATAGACCCGTCTAATCTTTGGCTGAAAGGTGGACTTCAGGAGTGGCTTTAGTTCTGAGTTAGAAGGGTATCAGGAGGCCATAGTCTTGGGGGTTCCTCCAGTCTCTATCAGACCGGTAAGTCTGATCTTTTTTGTGAATTTGAATTTTGTTTTGCATTTTTCTCCTCCTCTGTCCAGGACCCTCTACTGTGATCCCTGTCAGACCAGTTGGTGGTGGTGGCTGAACACAATCTAGTTGTTCAGGGCTCAGGCTGGTGGAGGCTGTGGTTCATGTGGTCCATTAGTCCTTTGGACTAATATTTTCCTTGTGTCTTTTATTTTCTTCATTCTCTTTTGCTCTGAATGAGATGGGACTTATAGATGTATTTTAACTGGCCGCTTGAAAGCTTTTAAGACCCCAGACATTACACACCAAAGTAGGATGTAGAACATTTTCTTTATGAGCTATGTTATGCCAGTTAACCTAGATGTTCCCTGAGACCATGGTCCCCAGCCCTCAGCCCCAGTAACTCAGTCCCTTAAGGCATTTAGATGTGTCTAGGAAGCTTCTATGACTTTGCCTTGGTCAGGTTGTGCTGACTTCCCATATATTGTGTGTTGTCTTTCCCTTCACCAGAGTTAACACTTGTCTACTATCTAGTTAGTGATTTCCCCTCCACATGCCTCCCCTCCCTCGTAACCATCAAAGATTGTTTTTTTTCTGTGTGTAAACCTTTTCTTTGGTTTTTATTATAGTGGTCTCACACAGTATTTGTCCTTCTGTGATTGACTTATTTCACTTAGCATAATGTCCTCCAGATTCATCCATGTTGTGAGATGTTTCATAATTCATCATTATTCTTTATTGTTGCATGGTATGCCATTGTGTGTATGTACCATAATTTATTTATCCATCCATCTGTTGAGGGACACTTAGGTGGTTTCCATCATTTTGCTATTGTGAATAATGCTGCAGTGAACATGGGTGTGCATGTGTCTATTAGTGTGATGGCTCTTTTTTCTCTAGGATATATTCCTAGGAGTGGGATTGCTGGATTGTATTTATTTCTATTTATAGCTTTCTAAGGAGGCACCATATCATTTTCTGTAGTGGTTGTACCATTTTACATTTCCACCAGCAGTCCATAAGAGTTCCAGTCTCCCCGCAACCTCTCCAACATTTGTCACTTTCTGTTTTTTTGATTAGTGCCAGTAATGTTGGGGTGAGATGGTGTCTCATTGTAGTTTTGCTATGCATTTCTCTAATGGCTATTGATCTTGAGCCTTCCCTCATGTGTCTGTTAACCTCCTGAATGTCTTCTTTGGTGAAATGTCTATTCATATCCTTTGCTCATTTTTATTTTTTATTTTATTGTACTTGAGATGAAGGTTTACAGAGCAAATTATTTTCTCATTAAACAATTAATACGCATATTGTTTTGTGACATTGGTTGCCAACTCCATGACATGGTAACACTATCCCCTTCTCCTTTGCCCATTTTTTAATTGGATTGTTTGTATTTTGGTATTGAGGTGTATTTTAATTTTTTGCTGTGGGCTGTCTCTTCCTCTTGACAAAAATGAAAAGGATTTCTTTCATTTCCCTCTCGTCATAATTTGCACCAGATTTCTTTTTTCTTTAGTTTTTAGCTAGAATATATATGTTAATATTTTATTGTGTTTTTGGTGAATGTTTACACAGCAAATTAGGTTCTCATTTAACAATTTCTATACATATTGTTCAGTGACATTGGTTACATTTTTCACAATATATCAGCATTCTCATCATTTCTATTCTGGTTATTCTGTTTCCCTTAATCTAGCTTCCCTGTCCACCCTTACCTTCTCATGTTTGGTCTAGGGAAAATGTTTACCATTTGGTTTAATTTAGATGATTATTTAGAGGAGCACAGTACTAACAGATGAGATTATTTATTTTATGGTCCAATCTGTCTTTTGGCTAAAAGATGACTTCCGGGAGTTGTTTGAGTTCCAAGTTTAAAGGGTATCCCAGGGCAGTGATCTTAGGAGTTCATCCAGTTTCTATTAGTACAGTAAATCCGGCCCTTTTTTTTTTTTTTTTAAAGAAATTTGAGCTTTGTTCTACATTTTTCTCCCATTCTATCTGGGACCATTTATTGAGTCCCTGGTTGGACCAGTTAGTAGTGGTAGCCTGGTACCATCTAATTCTTCTGCCCTCAAGGTAGGTGAGGCTGTTGTTTGTGTAGACTATTAGTTCTGTAGGCTAGTTTCTTCTTTGAGTCTTTGGTTTCCTTCTTTCTCTTTCACTCCGGATGTGTAGAGACCAATAGTTTTATCTTAGATGGCTGCTTGCAAGCTTTTAAGAGCCCAGGCCCTATTCACTGAACTAGAATGTAGAACATTGTCTTAATGGACTATATTGTGCTCGTTGATCAAGTTGCCCCTCAAATCCAGTAAACCAATCCTGTGAGGAGTTTGGTTTTGTAAATAGACTGTGTATTTTTAGAGCAGTTTTAGGTTTGCAGAAAGTAGAGTTTTCACGTACCCTCTCTGCTTCCTGCACACTGTTTCTCCTATTATTAACAACTTGCATTAGTGTGGTACATGTGTTACAATTAATGAATCAATATTGATGTATTATAATTAATTAAAGTCCATAGTTTACATCAGGGTTTACTTCTTTTGCTGTCCAGTCCTATGAGTTTTGCCAAATGCATGATATCATGTATCCACCATTACAGCATCATACAGAATAGTTTCACTGCCCTAAAAATGTCCTGTATTCCACCTATTCATTCTTTTTCCTCCCCTTTGTCCATTTTTAAATTGAGTTGTTTGTCTTCTTGTTGAGTTGTAAGAGTTCTTCATATATTTTGGATTCTAGACCCTAATCAGATATATAATTTATAATTATATATATTTTTTATTCTGTAGGTTGTTTTCTCACTTTCTTGGTAGTGTCTTTTTATGTAAAAAGTGTTTAACTTTTATGAAGCCAATTACCTATTTTTCTTTTGTTGAGTGTGCTTTTGGTGTCATATTTAAGAAACGATGGCCTAATCCAAGGTCATGAAGATTTATAGTTTTAGTCCTTACATTTAGGTCTTTGATCCATTTTTAGTTAATTTTTGCATATGGTGTGAGATAGGGGTCCAACTTCATTCATTTTAATGTGGACATTCAGTTTTCCCAGCATCATTTATTGAAAAGACTAACCTTTTCACATTGAATGATCATGGCACCCTTGTTGAAAATTAACTGACCCTGGATGGTTGGGTTTATTTCTGGAGTCTCAATTCTGTTTCATTGATCTGTATGTCTGTCCTTATGTCAGTACCACACTCTCTGTATTACTGTAGCTTTGTAGTAAGGTTTGAAATCAGGACATGTGAGTCATCTACCTTTCTTTTTTTTCGAGATTGTTTTGGTTATTCAGAGTCCCTTGCCATTACATATGAATTCTAGGATCATCTTGTCAAATTTCTGAAAGAAAAACCAGCTGGGAGTCCGATAGTGATTGCGTTGAATTTACAAATCAATTTGGGGTGTACTGATATCTTAACAATATCAAATCTTCCATTATATGAACATGAGATGTCTTCTATCCATTTATGCAGACTTTATTTAATTTCTTTCCACAATGTTTTGTAGTTTCACTGTACAAGTATTGCACCTCTTTGGTTAAATTTATTTCTAGGTATTTTATTCTTTTGGATGGTATTATAAATGGATTGTTCTCTTAATTTCATTTTCAGATTGTTGCTAATGTATGAAAAATGCAACTGATTTTTGTATATTGATCTTGTATCCTGGCACTTTGCTGAACTTATTTATTAGCTCTTATTTTCCTGTGTGTGCAAATTTTTAAGGGCTTTCTATATATAAGATCATGTCCTATGTGACTAGAGATCATTTTACTTCTTACTTTTCAATCTTGATGGCTTTTATTTCTTTCTTGCCTAACTGCCCTGGATAGAACTTTCAGCATAATGCTGAATAAAAGTTGTGACAGAGGACATCCTTGTTTTGTTCTTGATCTTAGGAGGAAGTCTTTCAGTCTTGAGTATGACGTTAGTTGTGGGTTGTTCATAAATGGCCTTTATTAGTTTGAGGAAGTCCCCTTCTGTTTTTTATCATGAAACAGTGGTAGATTTTGTCAAAAGCCTTTCCTGCAATTTGAGATGATCGTGCATTTGTTTCTTTCATTCTGTTAATTTGGTGTATTTACATTGATTGCTTTTCATACGTTGAATCACCCTTGCATTCCTGGGTAAATCTCACTTGATCATGGTGTGAAAAAGAGGAAGACCCTTAAGGAGATGGATTGACACAGTGGCTGCAACAATGGGCTCAAACATAGCAATGATTGGGAGGATGGTACAGGACCTGGCAGTGTTTCGTTCTGTTGTACACAGGGTCGTTATGACTCAGAACCGACTTGATGGCAGCTAACAACAGCAACAACAAGGATCGTGGTGTATATGCTTCATATGCTTCTGTACTCAGTTTGCTAGTATTTTGTTGAGGATTTTTACATCTATATTTGTAGGGAATATGATTCTGTAGCTTTCTTTGTTTTAAATGTCTTTGGCTTGGTATCAATAATAGTGGACTTATGGAATAAATTAGGAATTATTACCTCCTCTTTCATATTTTGTGATAGTTTTTGAGGATTCACGTTAATTCCTTAAACGTTTGGTAGAATCACCAGTGAAGTCATTTGGTCTTGGAATTTTTTTGCTGGGTAGTTTTTGATTACTGATTCAGTCCCTTTACCTTCTAGAGGGCTATCCTGCTTTTGTTGGGGGTTCTATAAATGTCTGTTAGGTCTAGTTTGTTAATTGTGTTGTTCAAGTTTTCTATTTCTGTGCTGATGTTTTGTGTAGCTCTTGGATCCATTATTGAAAGTTGGGTTTTGAAATCTCCAACTATTATTTCTGAATTGTCTTTTTCTCCTTTCAATTATGTCAGTTTTTGCTTTATATATTTTGGGGCTCTGTTGTTAAGTGAGTATATTTTTATAATTGTTATATGTTCTTGATGGAATAACTTTTTAATCATTATATTTCTTTTTCTTTTGTAACAACTTTTTTAAAGCCTATTTTGTGATATTAGTGTAGCCACTCCAGATCTCTTTTGATTACGGTTGCATGGAATATCCTTTTCCATTCTAGGTACTTTTAAAGTATCTGCGTATTTGAATATAAAGTGAGTCGCTTGTAGACAACATATAGTTGGATAACATTTTTTAGCCATTGTACCAATCTTTGCCTTAATTGGAAAGTTTAAACCATTTGCATTTACTGCAATTACCGATAAGGACTTACTTCTGCATTTTTATGCATCTTATATATATATGTGTATCTTATATATATATATGTGTATATATGTAATTTTTCCTTAACTCCTCCATTACTGCCTTCTTTTGCATTAAATAGATATTTTCTGCTTATAACTTTAATGCTGTTGTCATTTCTTTTTCTATGTATTTTTGAGCTTTATTTCCTTAGTGGTTACTTGGGGGATAGGAATTAATGTCTTAATTTATAAGTCTAGTTTGGATTAATACCAATTTAGTTTCAATAGTAGGTAAAACTTTGCTCTTATAGAGATTCACCTCCTTTATATTATTATTGCCACAAATTTCATCTTTATACATTACGTGCCCATGAGAATAGATTTATAAGTATTGTTTTATGTAGTTGTATTTTAAATCATGTAAGGAAAAAAGAGTTATAAACCAAAATTACATTAAAACTGACTTCATATTTACCATTTTTCTTTATTTCTTCATGTGGATTTGAGTTACTGTCTAGCATCCTTTAATTTCAGCCTGAAGAATTCCCTTTAGTATTTCTTGTAGGATAAGTCTGCTAGCGATGACCTCTCTCAGTTTTTGTTTAAATAGGGATGTTTTTATTTCTCTTTTTTTAAATATAGTTTTTCCAAATATAAAATTATTGCTTGACTTTTTTTTTTTTCCTCTCAGTACTTTGAATATGCCATCCAATGCCTTTGGCCTCTATAGTTTCTAATGAGAAATAAGCTTTAATGTAGTTGAATATCTTTCTATGTGACCAGTGTAAGTTAAAATGCCACAAAGCTTTCTGTCTCTCTTACTGAAATTCATGTGTTTTTTTTCTTGATTAACTGTCCCTCTGGTTGCTGCAAGCAACTGATTATGACAGTTTTTGCCAGTTTATTTGTTGCTTTTGTGGAGGGACAGACACTTGGCATTCCCTACTCTGCCATTTTTGTTGATGTTGCTCCTCACTGGATCTTGTTAAATTAGTCTCACTGCCATAAGCCTCATATCCCAGAAATGAGCCTCCTGGGTTCCCACATGTTCACTGCACTGCTGCTCTCCTCTAACCTTACCTGTGGGCTCTCTGCCCACTGGCCTGGGTTTCTACCTCCATTTCTCATGTAAACAGCTGTTCCTCAGTGGAATTAAAATGGTGCCCAGAAACCCAGCTTCTGCATCATTAAACTTGGATATGCTCACTGCTTACCTTCAACTTCTGTCCCCTTTCACTTTTTCTTTTTTCCTCAAGGTCAACCCGGATATGGAGAAGCCAAAAGCCAAATCTACTACTATGTTAAGGGGTAGGTGCAGAGGTAGAAATGGGAGACAAAGTTAAGAGATCAGTGGATGAGTTGACATGGGACTCATTTCTTCCTTGGATTATTACCAAGGCCTCATATATGATCTTCTTTCCTCAAATATCTCTTTATTCTTTTCCTTGCCCATTCACTGCATTCTCCACATCTCAGTCACAGCAATCTTTCAAATCTCATCATATCACTTAAGAGGCTCTCCAATGTCTTCAGAACAATGTGCAAACATAGAAGAGCCTTTCATGACATACCCTCTGCCTTCTTTCCCAGCCTAATCTCTCACACCACACTCCAGCCATTTTGGATTACTTTCACTTCCACCAATACATCATCTTTTTTTTTTTTTTTTGTATTTTTATGTCATATTCATCTTTATAACTATGGACTCGAAACACTGTGTAAGGCGCATTTTTAGAGCTCAATGACTGTTGAAGAACTATATAAATACATAACAGCTTCTGTTTGTTACTGCAGATTGCAAACATAACTGGTCTGGCTTTCATTAAATTTGGTGTCTATTTGAGGTGATGGGTCATTCATGAAACTAGTATTAAAAGAGAAAGAAGTAGAACAGCACCTGGTATCTAGTAGGAGTACAATAAGTGTTAGTTATGGCTGTATTATTATTACACTTGTCCTAAAGAGCAAGCTGAAACCCCAGATTGTTTTTCACCAAATTTGGATGGCATGTTTGGAATGGAATGACTTAAAATCTAGGCTATGTGACTATGCAAAATTCACTTTAGGGGCCCTGGAGGGACATCTCAAAGTGATAAACAGTGATTTTACAAAATAGCAGAGACCCAGGTTCAAGGGAATCTCATACGGAGATTTGAAGCGTGAGGATGAAAAGAGAACACAAGCAGTGGTTTCAAAGGGGAACCCAGACTGAGTAGATGCTGGAAACTGCAAGCCTGGTGTGGTAATGGCCTGGCAACTCTCAAGGCCAACTTCCCAGTAGGCACTTACTTACCTAAAATGATCGTTGATTCACCCAGCCAATGCTGGGTAGGCAACCTAGATATCTGAATCGATGGGAAATTCGCAGGACAAGCATGGACCTTCTCAATTCAGTGATTGTTACCAATAAAACATTTTTAATGATGGGAAGAACTTAGGACGAGAGAGTCCAAGCGCGCCAGGGTTGGCAACCCCTGACCCTAGTGTGACTCAGGTCCCTGTCCTAGTGGCCACCTGGCTAACGCTTTCTACACTCAAGTCATGCCCCGAGCACAGGACCAGAAGGGCGTGACCCCACAGGTGGCACCTTCAGCCCAGTGGACTCAGCTTCCTTTGTCGCCTCTCCTCTCGGGTCACGAGGCTCCAGCGCCACGACTGTGGCCGTGTGCGGCGCAGGGTGTGGGTGCTGCGCATGAAGACCCGCGAAGACACCAGCCGCACCATGGCCTCTCCTCCCCGCCCCCCTTTCCCTCGTGGCAGTTCCGCTGAGCTTGCAGACACCCAGGACGAGGCTGGGGGTATGGGCTGACAGAGAGCCACCGTTTTCCTGGCTGTGTCAGCATCATATTGTGCCCGCGGACCTGGCCACACCAGAGGGAAGAGGCTGTGCCTGAAGAGACACACCTCTGAAGAAACGTCATTATCGGAAGCTCTTTGCCACCAAGAATCTTCTGCAACATGTAGGGGGTACAACACGGGGTCGAATGGTTGACTCCTCTGGTCCTTAGTTGACTCTTCTGTAGAATGGAGATAATTACTGCCCAGATACTTCAGGCTCATGGTACCCAACTTTGAAAACCAAAACTGTTACCCAACTATAATCACCACTATAATCAGGTACTTTTATTTTATTCTCATTAGCTAAAACCCATGAGTCAAATATTTAGAATGCTTCCAGATGCTAATTTTCATGAGGGCATGGAAAGTATATAGCACTGTGCCTGGCACATAGTAATGAATGAATGAATCACACATAGGCATGAATGAATAAATCATACAGCCATCCATTTTTAAAAGATTCTCTTTCTATATGCCAGCTCCACCTGAGAAGTTAAACATCTTGCATCAGGAGACTATCAGAAACATAGGTCCGAGTAGGGATTTGTTCTGCTTTGCATGTTAATTAATTAACATATTCATAGGGCACTGTTATGTGTCAGTTACTGTTCTTGGTACTGGGAACACAGCAGTGAGGAAAACAGATAAAAATTCCTGACCTAAGTTGATCTTCCATTCTAGAGGAGATGGATCAATGATAAACAAGATCTTTAAGTGAAATATATGTTATATGACCAATGATAAGTGCTTTGGTGGATCATAAAATAGCGAAGAAGTGTAGGAAGTGTGTATGTGAGTGTGTGGTTGCATTTTAAAAGGATGTTGAGGGTGCTTCTCAAATGGGGGACCTCATTGAAAATGTGACATTTGAGCAAAGACCTGAAGGCGGTTAGGGCTAGAGACTTTCAGACTCTACTTCAGAAAGTATTATAGGCACAGGAAGAGCCAGTGCAAACACAGCCTCCCAGGTCCTGAAGTCAAAGAGGCGTCTGGGAAGTGATACAATGGACAAGAACCTTTCAAACCTACATCATAAATTCACTGCAAGCCTTTGCCCTTAAGGAATTTAAAGTATGTGAGGAGACATAGAAAGAGATGATGTAAAAACTGCTAACAAGACGGAATGTCCACTGTGGATGGTAGTGATGATACAGGGACTCTTCATGGGCAGCGGAGGATGCACAGTACATTTTAAAAAGATGACAGGACTTAGGAACAAAGAATATAGCAGTGAAGACTTCTGAGTTTCCACATGGAAGGGCTTGTAGGGACAACCTGGCTATATAAGCTTGGGCACAGTGGGGATGCACACAGGGGAGCAGTCCTGAAGCGCATTTACTTATCAAGCACCCTGATTCACTGATCATCACCGTGGTCCACTTAGCGCTTCAGTTCAAGCTTTGTAACTGGTCTAAGATGGTCACGTCCCAAAAATAGTGTCTGAAATCTATGAGAGTCTAATGGGAAACAGCCTTGAGCCCTGTATAAACTCACATACCCTGAGTTCGATCCAGGGGAGAGAGCTGACTAATAATATACTTTTTGGGGGGGATGGGATAGCATCCCTAACTGCATACATTTCTAAGAAAATAAAAGAAAGAACAGAAAGAATCCACGCAGGAAATCACTGTCCCAGCACATGGTTTGCCAATAAAGCACATGTAAATATGCATTTCTGTTATTAAACTGAAAAAGTACTTGTTTAAGACTTGTATGTCCAGCTTCTGGAGGGGGCTGGGAAGGAACATAACGGCAGCACAGTATCCTAGTGTGGAACATAAGCCCACGTCTTAATTAGTGTTCTCATCTCTTGATCTTAGTAGTCTGTTCACTATTGAGTTATAACACTGCATCAGTTTGCATTGACAGGAGACTGGGGAACATGTATGGGAGGGGATTCTAATTTTACTACCCTTGTCTCTAATAGGAACCCTCGTGGTGCAGTGGTTAAAGTACTTGGCTGCTAATTGAAAGGTAGACAGTTCAAACCCACCAGCTACTCTGCAGGAAAAAGATGTGACAGTCTGCTTCCGTAAAGATTTACAGCCTTGGAAATCCTATGGGGCAGTTCTTCTCTGTCCTATAGAGTCACTATGAATCAGAATGGAATCGGTAGCAACAAGTTTGATTTGTTTTGGTCCCTGATGGTTAAGTATTAACACCAGCACTCTATCACTTTGAGATGTAATTCCCACTGAGATCAGGGCACTTGATTCCATTGCTGCATCACCCATTGCCCTCTCTGGCTTACAAAAGACAACCACCACAAAGCTCTTCAGGATGCTGCTGCCTTTTCACCAGGCATGTCTTAATGCCTTGGTGCAGGTGGTGCCCTTTGGAACCTCTCAGAGAATATCATTAGGATGTGGCTGAGTAGGTTGCAAATAGATCAACATCCCATTTCCCTGAGTCTTCGGACTCTTTCAGCTAACATGAGTTCCAGCATGTTGGATGCTATTAACTGTAAACCATTCTCCACTTAGGAACCAAAAGGCTATTAATGCCACTCTCAGGTGCTTGAGCTAACACAGTAAATTATAAATCCTGGGTAAGTACATTCTTGCCAGTCAATTTGGCCTGATGGATTTCTATATTACTAGAATCTCCTTCTGGAGCCCTAGTGGCATAGTGGTTAAGAGCTCAGCTGCTAATCAAAAGGTCAGCAGTTCAAATCCAGCTGCCACTCCTTGGAAACCCTATGGGGAAGTTCTACTTGTTCTATAGGGTCCCTGTGAGTTGGAATTGACTCGATGGCAATGGGTTTGGGTTTTTAGAATCTCCTTCTATATGTTTCCCAGACTCCTGCCAAAACAAATCGATGCATTCTAAAGGAAACGTCCTTCAATGGTGAGACCCATAAACCAAAACCTATAGCAAATGTTAAAAATTATGGGGAAACTTGAGATTCCTTCCCTTTAAGAGGGGGAAACCAAAGGTGTCCATTATTACTGTTATTATTTATCATTAAACTGGCCAATACTACAGGAAAGAAAAACAATGAATAGTGAAAGGCTTGGAAAGAAAGAGATAAAATGATATGATCATTTACTCTGAAATGTTAATGGGATCCACCAAAAAAAAAAAAAAAATTAGTACTGACAAGATAGTTTATCGAGATTTTCAGATCCCAAATCAACCTATAAAATCAATAGCATTTTCTACACCAGTAGTAACCAACTATAATATGTAATAAAATAATATTCATATTAACAATAAAAATTATGAAGTATCCAGGATTTACTTAACCAAGTGTGTATAAAACCTTTATGCAGAAAACTTGAAAACTCCAATAAAGGGCATAGAAGATGATCAAGTGAATGATGAGACATTCTATCCTCTTGGATGGGATCCACAATATTATAAAGACATAAATTCTTCCAAAATTAATATATTAATTCCATGTGAAATAGCATTTGGATTTTTAAAGAAACTTGGTAAATTATCTCCAAAATTTATATAAGAAATAAAGATTCACCAATACTCAGTACATCTTAAAGAGTAAGGAAGTGATGGCATATCTACAAGTTATTAAGATGTATATGTGGTAACATATGATAAAGGTAACAACAAGAAACAATGACAAGGGATGAATTGTTTAATACGTATTATTGGGAAAACCATCTTGTTAAACAGGGGAAATAAACCTAGATTATTATATACATATACAAGGCAGGTTCTAGATTGATAGGACATCCATCTAAATATGAAAGGTGAACTCTAAAGTTAGTAGAGGGAAATATAGGCGAATATCTTTTGTTCTAGGGGTATGGAAAGACTTCTTAAAAAAATTAAAAAATCTTAACCATAAGGCAAGGGGGGCGGGGGAAAGGATGGATTTGATTCCATCAAAATAAAGAGAAAAACTAAAAAGTTAACAATCACATGAAGAGACGTGCAAAATGTTTGGTCATCAGAGAAAGACACATTGAAGAGTAACGAGGTACAACAATTTTTGAGACTGTCGAAAATTGTAAAGATGGGTAATTCTTAATGTGCCAAGGATGTGGGGTTTGGGATTGACCGTGCTATGCTTGTGGGAATACAGAGCGTAGCAGCCTTTCTGGAAGAGCTTTGTGGGACTACTTAAGTAAATTCAATATGAATATTAAATTCAATATGAATATTCATACATCAATCTATATACTATAAATTAAATATATAAACTATCTAATCCACAATTCTGCTCCTAGAGAATTTTCCATAACAGATAGATGTATGAATACTCATTGCAGGATTTTTCAAGGAGGAAGGGAGTTGGAGGCTACTCTGATGCTCATTATTGAAAGAGTGACTGGGTAGGTAAAGGTGCACCACAGCTTTAGAGTTACTAGTTTAATATACTATTGGCAACATGGATGGTGCTCAGTAACTAGAGAAGGACACATGTTTATGCACACACACACACACACACACACACTATATCATCCGTATATTTAAATATATGCATACAAAAGGGCACTATGCAGTTTTTGGAAATATTTACCGACAAAAACATACACTTTAAACTACAAGGGAGTGACTCCTTATGAGAGAATTGAGTGTGAAGTGCAGAGATAAAAGGGGATATTTAATAAAAAGAGGAATTTAACAGTGTTAAAGGAGATAATATTGGTAAAATGCTTTATAAAATTCATATTGTGATAAAACTATACAGTACCATTATTTGTGGATGGGGCATTAGGAAAAAAGAATATCATAACTCTTTGGGTGTTGGAACTTCTGGAAAATTAAAGGCCATACTGCTGTTAAGAGGGGGATTGATGTTAGTGCAGTGGATGTTAACTCATGCAACCTCAACATGATAAGGCTATGTATAATTGTAACATGCCTCCACCCTAATAGCAAGCTATGCAAATTTCAACAGTATTCACTGAGGAGAAAATAATTCAGAAAGAATGTATCTAGAGAACAATGCTTAGAGCTATTGTTGACCTAGAGAAGTCTACACAGGTCATGGGAATGTTAATACTTTATGCTAATTTTACTCTTAATAATGAAATAATGATTTCATTGAGCCAGGATTTAAAATAATATCCCATCAACATTATGCTTCCTCCCTGCCTCCATCTTGCTTATTATTATGCCTACTTTGGAGAACCTGTCTCCATTCCTGGAGGTTTTTTTTTTTGGATCCAATAATTTCTTAACTCAAGACAACCAGATCCAAACTTAGAAAACTTTACACCCGACATTCTTCATAAAGAAAATATAACCATAGTAATCCATTTTATTTTTTATTTACAGAATGGTGAAGGAGAAACACTGGGATGGACTTCACTAAAATGTTTTTTCTAGAACGTCACTTGGACAAAACGGTGGTGTTCTTCCTTTATTCGCTGTTAAACTTTTTCATCCTGGTCTGAAGTCATGATGGTTCTGGTCTTTAATATGTAAGAAAAGGATCCCCTTGTGCCATGAACCTGAGGTAAGTTGAATATTAATAAATTGGTCCTTAATGCACTCTAAAAAATAAACTTTTCCTAAGACATCGAATCATCCCACTAAATGATTTTCCAAGTTCCTCCCAATTAAATACCTAAACTGACCTTGTAGGGTGAGTCAGAGACACGACATGAAGGGACTTCAAGACAGGACACAATCACGTTAAAATAAACATTACTCTTCTCAGGGTGAGATTAATTCTTACACAGGTGATGGGGATGTTTATACTTTATGCTAATTTTACTCTTAATAACTGGACTCGGAGTGGCCTCAAGCCTCTTCCTAAGTCCTCTTTTCCATGTTTTTCTGGACAGATGAATAATATTTGAAAAACTTAAAAGAGAACTGTCTTGTTCAGACCACAGGATTTTGTGGTCATTTGGACGGGTTGTTAGTGGGAATATTCTCACCACTAAGGGTATTTTTTCCTCCCAGGAATCAACACATTTGCTTTTGATGTTTCCCTTTTTCCCCCTTTCTTTTATCTTAGAAATTAATGACCATGCTTTATAAACACTAAAAGCTTAGACTGAACAGACACGAACACTTAGTTTTCCAGTCAAACTAACCAAATTTAAACTGTTGAGAATTTAATACTTAATGGTTACTATGCAGTGTGAGGATTTAGGATAACTGGAAAGTAGTTTGTGAATTTATCATAATTAACATAAGGTTGTATTTTATCTAGTGCCATTTGTTGTAGTATATCTGTAAACAATATATCAAACATAATTTTACATTCCAAGTTTTCTTGAACTCTCTTCTCCCTTGTTTTCCATCACTCCACTCTGCATTTTAGGAGCCCTGAAATAGAGGTTGGCTGCTCACCAGAAGGTCAGCAGTTTGAATCCACCAGCCGCTCCTTGGAAACCCTATGGGGCCGTTCTACTCTGTCCTGTAGGGCCGCTATGACTTGGAATCGACTTGATGGCAACGGGTTTGATTTTTTTGGTAGTCTTTACTTGTTCTCTCCTTCCCGTAAGGTCAGCCTTCCTCAGGTGCTACAGAAGAGGGTCAACCAGGGACCGAAATTAGCCTGCAGACTCTGGTGGTTTACGGTGGTTGTGTGTATATTTGTTTTTCTTTTGGCTAGGACTGTGATTTCTATTTTAAACTGAGCACCTTTATAGAAAACATGGCCACTACTTCCTAATGTCACAGACCTGATCCTTTACCCAGGTTTTAATCTCCTGTTCTATGCCACTGAGGTCACCATTATGTCCCTTCATTATTTCAACTGTGGTTCTAGAGTCTGTTCATGGGAAATCCTTTCTAGCTAGAGGTTGGTCTGTTACGTTGTTAGGTGCTGTTGAGTCGGTTCTGACTCATAGTGACCCTAGGTACAACAGAACAAAACACTGCCCGGTCTTGTGCCATCCTCACAATTGTTGTTATGCTTGAGCTCATTGTTAAAGCCACAGTGTCAATCCATCTCCTTGAGGGTCTTCCTCTTTTTCGCTGACCCTCTACTTTACCAAGCATGATGTCCTTCTTCAGGGACTGGTTGCTCCTGATAACACGTCCAAAGTACCTGAGATGAAGTCTTACCATCCTTGCTTCTAAGCAGCATTCTGGCTGTACTTCTTCAAGACAGATTTGTTAGTACTTCTGGCAGTCCATGGTATATTCAATATTCTTCATCAACACCACAATTCAAAGGCATCAGTTCAGTTCTTCATCGATCTTCCTTATTCATTGTCCAGCTTTCACATGCATATGAAGCAATTGAAAATACCATGGCTTGGGTCAGGCACACCTTGGTCCTCAAAGTGACAGCTTTGCTGTAGAAATGCCCTGTAGGGTTTTCGAGGAGCAGCTGGTGGATTCGAACTGTCGACCTATTGGTTAGCAGTCGAGCTCTTAACCACTGAGCCACCAGGGCACTCTCTCTCTCTCTTTTTTTTTTTTTTTAACACTTTAAAGAGGC
>NW_004444176.1:568764-589578 GCF_000243295.1 Trichechus manatus latirostris
TGTTTAATTTCTTGACTGCTGCTTCCAAGGGCATTGATTGTGGACCCAAGTAAAATGAAATCCTTGACAACTTCAATATTTTCTGTTTATCATGATATTGTTTATTGGTACAGTTGTGAGGATTTTTTTTTTTTTTAATGTTGAGGTGTAATAGGTACTGAAGTCTGTAGTCTTTGGTCTTCATCAGTAAGCACTTCGAGTCCTCTTCACTTTCAGCAAGCAAGGTTGTGTCATCTGTATATCGCAGGTTGTTAATGAGTCTTCCTCCAATTCTGATGTCAGGTTCTTCTTCATATGGTCCAGATTCTTTAATTCTTGGATTATTCACTCAGCATATGGATTGAATAAGCATGGTGAAAGGATACGACCCTGACACACACCTTTCCTAATTTTAAACCACGCAGTATTCCCTTATTCTGTTCGAATGACTGCCTCTTGGTCTACGTACAGGTTCCATATGAGCACAAGTAAGTATTCTGGAATTCCCATTCTTTGCGATGTTATCCATGATTTGTTATGAACCACACATTCGAATGTCTTTGTCACCCTGTAAATTTCCAACTTCCAAAGTTAAATCCTAGATGAGACCTCTCTACTGAGCTAGGTGCGTATTTCCACCTTCTCACTACATGTTTCAACTCTAGCACACCTCTAATAATATAAATCACAAACAGAATTTACATTCTGATACGAAATCGTTCTCTTTTCTTTTCCAATTAGGAGCACCATCACTTCCATGACACTCTGCCAGGGAGTCGAGAGTCACTCCAATTGATACTATCTAACAAATCTTTTGATATGATCTGATATGATCCCTTAAATGTATTTTAATTCTGTCTTCCTTGTCTTTATCCCTACAATTCTGTCTTAGGCAGGCATCATTTAGAGCATGAGCTCCTGGTGACCTCACACAGTATTCAGCTCCTCAGCATCATTCACCATCACTCGCCCCTTCAGACACTGTGCTTCAGCCTCAGCAAGCTCCTTATCCTGTTTAGATTTTTCCTCTCATTATGAACATTTTTTTAAACTAGGTTGTTTCCAATTTGACTTAACCTGGTACATTTGGTAGGTAGGGAAATGAAATGATCAAATGTGACCTTTGTTTTCTTGGGCTGGGACTCAGCTATTTCTATATTTCCCTTGATGTATTGAGGTTGTCTTCATTTAAAGAGACAAAAATATTTCCTCAAAATACGTGGATTTGGTTTCATTCCAGTGTATGTGGAGTTTTGAAAACTTGCTCTCTGGGTCACTGATGGCTTTTCAATTTTGTTATCTAAAACTTTATCCTCATTTTTCCCCCAGTCATATAATAAATGTCCCATTGGTAAGTTTTTCCTTATTTCTGGTTATTTGAATATCCATCACTCTGCATTCTAATATCCATCACTCATCTTGAATATCTGAAAGGTGCTGGGTAGGATTTGGAAAATGCCGAATAATTGAGCTTTACCCCTTCCATTCCAACTACCAGTTCACAGATCTGACTGAGGTTTTCTGGTGCTGCTCTCATTTTCTCACACAATTTGGGTTCTTTATTTTCATTCTCTCTCTCCTATCAGATCAAAGGTTGACCCACTTATAGTCGGTTGTGTATGAGTTTGAATGCCAAGACTGCTGTTGGCCTATTCCCAGGAGATGCTTGGAGTGGGGAAATAAATTTCCTGGGTGCCACTGGTTTCATCTGGGACTAGCAGTGTGTGAGATAACAGAATCTGTCATAACCCGTTCTTTGCTTCCTCTCAACATGCTATATGTTTCTCCTGCTCCAGGGCTCCTTTACTTGGTAAGTAGAAGCCACAGGCTCAGTGGACTGATCTTCATAGCATTAGCTTGAAATGAAATAGACCTGAGCTAGAAAATCATATATCTCCTACTGTATTTTCAATCACCTCATATGCCTGTGAAAGCTGGACAATGAATAAGGAAGACTGAAGAATTGATGCCTTTGAATTATGGTGTTGGTGAAGAATATTGAATATATCATGGACTGCCAGAATTACGAACAAATCTGTTTTGGAAGAAGTATAGCCAGAGTGCTTCTTGGAAGTGAGGATGGCAAGACTTCATCTCATGTACTTTGGACATATTATCAGGAGAGACCAGTCCCCGGAGAAGGACATCATGCTTGGTAAGGTAGAGAGTCAGTGAAAAAGAAGAAGACCCTCGATGAGATGGATTGATACAGTGACTGCAACGAGCTCAAACATACCAACGATTGTGAGGATGGCGCAGGACAGGGCAGTGTTTCGTTCTGTTGTACATAGGGTCGCTATGAGTCAGAATCGACTCCACAGCACCTAACAACAACAACATTTTCTCATGAGGATATGGACACAAACCCCTTTAATCCTGCAGTTTTATCTAGGTAGAATTGTTTGTCTTCATTTACATAAAAGTCCATACAGTTAGTTCAGACTGTTTCAGTCCACAAACTAGCAGCAGCATTAATTTCATACAGTTCTTACTGAAATCCTTTAGCATGGGTTCATGACAGAAACCTCTACTTCCTAATTTGCCAGAGAAACAAAATACTTACGTTATGTGTGATAGTTGGCACTGTATAATGCTTGCTTTCCCCAGTGGATCACTCTCATTGCCAGGAACAATTCCAAGAAGGAGAATATCCATAAGTACATGGAAAGGATCATTGCACTTTTCTAAGTACAAAAAAGCAAATCTATATTCCTCACAGATCTTTACATTTCTAAAATTTCTTAAGTCATAAAGGTAATATAAAATGATAAAAAGAGTTTACAAAATAGAAGAGCAAACTTACCTATAGCATCCTACCACCTTAATAAAACTGGGATGGTATTGTCTATTTACATGGCAATAATAGACCTCTAATAATAGACCTTTACTGAGCACTTACTAGATGTGCCAGTCATTTGTGTTAAATACTTCACATTCATTATCTCATTGAGTCCTCAACAAACCCTTGTGGTATGTAGCCATGTTATTCTCATTTTAGAGTAAAATGAGACTCGTTGAGGATAAAGGTAGTACTATCGAATGTCGGAGTTGCTCAGAATTTGGTTCTAGGCCCCCTTCTCTTCCCTTAATACACTCTTTCCCTTGGGTGCTCTCCATTCCAGGTATGACAGACTCCCAAGTCTTTGCTTTCTGCTTTCCAGTATGTATGTTTCTAAACATTGCTATAGTTGTAAATGGTATATCCCAGTCTTTTCATGCCCTAAGCATTATTTTACATTTATATGTTGTTGTTGTTGTTAGGTGCTGTCAAGTCTGTTCCGACTCATAGCCACCCTATGTACAACAAAAGGAAAGATTGCCTGGTCCTGTGCCATCCTGAGAATCGTTGCTATATTTGAGCCCATTGTTGCAGCCACTGTGTCAATCCATCTCATCAAGCGTCTTCCTCTTTTTCGCTTACCCTCTACCTTACCAAGCATGATGTCCTTCTCCAGGGACTGATCCCTCCTGATAACATGTCCAAAGTAGGTAAGATGAAATCTTGCCACCCTCGCTCCTAAGGAGCACACCGGTCGTACTTCTTCCAGGACAGATTTGTTCATTCTTCTGGAAGTCCATGGTATATTCAATATTCTTTGCCAACACCATAGTTAAAAGTCATCAATTCTTCTTTGGTCTTCCTTATTCATTGTCCAGCTTTTGCATGCATATGAGGCGACTGAAAATAGCATGGCTTGGGTCAGGCACACCTTAGTCCTCAAAGTGACAACTTTGCTTTTTAACACTTTAAAGAGGTCTTTTTCAGTAGATATGCCCAATGCAATATTTGTTTGATTTCTTGACTGCTGCTTCTGTGGGTGTTGATTGTGGATCCAAGTAAAATGAAAATCCTTAACAACTTCAATACTTTCTCTGTTTATCATGATGTTGCTTTTCGGTCCAGTTGTGAGGATTTTTTCTTTCTTTGTGCTGAGGTGTAATCCCTACTGAAGGCTGTAGTCTTTGATCTTCATCAGTAAGTGCTTCAAGTCCTCTTCACTTTCAGCAAGCAAGGTTGTGTCATCTGCCCATCGCAGGTTGTTAATGAGTCTTCCTCCAATCCTGAGGCCAGGTTCTTCATATAGTCTGGCTTCTTGGATTATTTGCTCAGCATACAGACTGAATAAGTATGGTGAAAGGATACAGACCTGACACACAACTTTCCTGATTTCAGACCACACAGTATCCCCTTGTGTTCGAATAACTGCCTCTTGTTCTATGTACAGGTTCCACATGAGTACAATTAAGTGTTCTGGAATTCCCATTCTTTGCAATGTTATCCATGATTTGTTATGATCCACACAGTCGAATGCCTTTGCATAGTCAATAAAACACAGTTAAACATCTTTCAGCCAAGATCCATCAGACATCAGCAATGATATCCCTCGTTCCACGTCCTCTTCTGAATCTAGCTTGAATTTCTGACAGTTCCCTGTCGATATACTGCTGCAACTGCTTTTGAATTATCTTCAGCAAAATTTTACTTGCCTGTGTTATTAATGATATTGTTCGATAATTTCCGCATTTTGTTGGATCACCTTCGTTGGAATGGATCTCTTCCAGTCAGTTCGCCAGGTAGCTGTCTTCCAAATTTCTTGGCATAGACGACTGAGCGCTACCAGCGCTGTATCCATTTGTGGAAACATCTCAATTGGTATTCCGTCAATTCCTGGAGCCTTGTTTTTTGCCAGTGTCTTCAGTGCAGCTTGAACTTCTTCCTTCAGTACCATCAGTTCTGGATCATATGCTACCTCCTGAAATGGCTGAAGGTAAACCAGTTCTTTTTGGTACAGTGACTCTGTGTATTCCTTCCACCTTCTTTTGATGCTTCCTGTGTCATTCAATATTTTGCCCATAGAATACTTCCATATTGCAACTCAAGGGCTGAATTTTTTCTTCAGTTCTTTCAGCTTGAGAAATGCCAAACGAGTTCTTCCGTTTTGGTTTTCTGACTCCAGGTCTTTGCACATTTCATTATAATACTTTACTTTGTCTTCTCGAACAGCCCTTTGAAATCTTCTGTTCAACTCTTTTACTTCATCATTTCTTCCTTTCACTTTAGCTACTCTACATTCAAGAACAAGTTTAAGAGTCTCTTCTGACACCCATTTTGATGCTTTCTTTCTTTCCTGTCTTTTTAATGACCTTTTGCTTTCTTCATGTAGGCTGGCCTTGATGTCATCCCACAACTCGTCTAGTCTTCAGTCATTAGTGTTCAATGTGTCAGATCTTTCTTGTGATGGTCTCTAAATTCAGGTGGGATACACTCAAGGTCCTACTTTAGCTCTCATGGACTTGTTTTAATTTTCTTCAACTTCAACTTGAATTTGAGCTATTGACGTTCTGTTCCATAGTCGGCCCCTGGCCTTGTTCTGACTAATGATATCGAGCTTTTCCATTATCTCTTTCCACAGATGCAGTCCATTTGATTCCTGTGTATTCTATCCAGTGAGGTTCACCTGTATAGTCACCACTTACGCTGTTGAAAAAAGGCATTCGCAATGAGTTAGTTGGTCTTGCAAAATTCTAACATGTGATCTCCAGCATTGTTTCTATTACCAAGGTCATATTTTCCAATTGCTGATCCTTCATTTCCAACTTTCACATTCCAATCACCAGTAGTTATCAACGCATCTTGATTGCAGGTTTGATCAATTTCAAACTGCAGAAGTTGGTAAAAATCTTCAGTTTCTTCATTTTTGGCATTAGTGGTTGGTGTGTATATTGAATAATAGTTGTATTAAGTGGTCTTCCTTGTAGGTGTATGGATATTCTCCTATCACTGACCATGTTGTACTTCAGGATAGATCTTGAAATGTTCTTTTTGATGATGAATGTGATGGCATTCCTCTTCAATTTG
This sequence comes from Trichechus manatus latirostris, assembly GCF_000243295.1. Taxonomy (NCBI): domain Eukaryota; kingdom Metazoa; phylum Chordata; class Mammalia; order Sirenia; family Trichechidae; genus Trichechus; species Trichechus manatus. Next base: position 574,604 of record NW_004444176.1, read on the forward strand.
TCATAGTAAACCATATGATTATCTGATGCAAGATGGCCAGTACCAGTCCATTTCAGCTGACTAATGCCTAGGATACCGATCTTTATTTGTTCCATTTCATTTTTGGACAACTTCCCATTTTCCTAGATTTATACTTTGTACATTGCATGTTCCGATTATTAATGGATGCTTGCAGCTGTTTCTTCTCACTTTGAGTCGTGCCACATCAGCAAATGAAGGTTCCAAAAGCTTGACTCTATCCACATCATTAAGGTCGACTCTACTTTGAGGAGGCAGCTCTTTCCCAGTCATATCTGAGTGCCTTCCAACCTGAGTGGCTCATCTTCTGGCACCACACCAGACAATGTTCTGCTATTCATAAGTTTTTGACTCACCAGTTTTTTTGGAAGTAGATTGCCAGGTCTTTCTTCCTAATCTTAGTCTGGAAGCTCCACTGAAAGCTGTCCACGATAGGTGACCCTACTGGTATTTGAAATACTTGTGGCATAGCTTCTAGCATCACAACAACATGCAAGCCACCACAGTAGGACAAACTGACAGACCTGTGGTGGTACATTAATATAGAATCTGTATAATTATAATACCTAATAGCTATATCATATTTAAGTGGAAATATAATACTTTATTTAAGTTTGCTACTCATTTTTAGTTTGTATAACTCTTTTCATCTTTTGGATAATTAATAAGGATTTCAAGAAGCCTGGTTCTTGGTAAATACGGCCAAATTGTTTTCTACATTAACTTCACACTTTGTTTCAGTGTATAAGAGGACTACTTATGACCTCTCTTTGGTCTCTGCAAATTGGAAAAAATTGTGGGTTATATTACATGAATTCATTACAATTAGTGAGCTTTATTAAAAATATTCATTTGAACATTACTGAGGGTTTAAGGTGAGTAGAAATTGATCTTCTGACAGGTTTAAAAAGGCTATGTTTGGTCTTAAATGATATTCTAATAATTGAAATTCCTTTTGGAAGAGCTCTAGGTATACGTCACCTAGAGCAGAAGATGGACATCTTCCTAAATGCTAATGGCATTGTTTAATTGTCACAAAGTATGATTGACCTCCATAGAAACCTGGCCCTATGAAGTAATGATTACCATAAGAATATTTGATATCAATTATTTTAAAACTTAAAAGTAATTTTGTTACATGTTCTTCAATGTTTATATCAAATAATTTAATATATTTAAAGTGTCAATTTATTTAGTTAATTTTTAATTAATTTTGCAACCAATTAATCCTGGTAAGATGACTAGGATGCTTTGAATTTGAATCCAGATCATTTTTTTTGGAGAGTGTTTCCTCAGTCTGGTTTGGGTGGCATAACACTTCTCCCTAAATATTCCAGTTAAAATATTTTCAAACATGATTTATGGTGTAAAATTTTGGGAACCTGTACTGGGAGTGGATTAAGAGCTGTCCTGGCTGTAAATAATAGTATTTGAGGGAGAATGAGGGCTGACCAACCATCTAAGGAAGAACTTTGTCTTTAAATGGGATTAAAGAACATAAAACTTATCTGCTTATTTCATTTTGGAGCCCTGGTGGCACAGTGGTTAAGAGCTTGGCTGCTAAACAAAAGGCTGGCAGTTCAAATACACCAGCTGCTCCTTGGAAGCCTTATGGGGCAGTTTTACTCGGTCTTTATTTCATTTTAACAACCCTCATGGAATTACAAATATCTTCATGTCTGAATCATCTGATTTCTTGAGTTTTTTGGTGGTGTCAGGCTTAGAAATGTATATTCATTGGTTTGTATCCATATTTGTGGTCATGTCAAAAGTGAATCAATACTTTGGATCACTTCGACACTTGTCCAGCACGAAAATACTCTATGCTCATGTACCAACAAATATAAAGTGTAAGTCTCTAACTGTGACAAAAAAGTATCGCAAAATCTTGCACTTACCTGTTGCCATTGAATGTGTTTTTGTTTCACTATAAACAATGCAAACTCAGATACAATTAAAAGTAGTCCAATTATTGACAGGCCGGCACTCTGGACGTTCATCTTTATGGAGTACATCAACTGGAAAGATACAAATTGCCAACTAATCCTTTGTGGAACAAACAAGTTGGAATGAAATGATCAGTTTGCATTACCTGAACTTATATTCTAGTTGATGATTTTTAAAAAAATATAATTTCTGATCTTTCCAGAATTCAAGGTTACTCTATGGGTTCCCCAACTTCCAAATTTGTCAGGATCCCACTAGGACTCAATAGTGTTCCGATGGTGCGTGCATGCATTTCATCCACTCATTAAATACAAAATTCTTAAGTGTAGTCTTGGGGCAAGCAAGAAATTGTCTCTATAGCTCAAAGTACTACAGTCAAATGGGGAGGGCAAGCAGGGGACAGTGAATGTGGGTAGAATAGAATATATATTGCACCAGGAGTGAGTCCAATTGCCGTGCAGGGGCAGATTACCATGAAACTTAGGTCTCTGAGCCTCTTAGATGCATAGGCCTTTTCCAAGGCCTGGAAGATTCCTTGGCAATTATTTTTTTTTCTTATAAATTATTCGTCCCCAAATTGTACGAGCTTGAGGTTGCACAAAACCCAGAGTCAGACAGCGTGCCATTAAAATGAGTGGGAAGGACATGGGTCACTGTTAGAGAATATCAGGCAGTGAAGTTTAATGAGGCCTGAAAATGGAACTTGGGTTAGCCTGGTATAGGGCTGAGAGTGGTAAATTAGACATTTCATGCTAAAGATATATGATATGCAATGTGCAAAACTGAGATCATGCAAATCAAATTAATGGCAGTAGTAGAAAAGAGTAGGCTTTGAAGTCAGAGAATCTGAATTCAGATACTAACTCCACCACTCAGTTGGCCTATGACCTTGGGCAAGTTACTTAGCGTTTTTTTTTTACTTCATTTCCTTCTACCAAATAGGATTAATAATATTACCTAACTAATAAGGCTGTTTGGAGCCCTGGTGGTGCAGTGGTTAAGGGTCTGGATGATAACCAAAAGGTCGGCAGTTTGAATCCACCAGCTGCTCCTTGGAAACCCTATGGGGCAATTCTACTCTGTCCTATAGGGTTGCTATGAGTCAGAATTGACTGGATGGCAACAAATTTGTTTTTTTTTTTTCAAATAAGGTTGTTTGAGGAATAAATAGAATGAGTCATGCCCTTTGCAGAGGGCCTGGTAAGCATTCGATATAGTCTGGCTATCATTTTTATGACAAGAGTATATTTTTCTCAAGGTAATCCCATTATCCTTAAATATTAAATATTCCCCTTCATGACTCATTCTATGTGATGTGAAATTCTTCCAATTTCTCCCAGACATTTTTTCTAGGTGGGATTCCATGTGTGGCTCTACCTTTATTGTGACTTCAGTGACATTATGTCTTTATATCATCGTAATTCATTTTTAAAAGGTAGAATTCTTACGGTGTTTAACAGGATGGAGTATTCATTCTGTGTAGTTGTACTATAATCGAACTTCAGAGTCTTTTGCTTTAACTGAAGAGTTCAGTGAATTTACACATTTTAACACGGCAGATATTTGGTGTTAATTCTGTCAACATATTTTTGTGATGCTCTGATTTTATTGCTGCATTTATTTTTATTTTTACTCTGCAGTTTGCACTTTTCATTTTTTTATTTCATCGTGTGTTAGTTCTTATTATTTGAAAGGCATATTTCTAGAGATTAGTATTATGAGTATAACTTATAAAAATACATTTAACCCTACATTTCTGTAGACAGTATCTACTGACTTCCTGTTATTAACAATGATGAATAAGTATGTTTCCTCTTCTCCTTTCTTTCATTTCCTCTCCTTCAACAATAAATTTTACTTATTTTCTCAATGTTATATTTTCCCAAATATTTCTGTTACTTGATGTATCTGTTTTAAACTATCTTCACCCTCAACACTAAAAGATGAGGAAATCAGTATATGTACACAATCCTCTTCTCTTTCCTATGTTATTTATATAATTTCATATTATTAGCATTTATAACATTTACATTTCTTTATTAAACTTTGTTTTGCACATTTATTTCAACTTAATCCTGTCATTAAATGGATTTAATGCTCATTTCTAGTCCTTTCCCATAATTTCTCTATTCCTCTCTTAGTTGCCCAAAGTTTTTCTTATGGTTTCTTTAAGAAATGTTTAGTCTTTTTGGAAGCTATGCTCCTCAGTTCTTGCATGGTCAAAAATTTTAATCTACACATTACAAAAAAAAAATCAATATGCCTGTGTATGAATTCATTGTATCTTTTACAGTGTTTCATTGAGGTGATTGTAGACATCGTTCCACTGTCTTCTAGAGTTGAGTGTTGCTGTGAGAAGGCTGAAGCTAGCATTGCATTCTCCCTGTGTAGATGACTTAATCTCTGTGCTCGGATCTCTAAATTTACTGAGTTATGTCTCAGTATTGATTTTTCTTTTTCAGTTTCTTAACACGGTTGATATTGGCTCTTTCAAATTTTAGAATCATGTTTTTTTTTTTAATTTCTGGAAAGTTTCTTGAATTATGTTTTAAATTTTTTTCCTGTTCTCTTCAGCAGGGATATCAATTGTGGATATATTAGATCTCCTTGCCATATCTATTATTTACTTTCTAATCCTTCAAAATTATCTCATTTGTTTGCTCTCTTTACTAATCAATTTAATTTTTCAATTTTTTCTTCCATTTCCCTTTTGCTGTTTTCAGTAGTGCTGAACCTCCTTTTTACTGATTCTAGTGTGGACTTAAAGTCCCTAGGTGGTACAGTTTGTGCTCAACTACTAACCTAAAGTTTGGCGGTTCAATCCCACCCAGTGGTACCATGGAAGAAAGGCTAGCGATCTGCTCTTGTAAAGATTGCCACCAAGAAGACTCTGTGGAGCGGTTCTACTCTGTAACACATGGGGTCTCTATGTGTTGGAATCAACTCCACGGCAATGGGCTTGGTATTTTGGTTTTTCTGGTTCAGTATGGCCTTCATTTTTGTATTGCCTTTATTCTTCTCGTCTCCTTCTTTCCTGAGCTAACCCAGAACATTTTATTTCCTTTTGTTGTCTTGCCATATCATTCCTGTGCTCTTATATCTCCTTTTTAATTTAAATTTTATGTATTTTACTGTTGTTGAGAATATACACAGCAAAGTGCACGCAAATTCAACAGTTTCACATGTACAATTTAGTGACATTGATTACATTCTTTCAGTTGTGCAACCATTTTCACCCTCCTTTCCTGAGTTGCTCCTCCCTCATTAACATAAACTCACTGCCCTCTAAGGTTCCCACCTAATCTTTCGAGTTGCTGTTGTCAATTTGATCCCATATAGATACTTCTTAAAAGAGCATAATGCTCAAGGCAGACTTTTTTTGACTAGTTAATCTGACTTCACAATAGCAAGGATGGAGGCCACAACACAGCAGTTTTCTAGTTGCATGTTGTTCTGCTCCACTGCCTCTTGGTATCCAGACAAACGTGCTTTTATTGTAATTGATATTTTAATTTGCAACAAATGACTTATCCTATTTAAATGTCCACATCTGATTTTCTGGTTTGCTTCATGCATTCTGTATTATTTTGATGTCTTATGAAATTAGAAAATACTTTTATTGGAGTACACCATTTTTTTTTTTAAATAAAAAGTATTATAAATCAGTATTTTAAATTTCAGTAGTTTGGAGATTTATTTTGAACAAATTAAGCTTTAATCTCTGACATGTCTCCAATCGTTCGGACTTACCAACTTTGGGGAACGCTTCTTCTCGGCTTCTATTGCAAATACTCCTGACGTGACATACTGGAAAGCAAAACAGGCACACATAAGTATCTTTTCATTAAGTTTTCATCTGAGAGACTAAATATTCTTGAAGTCCATCCAAACAGTCATTGAATTTTGGGAGGAATTTGGTTGAATATCAAAATTCCTATTATAGTTCTGTAACAGCCCCTGGAAAAATCACTCAATAATAAATCCATGAACCAGTCCCTGGAGAAGGACATCATGCTTGGTAAAGCAAACAGTCAGTGAAAAAGAGAAAGCTCCTCAATGAGATGGATTGACACAGTGGCTGCAATAATGAGTTCAAACATAGCAATGATCGTGAGGATGGCACAGGACCAGGCAACACTTTGTTTCCCAGACATATCTGGACTGTGACATGTCATGGTAAATACAGTGAGACAGATAATAAACACACAAAAACCCCAAAACCATTGCCATCGAGTTGATTCCGACTGACAGTGACCCTATAGGACATAGTAGAACTGTTCCATAGGGTATCCAAGGAGCGGCTGGTGGATTTGAACTGCCAACATTTTGGTTAACAGCCATAGCATGCCGTAGCTCTTAACCACTGCGCCACTAGGGCCTCATAAACACGAGTAGATAATAAACAAACACACATATAGAGAGGAGATTTTCAGGTCATATTAACATATAAAGAACATAAAACAGGATGATATGATAGAGGATACCCTGAGGGAAAATTTCAAGAGGTTGTTCAAAAAGGTCTCTTAGAAAAGGTGACTCTTAAGCTGATATTTGCATGACACTAGCATTAAGACTTATAAAGACCTGGGGATGAGCATCTCAGGGAGAGAAAATTGCTACTGCAAGGACCAAAACCTCCATGCAAGTGCATTCCTTCTGGGAGGTGTCACCTTTATTTCTCCTAGCTGTTGGTGGCCAGCTGCTGCAAACATCAATGGTCTGTGTTTCCACAGTAACACTCAAATATAATGGAAAAATCAAACACACACTGTTTGCCTCTTTATTTATTTATACCCTCTTGTTCAGTGGTTAAAAGCTTGGCTGCTAACCAAAAGGTAGGCAGTTTGAACCCACCAGCTGCTCCTTGGAAACCCTATAGGGCAGTTCTACTCTGTCCTGTAGGGTCGCTATGTATCGGAATCGACTCGACTGCAATGGGTTTGGTTTTTTCGGTTTGTTCGAAATGGAGTCCCTGGGTGGTGCAAATGCTTAACACACTTGGCTGCTAACCAGAAAGTTGGAGGTTCATGTCTGCCCCACCCAGAGGCACCTTGGAAGAAAGCTCTGGCTATCTACTTCCAGGGGGAAAAATCAACTATTGAAAACCCAGTAGAGGGCAGTTCTACTCTGACATACATGGGATCTCCATGGGTTGTAATCTACTCAAGGACATCTGGTATATGTTCTAAATGGAATTCAGATAGCTTACATAACTACATACATTAGGTTTAAAAATTAATGGAAAATATAATTAATAGGTAAAGACACCAGGGATAATAAGGGAAAATAACCAGCTGAGGCCAGGAAAAATTTTAATCCAGTGAAATTGTATTGTAGTTCCTGAATAATTGGTGGGACTGGGTAGAACTGATCTTCACTTGGCTCTGAGATTAGTTTTGGCCTTCTTATTGCATGGGAATATAATAACAATATGACATGTAACCCATCTGTGGTTTCTCCTATTGGGTAAGCAATGCTCTCAATCTCCCACTGGATTCGCAGCATAACCTTGAGGCCAGACTCAGTTAATCACTGTGCCAGAATGAAAATATATAGTGCACTTGCTCTGTCAGCTACTGCCAAGTTATTTTTCTTTCCTTTGCAGAAAAACTCAATTAAACAGTTATCTAAAATTTCTGTACCCTCTTCCTATTCTTTCTTAAATCTACTCCAGTCAGGCTTTCAGTCTCACATTACCACTGAATCTGCTCTTTTCAAGATCACTCGTGACCTCAACATTGCAAAACCCAATGGACAATTTTAGATATGGTCTCATCTAACTTGATCTATCTGTAGTCTTTCAGAATTGGTTGCTTCCTCCTCCTTGGCCCCACTTTCTTCACTTGAATTCCATAATAGCACACTCTCTTGTTTTCCTTCTTCATCTCAATTTTCTTTGCTGGCTCCTGTTCAATCTTAATTATGGAGGGCACCAGGACTCAGGCCTTGGTCCTCTTCTCTACTTTATCTAGATAAAATGAGGTCACTTCTAGGTAATTTCCTTTTGTCTCACAGCATTAAATATCATCAATATGCCAATGACCCCAAATTTATACTTCTCTCCCAAACTCTAGACTCATATATCCAAGTAGGATACTTGACATCTCTACGTGATGTCTAAAACAGATCTCAATCCCAAACACGCCCCAAATCTAACACTTGAAATTCCACCCCCTTCAAACCAGCTCCACACATAGCCTTACCCATCTCAGTCGATTACAAGTCCATTCTTCTAACTGCTTGAGCCACATCTTGGAGTATCCTTTATTCCCTTTTATTTAGTTATTTTTTAAATCTCACATCACACATCCAATCCATCAGAAAATCCCATGGGCTCTATTATAAAAATGTATCCAGAATCAACTACTTCTCAAAACCTCCTTCCCTGGTTTGAGCGACCATCATCTCTCACCTGGATAATTGTACTTATATCTTAAGAGGTCTCCTCGCCTTTACCTTTGCTCCTTTATAATCTGTTAATGATCTTTTAATACTCAGTTCAGATCATGTCATTCCTCTGTTCAACATCCTGCAATGGCTCTCAATGCACTGAGAGTAAAAGTCCATACAAGGACTACAAGTCCTTAGATTCTTTTGACTCCTGTCATATAGCTGATCTCTTTGCCTACCAGTCTACTCTTCACTCACTTTGTTCCACCCAAACTGGCCTTCTTGTTCAGTAAACACTCCAGGCTTGCTTTTAGCCTAACACATGCTCTATTTCTTGCATAGTCTTCCTCCAGATATCCCTCTGGCTTATCACCTCAACCCCTTTAAGTCTATCTCAATGAACATCCTATAAGAAATTCCACCCTTCACCCTCACGTTCATACCTCCTTAACCTCCTCTACATTTTTTTTTCCCACAGTCCTTTACATCTTCTAATACACTATATCTTGCTAGAAGGTGAGTGTTGCAAGGCTAGGGATCTTGGTCTGTTTCGTTCACTGCTGTAACTGAATTAAAAAAAAAAAACTAAACCCATTGCCATCAAGTTGATTCTAACTCATAGCGACCCTATAGCACTGCCCCATAGGGTTTCCAAGGAGAGCCTGGTGGATTCAAACTGCTGACCTTTTGGTTAGCAACTGTAGCTCTTAACCACTACACCACCAGGGTTTCCATAACTGAAGACTGACCTTATAGTAAGTACTCAGTAAATATTTGTTAAGTGAATAAACTAAAAACATTTTAGTGAGTTAGGCAGATGTTACTGAGAAGTCTGTGGGAAAATGGAAGAAGATGGAATGTTGTACCCCATGCTGTAAGACAAAATACAAATCAGTTAGAAATCTCTGTTGAATTCTTCCAGATTTCTCTTGGGTCAATGGCACTCTGATATTCCTTCTTTTGTCTTTTGATGAAGTACTTCTAAAAGTCCCCTCTATTGCCCCAGCAATTAAGCTCTGGCTCTCAACACTGACAAACAAGAGCCTTATAGGTAATCCGTGCAGCCATCTTCTACTTACTCCTTGGTGAATCTTACTATTCTTTGCTCCAACATTCACTAAGTTATATAGATTCTTTGCATGGATGAATTTTATAGATAAATTTATTATTTCAAAATATCTTCAATAGATACAAGAACGAATTCCTTGGCATCACAGATTGTATGTTTTCACAGGTGGTATCTCCAGCACATTGCCTAGTCACAGAAGCAGCCACTAAATGTATTGCATAAATGAATGAATAACCATCAGCAAGGAGATAATTTACTTACAAAGCTGAATGCCCAAAATGGGTATCCTGATAGCAAGGCTATAGGCAGGTAGCTTTTTACAAGTAAATTAAACTGTAGGTTATATAAGTATATCCAGATATATCCCAGAGCACAGTGAAACAGACCAGTCATTACTTGGGCAGCCTGAAAGAAAAGAATGTCATAATGAATTACACAAGTCATATCATAATCCATGAGAGTTATAAATTGAGTGACAGAAAGGGTGTGAGGGAACACAGCTTCTAATCATTTTTCTGAAGCATAGGGGTCTAGGCTACTATTCTTGCTCAGCCTTTGAAATTGATCAAAAATTGGGGAGAAGCCAAAGTGATGAAGAAGGTAGCAGTCGTAGAAGGGCTTGGAATCTCCATCTGTAGCTCATGCAGGGATTATTCATGAGGGTTTCAATCACCTTGTAGAGGTCTCATTGCTTTCTGATAAAGGAAGGTGTCTGTGGTCTTATTTTTGGGCCAGGTCAGGAGGACACATACCTGGAGTCCTCCAGCTGTGAGAGAAGGCATGTGGTTTCTGTGGGTCTGTTCAGCCCTGGTTCCTCTTATCTGTTTAGTCTTGCCAATACTACACATGGATCCAGCTGTTGCTTTCCGTATGTCAGTTTGACTTGGAAATTCTGCTCTTACTTCCATTCTCTCATCTATCCCCGCCTGGAACTTGGACTTTTAATTTCCCTTTGCTCTGTCCAATTCCTCAGGCAGCGCTGACTTCTGTAACCCTTGTCTGGACAGAGGCCTGGGCTTTGTTTAAATAAGAATGAAGCTAGGATAGTAAATCTCTAAGAACCCTGGCATTCTGGAACTTTTCGTTCATTGATTCTGTCATTCAGTGAAAATCTGTGTGTGTGTGTGTGTGTGTGTGTGTGTGTGTGTGTGTGTGTGTGTGTGTGTTTTAGTTGTGCAGCCCCAGCTGGCAGCTGCAGCTTACAGTTGTGTCTTTTTGCCCAATTTTTAAGGCACAGTAAGATTAAACTGTCCCTGGGTGGTGTAAACAGTTTGTGCTTGGCTACTAACCTCAGGGTTAGAATCCTCCCAATGGGGCTGTGGAAGAAAGGCCTGGTGATCTGCTTTTGTAAAGATTACAACCAAGAAAACCTTATAGAGCTCAGTTCTACTCTGCAACACATGGAGTCACCATGAAGAGGAACTGACTCGTCGGCAACTGGTTTCGTTTTCGGTTTTAAGATTAAACTTCTGGGCATGAAATACCAGGGCCCCGACTTTGCATGGTAGGGTCTTTTCACTACTATGAACAGAAATGTATTTTCCAGAGCCTCTCCCCTCATCAGTTCCTTGCAGTCAAATCATAACCAAACTCACAATCCCATAGTCTCACTTCCCCAACTCCCAGCAACAGTGTTGTCGTCGTGTGCCGTCAAGTCGATTCCGACTCACAGCAACACAATGAGATAGAGTAGAACTACCCCATAGGGTTTCCTAGGCTGTAATCTTTACAGGAGCAGAGTGCCAGGTCTTTTCTCCCATGGAGCTTCTGGTGTGTTTGAACTGTTGACTTTTCAGTTAGCAGCCGAGAGCGTAACAATTGTGCCACCAGGGCTCCTTCCCGGCAACAGTGTGATCCAGTTGTTGGTGAAGGAGCTAGATAGGAGATCAAAACCCAGGAGGGTCTGGCAGATTCCTAGTAGGAATCTGGCAACCCTGCTCTGTAGGCTTAGTTCATGAAGGACACAAGGATATTCTGCAGGAGAAGCTGGTACACACCCCTGATTCTTCTATCTCTGAGAGGACAGGGTTGTAGCCAGTAACAAGCTTCTTTTCTCTAACACATTTCCACTATTTCCATCCCCCTAAATCAGTTAATGAGACAGTGAGACTCCTCTGCTGGCAATTTTAACTCTCAAAACCATGGGGTTGGAGAACTCACTTGCAACAAGTCCTGCTGAATCCTAAGATTCTGGCCCTGATGAGGTTAGTCACTTTCCTGAACCACAATTTTCTTACTGTTCTGGTTTAAATCTGACTCAAGGTCCAACTAATTAGGGTATATGATGCAGAAAAAAGTAGTATTCTAAGTTTGGTTGGGGTGAAGGAGTAGGGCTAGTGGCTCAGAATACCAACCTCCCTGAGATAAATGTAGGGGGAGTGTGTCAAGAGCACAGTGCTGTGAGATGTTCAACGTCATAAAGCCCTGTTATCTATATTATCTCTTGACTATAAGCCCCTGACCTCATCATCTCCTTTAGGACTCACAGTCTCCAACTTACTTCAAACTCCTTATAGACATACGTAGATCAAGGGAAAATCACAGAGGTAGGATTGCATGAGTGTATTTGCTGGGACTCAGTCCATCAATTAGTAGTTGCGGTAGAGGTGTCACTCTCTCCTTCCCTAAATATTTGGGACTTTCAATACCAAAGTCATGTATTCACTCAAGTAGCACTTAGTCCTTACCCCAAACATTCTGGTTTCTTTTTTCAGCACAATGCGGGTTGGTGGCATCTTATCCAAAATCCAGCATAGACATAGAAAGAATGAATGGAATCTATTTCCAAAAGAATATATAAAAAATAAATAGAATGATTTTCTAGGCAAGGTACTTAAAATTCATTGAGAAATTTATTCTTACATTTTCTAATTTTTCACAATGAAACAATTCTCTGAAATAGGCTTTTAAAAATTAATCCATTTGTATGTTCTCTTGGACATAGTTAAACATCTCTTGGCAATTCTAATTGTTCTGTTAGATTTTACTCATCTTCTAGCAACTTTAAATGATACTCTATGAAGTTGTTAGAATTCTTAGATGCAGACAACATAATCTTATTCGGTCGGTTTAAATGAAAAAAAGATACTAGTGAGCTCACAGAATCATTGGGAAGGCCAAGCTTGCAGAACAATGCCCAGAGATAAAACCACGGATATGGACTGAGGAGGAGGTGTCCTTGCCACTTCTCACCCTCAGTGGCAGAACTCTGCTGCAGAACTGGCCTGATGGTCAAACCTTTCCTTCCCCTGAGGCCATCACCTGTGAAAGCAGAACTGATGTCCAATGTGGAGCCCCTTGTTGTTCTCTTCCAAATCAAACTCTAGTGCAAGTGTGACTTATTGGCAGAACCTAGATATTACTGCTGACGTCAGATGGATCTTGGCTGAAAACAGAGAATGCCAGAAAGATGTTTACCTGTGCTTTACTGACTATGCAAAGGCATTCAATTTTGTGGATCATAACAAATTATGGAAAGCATTTGGAAGAATGGGAATTCCAGAACACTTAATTGTGCTCATGTGGAACCTGTACATAGACCAAGAAGCAGTCTTTGGAACAGAACTAGGGGATACTGTGTGGTTTAAAGTCAGGAAGGGTGTGTGTCAGGGTTGTATCCTTTCACCATACTTATTCTGTATACTGAGCAAATAATCTGAGAAACTGGACTATATTGAGAAGAATGGGGCATCAGGATTGGAGGAAGACTCATTAACAACCTGCGATGGGCAGATGACACAACCTTGATTGCTGAAAGTGAAGAGGACTTGAAGCACTTACTGATGAAGATCAAAGACCACAGCCTTCAGTATGGGTTACACCTCCACATAAAGAAAACAAAAATCCTCACAACTGGACCAATAAGCAACATCATAATAAATGGAGAAAAGATTGAAGTTGCCAAGGATTTTATTTTACTTGGATCCACAATCAACGACCATGGAAGCAGCAGTCAAGAAATCAAATGATGTATTGCATTGGGCATATTTGCTGCAAATGACCTCTTTAAAGTGTTGAAAAGCAAAGATGTCACTTTGAGGACTAAGGCGCACTTGACCCAAGCCATGGTATTTTCAATCGCCTCATATGCATGGGAAAACTGGACAATGAATAAGGAAGACCGAAGAAAAATTGATGTCTTTGAATTGTGGTCAAGAATATTGAATATAACATGGACTTCCAGAAGAATGAACAAGTTCATCTTGGAAGAAGTACAGCCAGAGTGCTCCTTGGAGGCGAGGACGCTGAGACTTCGTCTCACGGACTTTGGGCATGTTATCAGGAGGGACAAGTCCCTGGAGAAGGATATCATGCTTGGTAAGGTAGAGGGTCAGTGAAAAAGGGGAAGATGCTCGAAGAGATGAATGGACATAGTGACTGCAACAATGGGCTCAAACATATCAACGATTGTGAGGATGATGTAGGACCAGGCCGAGTTTCGTTCTGTTGTGCATAGGGTCACTTTGAGTTGGAACTGACTTAAGGGGCCTAACAGCAACAACACATCAAATGCTCACACTGTGACTTTAAGGGAGGCTGGGAAATGCAATTTTGGGGATTATATTTTGGGAAAGGTAATTTTCAAAATTTAGGGACCAATAAAAAAGGTAAAGAAGATGTTCAAAATATATGGCAGCCATGAATGATTGATCTTTACTTGATTACTTCACTATTGTTAAATACCATTTTAGGTACGTGTCCCACGCACCTCAGTTTCATGCCTATTATCCATAGAAATTACCCCCTGATCATGCCTGGATGGACCAGAACTGGGAATCTGTCTCATGGTGGAAAGTCTCTTTCCCAGGAATTTTATATTTAGAAATCAGATATTGTAGTCTTAGTATGGCTTGTTTCTTGATAAGACGATATAAAATCTTGAAATGAAGAGCATTGCCATATGTTACCATATGGATTGAGAAGAATCCAGAAAAATCAGAGATGAGAAATAAAGCAACAGAACAGTTCCAGTCCTTCTCTGAAACTGAGCTGTCTTCCTGCCCTTGTGTGCTAGTAGACAACACTGATATCCTTACATTCATATTTGAAAGATAAATGTTAATTTTATAATCCTGCTGGCTCAGAGATAGGGCTGGGCTGCTGGAGTTTATGTTAATCTCCTTCCATGAAAAACAGGAAGGTAGAGGAGAAACTTGAAGTTACAGCTACTACACTTTTCAGGAAGACACAGAGATTACAAGTTATCTAAAATGAATTCTAAAGAAAGCAATGGAGGAAGGAGAGCTCCTTCCCCTATTGTCACCAGGAGAATTTACCTGTTTATTTTCCATTTTTACTTGTCCTTACATTGTCGAGTTGATTTTGACTCCTAATGACCTCATGTGACAGAGTAGAACTGCTCCATAGGATTTTAACTTATTTATTTTTGTTTTTTCCCAAACAAAAATTTATACATACATTGTTATGTGACCCTAATTGCCCTCCCCATATTGTGACAGCACACTCCTCCTTTCCACCCCTGATTCCCCATGTCCATTCAACCAGCTCCTAACCCTCTCTGCCTTCCCATCTCACCTCTGGACAGAAGCTA
>NW_004444176.1:593237-634530 GCF_000243295.1 Trichechus manatus latirostris
TTTCATTTGATTCTATGAATTTCTTTATTCCATCCTTAATTTCTTCTATAACCCAGTAGTTTTTGAGCAAGGTGTTGTTCAGATTCCATGTGTTTGATTTTTTTTTTCCTTGCTTTTTCTGTTGTTGATTTCTGCATTTATAGCTTTATGGTTAGAAATGATGCTTTGTAATATTTTGGTGCTTTGGATTTTGTTAAGTCTTGCTTTATGGCCTAATACATGGTCTATTCTGGAGAATGCTCCATGTGCGTTGGAAAAGGAAGTATACTTGGCTGCTGTTGGGTGGAGTGTTCAGTGTATGTCTATGAGATCAAGTTGGTTGATTGTAGCTCTTCCGTGTCTTTGTTGAGCTTCTTTGTGGATGTTCTGTCCTCCATCGAAAGTGGTGTGTTGAAGTCTCCTACTACTGTTGTGGAGCTGTCTCTCTCTCTTTTCAGTGCTGTTAGAATTTGTTTTATGTATTTTGGAGCCCTGTCGTTGGGTGTGTAAATATTTATTATAGTTATGCCCTCTTGGTGTATTGACCCTTTAATCATTATATAGTGTCCTTTCTTATCCTTTGTGGTGGATTTTACTTTAAAGTCTATTCTGTCAGAGATTAATATTGCCACTCCTGCTCTTTTTTGAGTGTTTTTTGCTTGATATACTTCTCTCCATCCTTTGAGTTTTAGTTTGTTGGTGTCTTTCAGTCTAAAGTGTGTCTCTTGTAGGCAGCATATAGACAGATTGTGTGTGTGTTTTTTTTTTTTAATCCATTCTGCCACTCTCTGTCTCTTTATTGGTGCATTTAGTCCATTTAGATTCAGCGTAATTATTGATAGGTATGAGTTTAGTGCTGTCATTTTGATGTATTTTTTTTGTGTGTTGTTGACAGTTTCTTTGTTCCGCTTAATTTTCTGTGCTGAGTTGTTTTACTTTATGTATTTTCTTTTCATCTTTTTCATTGTTGTTGATTTTGTGTTTGCTGAGTCTTTATATTTTTCTCGTTTTTTTATTTTAACTTGTAGGATTGTTAGTTTCCTTTGAGGGCCTTCATATTTACCCATATTTTTCTAAGTTTAAACCAGTCTTTTATTTCTTTATATTGCTTTGACTTCCTCTCCATATGAAAAATCTATGTCTACATTTTTTAAGTCCCTCTTTTTTGTTTTAATGTTGTCATCTTTTACATATTGACATCTGTTTCCCTGTTTTCAGTGTTATAGCTTTGATTTTCTTTTGTGACTTCTCTATCTGGGTTGATATCTGGTTGCTCTGTTCTGTGTTCTAGTCTAGAGTTGTCATCTGATGTTACTAATTTTCTAACCAGAGGACTCCCTTAGGATCTCTTGTAGTTTTGGTTTGGTTTTTGAAAATTCCCTAAACTTCTGTTTATCTGGAAATGCCCTAATTTTGCTATCATATTTGAGACACAGTTTTGCTGGATATATAATTCTTGGCTGGTAGTTTTTTTCCTTCAAGGCTTTATATATGTCATGCCATTGCCTTCTTGCCTGCATGGTTTCTGCCGAGTAGTCCGAGCTTATTCTTATTGACTGTCTTTTATAGATGACTTTTCATTTATTCCTAGCCACTCTTAAAATTCTCTCTTTAGTTTTGGCAAGTTTGATTATAATATGTCTTGGTGACTTTCTTTTGGGATCTACTTTATGTGGTGTTCAGTGAGCATCTTGGATAGATATCTTGTCATCTTTCACGTATCAGGGAAGTTTTTTGCCAACAAGTCTTCAACAATTCTCTCTGTATTTTCTGTTATCCCCCCCGTTCTGGTACGCCAGTCACTCGTCGGTTATTCCTTTTGATAGAGTCCCACATAATTCTTAGGGTTTCTTCATTTTTTTAATCATTTTATCTGATTTTTCCTCAAATAAGTTGGTGTCAAGTGCTTTATCTTCAGTCTCCCTAATTCTGACTTCCATTGCCTCAATTCTGCTCCTATGACTTTCTATTGTCTAATTCTGAAATTTTATTGTTAATCTCCTGGATTTCTGATTGCTGTCTCTCTATGGATTCTTGCAGCCTGTTAAATTTGTCATTATGCTCTTCTGTAATCTTTTTTAATTTCCTCTATTGCGTATTCTGTGTTTTGCTTAATTTCCTTCCTAATTTCTTGAAGAGTTCTGTATATTAATCTTTTGTATTCTGCCTGCGGTAATTCCAAGTAATTTTCCTCCTCTGGAAAATTTCTAGATTCTTTATTTTGGGAGCTTGGTGAAGCCATCATGGATTGCCTCTTTATGTGATTTGATATTGACTGTTGTCTCCGAGTCATCAATAAATTATTATATTTATTTATTTTGTTTGCTTACTGTGTCCTAGCTTCTTATTTTGTTTTGATATGCCCAAATAGGCTGCTTGTGCGAACTAGTTTGATTATTGGCATTTTTGAAGCTCTAATGTCCTGTCACCCGGTGGTTAGGTCTGTTACTAGGTATGTGAGCTCAGGAGTTCGCCCACTCCTCCTGTATGGATTCAGCTCAGGTGCCCAGGGAGATAGCCACCAAGTGTGTGGTGTAGGCTGTCACTTACAGTCCTAGACAGGCATGGGTGATTGGTGTAGGTACAGGCATCTGGCTGTAGCAGGGGGACACACTCTGAGCAAGGCAGGGGGCTGACGGCCGCCCCTGAGTGTCCAGGAGGAAGGCGTGTCCCTGTTCCCTAGAGCGTGTAGGTAGGTGGGGTTTGTAGCTGGACTATGAGCACCTAATGCTGTTGGCCGTAAGGACTGTGGGGCACCTCTTATTCTTGGGACCCTATCATGGTGGCTAGGTGGCATGAGTGGAGCTACCAGTCCTCAGACCCCTGAAGTGGGTAAGTGAAGACCCTGCTTAATGGGCAGAGCAGCATCAAATGTCAAGAGCCTGTCACTTCATAGCTGAAACAGTTGAAGTTAGACTTCCGATATATACCCAATTGTACTGTGGTAATGAAGGCCTATGCCGTTGAGATGGGCCCACACAAGTCAATGCAGGAGGAAAGGCACTCAAAGTCCGTGGATCCCTTATGCCTGTGCCTAGGCAAAGGAGCTGTGCCTACCCTGGGTTCCTGGTGTAGGGGAGCCAGCAGTTTATTTTTTCCTCTGTTAATTTGTTCACTCTCCAAGGCAGGGAGAATGGCTCCGGGCATGTGATGGATCCTACTTCTGGCCCAGGGGACTCAGCAATTGCTGAAGTTGGTCCGGGACCCAGTGCAGAGCAGGGAGTGGGGAGGTAAATGGGAGAGAGGTTTTTCCCTAAGGGGGGTGTTTTTGATCCATGCAGTAAGCAATACGCAATTACTCATCTTTCACTGGATCGAGGGCTGCTTCTCACTGGCTCTGGGTGACTGTGCAAACTCTCTGGCACTGGGTCTCTCCAGGTGAGGAAAACACGCCTCCCGAGCACCACTGCTTGCCTGCCTCACCGCTCACACCTGAGCTGATCAGGCCTGAAGGGCTCAGGCTCTCGCCCGGTCAGGTCTGGAAACTCCTCACTGCTTCTGAACCGTCTTTCCCTCCCCCTGCCACTTAGTCCGGTTCCTCAACTTTGCCTTAGATGTTCAGGGCTCCCAGATTGCCATATATAATTGATTCACTTGTTTTTTTCGAGTCTTTGTTGTAAGATGGTCCACCAGAAGCATCTAACTACTCTGCTGTCTTGGCTCCCACCATAGGATTTTTTATGCTGTCCTAAGTTAAAATTTTGTCCATAACAATTACTATTTGGCCTAGGTCCTACTTAATCTTTCAGAAAACTAGTTTTCTCACCCTACAGAGTTGTTCTGAGAGGTAAATGGTAGGAACTGGCACATAGTTGAATGTCAGTAATACTTCTTTTCTATTTCCCCTCAACCTTTTCCAGTTACCTGATTATCAGGACTTCCCCCATAACTTTGGATGTGTTTTTCCTTTTGATCTTTTCTTTTGTAACATTCCTTTAAGTTAGTCACTTGAGTTTAGTATCAGTCATTATGAATCTATTCCTAGTTTAGTGACAAACAATCCTGGTGTGTTTCCACAGAAAAGTGTCTGAAGACTACACATCAAACACAATAGTGCCTACTACCATTACTATGGCTCCATCAGGCTGGGAGATTGAGCTTGTTCAGCCCAGGACCGTCCTAAAACTCCAGAAATTTCTGTTCTCAGGGGACCTCTCCCCAAACGTCAATGCAACTGCAGCATCTCCATAACCCACAATTACTGATGGTCAAATTTGGAGATTTACAGAACAGCAAAATAACAACAACCCAATTACCACAGCAGAGAAACCTAAATGCTTCAATTCTCTACAATATGACCACAGTGACATTTCTAAACTGGAAATCACGGGTGTCAAGCCCCTGGTTGAAATATTTTAATGGCACAGTACACATTCCTGTGTGTAGCTCATTACAGCCTGGTATGCTGTGGCCTCCACCTTGTATGCAGCCTCACTCCCCAGATGGCACCTCATCCTTCCTGACCACTGACATTTCCACTACCATGTGATGTTACACTCTTTTTAAAACACCTTCCCACACATATCTTTGCTGCTGAAAACTCTTGCACAGTATTGCACAGCATCTGGCTCTAGCAGTGTGTTTGCAAATTCTTGGAATTTGAGAGTTGCTAGATGAATCAATCTGATAAAATTTAATTTCTCTCTGTTGGTCCGTTAACCACCTTAGGTATAAATGGGTAGATTTGTTTGTACCAGCCATGTAATACGTGTTTGGGAAGGTCAGATGTAAAACATAGGCTCTCTGGAATTTATTGCATTAATTTTGGGCAGCTCTGGAGTATACCACAAGGACAGATACAGTCATTCTCCAGAGCAGTTGAATTCAAGGAAAAAGAACAGGCTGACCAGGACCTGTGGCATGTACTAAGAAGCCTTGGGTAGAGAAAACAGACTAGGGTTTTGCTGTTGAAGGTTAAATTGAATTTCCATGGGCAGGCCATCTGAATTGCACCACGCAGGGGATGATTCTGGAAGAGTCACTTCTTACATGGGGACTCTCAGGCCTGCTCCAGGAGAGCAGCAGTAGAATGTCCTTGTTTAATCATCTTTAACCATTTCCTCAAGCAATGCCGGTTGGCCAGTCAGAAAAGTGAAAGCACAAGCAGGAAGACTCTTAGTTCACTCATCTTGGAAATCAACAATTCCTATTATCAAGAACACAAGTTTCTGATTACATAATCTGTATTTCAAAAAACAGCACACATTTTCCAAGCCACAAAGAATATGGGGATGTGGTCAAAAGTTGGCAGGCAAGGTCAGCACTGCCACAACTTACTCCAGGACCCTAGGGTCCCCAAGTCATTACACTCCCCCTTTAACTCTGTTCTTCTCCTGTAAACTAGCCCACTCCCTGTTTATCTGAGAAGATGTTATGTGTGTAAAACGGCCGGTTACTGGAAACACACACTGGAACAAAGGTATTGAAAGGAATAAATAAAAAGTTCCACGATGTATGAATTGGTAGTCTTCTTTACCTTCAGTGGTTTGGGCCGCGCTCCGGCCTTGGGGGTCTCTGGGAACACCTGCCCCGCAGCGGTAGTCCTTGTCCTAGCACCAGTGGCGACGCGGCCTGGGCTCCCTACGCTCATGTCATGCCCTACGCACAGAGCCAGAGGGGCTTGATCTAGGAGGCGGCATCCGTAGTTCGGGGCCTCCCAGCCCCGGGAGCCCGGTGGGCGCTGCTCCCTCAGCCGTGGCCTTCATCGCCCACGTTCGGTTCCAAAGCCGCGGTTGTAGCCAAGAGCGCGGCTGCGTGGGGCGCTGCGCGTGGAGACCCGCGCGGACACCGGAAGAGCGGTGCCCCTGCTCTCCGGCCCCCTCCCTCGCCTCCCCACAGCTCCGCTGGACCTGTAAGGCTCCTAGGACTAGAGTGAGGAGGTAGGGTGACCGAGATGTCACCTTTCCTTTGCTGTGCCGGCGTCATACTGTGTCCGCGGACCTAGAAACACATCCAGGGCGAAGAGGGTGAGTGAACCTTACTCCACTGGACAACTGTTCCTGTGGCGGTCCCATCGCTAACTGCAGAGACACCCTCTCTTAAGCATCATCATCTAAAGCTCTTTGCCACCAAAAATCTTTTTCATGTAAACCTCAATTCCAAGAAATGGTAAAAATCCCTTGCCACGTTGGAAAATAAGAAGGGACTGTGTTGGTGGACCAGAGTATGTGAATAATCCCCAAGGGACCAAAAAAAACCATACAGACTAAATTGATAAAAGAGTGCCCAATTTAAAGCACCAGCAACGGAGGACTGTTGTAAATGGTGGAAATTCTGGACTGCTTGGGCAAATAACATATATACATGTAACCTAGATATTCCATTGCTGAATACGTATCCCAAAGAAATTATTCTACAGGTCCAAGGGACAGTTATGTGAATATTCTTTGTAATCTTATTTATGTTGGTGGCAATTTTAGGTAATAAGAGTCTGTGTCACTGGCAAAGTGGATATGTCAAAAGCAGCAGTTGCACTCCATGAATTATTATCCAGTAATTGGAAGTGGCAGATTAGATGTACACATATCAATGTGGATGAATCATAAAAACAGAATGCCAAGTAAAAAAAGTAAGCTATAGAATGAGATTTCTTTTAGATAATCAAAAAATGAATGCATAAAAAGAAATATATCCAATTTCTGAGAAAATATACAAACAAAGTTGACATACATTAATCAAAATAGAATGTCTGCCCATGAGAATGGAGGGAAATGGAAGTGAGTTAAAAGATAAAGGATAATGAATAAAATCAAAGAGAGGTTTAACAGACCAATACTGATAATGTGTCATTATCATTGAAAGGAACAATCATATGAAAATGTCAGAATGCAGAAAAAATTGAATAAGTCCAAATACCTAATTATGATAAAAAAAATCCAAAAATGTTAACAAAACTTTTGACAACTAAGAATAGAAGAAAACTTTCTATTTTTCACATGTTACTCCAAAGAACAGGTGATAAAAGTTGAAAGGCAGAGGGGAAACTTATTATTTGCAGATGATAAGATCATTCAACTACAAAAGGTAAGATTTGAACTGCAAACCTTTTGTTTAACAGCCAAGCGCTTTAACCACTGTGCCACCTAAGGCTCTTCTAAGAAGAGAGTCCAACAAGGTTGTAAAATATCACATTGACCTACAAAAATCAATACATTTCTTTACATCAGTGATAGTCAACTACAAAATAGAATAAAAAATATACCATTGATGATAGCAGCAAAACTATAAAGTGTAGGGGTTGACTTAATATGACACAATTTCTCTATGGGGAAGACTTTAACAATCTGATAATGGACATAGAAAAATCTGTATGTATGGAGAGATATTCCATGTTCTTAGATGGCATGACTTAATAGTCTAAATACGTCAATTTTTCCAAAATTAACCCACAAATTCAGTGCAATCCAAACCAAATTTCAGCTGAATTTTTTGAGAGACTTGATAAACTCTAACATTTATTTAAAAAAAATAAAAGCCCATGAATACTAAGTTAAGCTTATAAAGAAGAAAAGTTATGACATATTCTTTAAGACATATTCAAAGTCTATAGTAATAAAACATTGTCAAATTGTCACAGAACAACAAAAATAGAGTAGGCTAGAAAACTCAGACAGACAGACACATACACACATAAGATGAATAAAGGTAGTACTGGTAATCAATGGAAAAATGGATGAGCTGTTTAGCACTTGAGTTCAGAAGGTAGGCCTTCTATATGGAGACAAATAAAAGTGGATGCCTGTTTAACACCACAAAGGCAGAGCCCAGATAAATTGGATATCTAAATATGAAAGGTAAAACTGCAACATTAAGGAATTGCAGGAGAAAAATTTTGGGCCTCTGGGTAGGAACCCATTTCCTAGAAAAAACTTTAAAAAATTGTAAGACAAAAGCTTGATAAGTACATAAAAATTAAAAATTTCTGTAAAATTAAAATATGGACAAAATTAGACATATGACAAAATAGTGTTAGGTATTTGCAAAGTTTAAAAATGACAATTATTTAATACCTAGAGTTCTACACTATATAAGGTCCTTCTGCAAACCAACAAGAAAAAACTAGCAATGTCAAACAGAAAAATGGACAATAGATAAGGAAAGGTAATTTACCAAAGAGGGCACTCAAAACACTAACAAGCATTTGACAAAGTGTTCAAAATAATTGGTAATCCGAAAAATGCAAACAGAGAAAATAAGATATCATCTCATACTGTAAGACTGACAAAAATTATAAAGCTGGAAAATACTAATATTGATAAACCAAACTCGTTGCCGTCGAGTCGATTCCCACTCATAGCGACCCAATTGGACAGAATAGAATGCCCTGTAGGACTTCCAAGGAGTGGCTGGTGGATTCGAACTGCTGACCTTTTGGTTAGCAGCCAAGCTCTTAACCACTGTGCCACCAGGGCTCCAATATTGACCGGTTATGGGTATTTGCTGTTGGGGGTGTAGATTGGGAACATAATGTTGTTGTTAGGTGCCATCAAGTTGATTCTGACCCATAGTCATCCAACGTACAACAGAACGAAACTTGCCTGGTCCCATGCCATCCTCAAAATTGTTGCTATGTTTGAAACCATTGTTGCAGCTACTATGTCAATCCATCTCATTGAGGGTATCCTTTTCTGCTGACCCTCTATTTTACCAAGCATGATGTGTTTCTCCAGCAATTGGTCCCTCTTGATGGCATGTATGAAGTAAGCAAGACGAAATCTTGCCATCCTCACTTCTAAGGAGCATTCTGGCTGTACTTCCTCCAAGACAGATTTGTTTGTTCTTCTAGCAGTCCACGGTATATTCGATATTCTTTGCCAACACCGTAATTCAAATGCATCAATTCTTGTTGTTGTTAGGTGCCGTCAAGTCGCTTCCAACTCATAGCCACCCTATGTACAATAGAACAAACTGCTACCCGGTCATGTGCCATCCTCACAATTGTTGTTACATTTGAACCCATTGTTGCAGCCACAGTGTCAATCCATCTCATTGAGGGTCTTTCTCTTTTTCGCTGACCCTCTGCTTTACCAAGCATGATATCCTTCTCCAGGGACTGATTCCTCCTGATAACATGTCCAAAGTATGCATCCTCACTTCCAAAGAACCCTCTGGTTGTATTTCTTCTTAGATCTTCCTTACTCACTGCCCAGTATTCACATACATATGAGGCGACTGAAAACACCATAGCTTGGGTCAGGTGCCCTGTAGTCTTCAAGATGACATCTTTGCTTTTCAACACTTTAAAGAGGTCTTTTGCAGCAGATTTGCCCAACAGTACGTTATTTGATTTCTTCACTGCTGCTTCCATGGGTGTTGATTGTGGATCCAAGAAGAATGAAATCCTTGACAGTTTCAATGTTTTCAGCATTTCTCATGATGTTGTTTATTTGTGCAGCTGTGAAAGCTTTCATTTTATATTCAGATGTAATCCATACTGAAGGCTATAGTCTTTTACTTTCATCAGGAAGTGCTTCAAGGCATCTTCATTTCGGCAAGCAAGATTGTGTCATCTGCATATTGCAGATTGTTAATGAGTCTTCTTCCAATCCTTAAACTGTGTTCTTCTTCATATAGCCCAGCTTCTCAGATTATTTGTTCAGCATATAGATTGAATAAGTAAGGTGAAATAATAGAACGCTGCCTCACACTTTTTTCAATTTTAAACCACACAGTATCCCCTTATTCTGTTAAAACGACTACCTCTAAATCCATGTACATGTTTTGCATGAGCCCAATTAAGTGTTCTGGAATTCTCATTCTTCACAATATAATCCATAATTTGTTATGATCCACATAGTCAAATGCCTTCGTGTAGTTGATAAAACACAGGTAAACATCTTTCTTGCATTCCTTGCTTTTAGCCAAGATCCATCTGACATCAGCAATGATATCCCTTATTTCACATCTTCTTCTGAATCCAATTTGAACTTCTGGCAGTTCCCTGTCAATGTACTGCTGCAGCCATTTTTGAATTATCTTCAGCAAAATTTTGCTAGCGTGTGATAGTAATCATATTATTAGATGATTTCCACATTCTATTTGATCAGCTTTCTTTGGAATGGGCACATATATGGATCTCTTCAGTCAGTTGGCCAGGTACCTGTGTTCCAAATTTCTTGAAATAGACAAGTAAGCACTTCTGGGAAAAATAATACTATGGAGTAATTTGACAGTACTTAGATAAATTAAAAATAGACATACCATGTAACCCTTTGATTTTGCACCTTAGTATATTTACCAAGCACATTCTCACACTGTTCCATAAGGAGTCAGTGTCTTAGGCTGGGTTCTTCAGAGAAGCAAAACCAGTGAAGCATATAAATATACATAGAGACATTTATATCAAGGAAATGGCTCATGTGGTTGTTGAGGCAAGGAAGTCCCAAGTCCATGGGTCAGGCTGGAGGGTTTTCCTGACACATGTAGCTGCAGAAGCTGGTGAACCCATGATTGGTAGGTCAGACAGCAGGCCTCTGGCACACAGGCTGTGGAGGCCAGTGAATCCCAAGATCAGCAGGTAAGATGGCAGGCTGCTGGCTCACAGGCTGGGGTGGCTGATGAATCCCAACATCACCAGGTAAATTGCTAGCTGAATTCCCAAGAACTGGAGGTCAGATGAACAGGAGCCAGCTACAAGATCCAGAGTAAACAAAAGCTACTGAGCTTTGCAGGAAAGTCCACCTATATTGGATGCAGGCCACACTCCCAAAGAAATTCCTTTTCAACCGATTGGCTGCTCATAACAGATTTCATCATGGAGGTGAATATATTATATCAGATCTCATTATGGAGGTGATTACATCATTACATAGCTACCAAACTATATCATAACTGCCAAACCACTTGAGAATCATGGCCCAGCCAAGTTGACACACAATCTTAACCATCACAGCCCATTCCTTGTCAACTTGGCAACTGTCCACGTCTCCCTAAACCATATATAATCTCTAAATAAAGACAATTATAAAGTCTTCCAGGAAGAAGGAATTGACAGTCTACTTCTGGAAAGAATTAGCCAGTGAAAATCTTCTGAATAGCAGTAGAACATTGTCTGATATAGTGCTGGAAGATGAGCCCCTCGGGTTGGAAGGCAGTCAAAAGACTACTGGGGAAGAGCTGCCTCCTCAAAGTAGAGTCTACCTTAATCATGTGGATGGAGTCAAGCTTTTGTGACCTTCATTGACTGATGTGGCTCAACTCAAAATGAAAAGAAATGGCTGCAAACATCCATTAATAATCGGAATGTGGAATGTATGAAGTATGACTCTAGGAAAATTGGAAATCGTGAAAAATGAAATGGAATGCATAAACATTGATATCCTAGGCATTAGTGAGTTGAAATGGACTGGTATTGGCCATTTTGAATCAGACAATCATATGGTCTACTATGCCAGGAATGACAACTTGAAGAGGAATGGCATTAATTTCATCTTCAAAAAGGACATTTCAAGATCTATCCTGAAGTACAACACTGTCAGTGATAGAATAATATCTATGCGCCTACAAGGAAAACCAGTTAATACGACTATTATTCAAATTTATGTACCAACCACTAAGGCCAAAGGTGAAGAAATTGAAGATTTTTACCAACTTCTGTGGTCTGAAATTGATCAAACATGCAATCAGGATGCATTGATAACTACTGGTGATTGGAATGTGAAAGTTGGAAACAAAGAAGAAGGATTGGTAGTTGGAAAATATCGCCTTGGTGATAGAAATGATGCCGGAGATTGCATGATAGAATTTTGCAAGACCAATGATTTCTTTATTGCAAATACCTTTCTTCAACAACATAAACGGCGACTATACACGTGGACGTCACCAGATGGAATACACAGGAATCAAATCGACTACATCTGTGGGAAGAGACGATGGAAAAGCTCAATGTCATCAGTCAGAACAAGGCCAGGGGCCGACTGCAGAACAATCCATCAATTGCTCCTTTGCAAATTCAAGCTGAAGCTGAAGAAAATTAGAACAAGTCCACGATAGCCAAAGTATCACCTTGAGTATATCCCACCTGAGTTTAGAGACCATCTCAAGAATAGATTTGACTCGTTGAATACTAATGACTGAAGACCAGATGAGTTGTGGAATGACATCAAGGACATCACACATGAAGAAAGCAAGAGGCCATTAAAAAGACGGGAAAGAAATAAAGACCAAAATGGATGTCAGAAGAGACTCTGAAACTGGCTCTTGAATGTAGAGTAGCTGAAGTGAAAGGAAGAAATGCTGAAATAAAAGAGCTGAACAGGAGATTTCAAAGAGTGGCTCAAGAAGACAAAGTCAAGTATTATAATGACATGTGCAAGGGCCTGGAGTTAAAAAACCAAAAGGGAAGAACAGGCTTGGCATTTCTGAAGCTGAAAGAACTGAAGAAAAAAATTCAAGCCTTGAGTTGCAATGTTGAAGGATTCTATGGGGAAAATATTAAACAATGCAGAAAGCATCAAAAGAAGATGGAAAGAATATACAGAGTCATTATACCAAAAACAGTTGGTTCAGTGTTCAGCCATTTCAGGAGGTAACATATGATCAGGAACCGATGGTACTGAAAGAAGAGGTCCAAGCTTCTCTGAAGGCATTGGTGAAAAACAAGGTCCCAGGAATTGACAGAATACCAATTGAGATGTTTCAACAAACGAATGCAGCGCTGGAAGTGCTCAGTTGTCTATGCCAAGAAATTTGGGAGACAGCTACCTGGCCAACCAACTAGAAGAGATCTATATTCATGCATATTCCTAAAAAAGGTGATCCAACTGAATGTGGAAATTATTGAACAATATCATTAATATCACACAAAAGGAAAATTTTGTTGAAGATCATTCAAAAGCAGCTGCAGCAGTATTTTAACAGGGAATTGCCAGAAATTCAAGCTGGATTCAGAAGAGGATGCGGAACCACGAATATCATTGCTGATGTCAGATGGATGCTGGTTGAAAGCAGAGAACACCAGAAAGATGTTTACCTGGGTTTTATTGACTATGCAAAGGCATTCGACAGTGTGGATCATAACAAATTATGGGTAACGTTGTGAAGAATGGGAATTCAAGAACACTTAATTGTGCTTCTTAGAAACCTGTACATAGATCAAGAGGCAGTTGTTCCAGCAGAAAAAGGGGATACCGCATGCTTTAAAATCAGGAAAGGTACGCATCAGGGTTGTATCCTTTCACCATACTTATTCAATCTGTATGCTGAGCATATAATTCGAGAAGCTGTACTATGTGAAGTAGAGCAGGCCATCAGGATTGGAGGAAGACTCATTAACACACAATCAGCTTGCTGAAAGTGAAGAGGACTTGAAGCACTTACTGATGAAGATCAAAGACCACAGCCTTCATTATGGATTACACCACAGCATAAAGAAAACAAAAATCATCACAACTGGACAATAAGCAACATCATGATAAACGGAGAAAAGATTGAAGTTGTCAAGGATTTCATTTTACTTGGATCCACAATCAACACCCATGGAAGCAGCAGTCAATAAATCAAGAGATGTATTACATTGGGTAAATCTGCTGCAAAAGACCTCTTTAAAGTGTTGAAAAGCAAAGATGTCACTTTGAGGACTAAGGTGTGCTGATCCAGGCCACAGTGTTTTCAATTGCCTAATATGCATTTGAAAGCTGGACAATGAATAAGTAAGAATTGATGCTTTTGAATTGTGGTGTTTACCAAGAATACTGAATCTACCATGGCCTGCCAGAAGAATGAACAAATTTAAATTTGTCTTGGAAAAAGTACAGCCAGAATGCTCCTTAGAAGCAAAGATGGTGAGACTATGTCTCATATACTTTGGATATGTTATCAAGAGGGACCAGTCCCTGGAGAAAGACACCATGCTTGGTAAAGTAGAGGGTCAGCAAAAAAGAGGAAGACCTTCAACGAGATGGACTGACAGAGTGGCTGCAACAATGGGCTCAAGCATAACAGTGATTGTTTGGATGGTGCAGGACTGGGCAGTGTTTTGTTTTGTTGCACATAGGATCACTATGAGTTGGAACCAACTTGATGGCACCTAACAACAACAGCAACAGTTTTGCATTGACTTCACAGGGCATGGTATTACTAAGAGATGTCCTAAGGGATCTCTTGTATTCCAGACATACTCTTCTTTAGCTCTGTTATGTAATATCAATCGGATTTCCTCTTGGTAATCAGGATGAATCACACTGGTCAATACAGTAACTCAGTTCTTTGCCTGTTGATCCAGGAGCATGGGGATTCCAAAGTGTCCAGGTGGCATTCTTAATTTCTAGTTCAATGGAATCAGTGCTGTGTCTCCTGGTGGGAGCATTCCTTCTTTTGGAACTAAGACCTCTAGACCCACAGAGCCTGAGTTGCAGGGACAGGAAGCAAAAATTTTGCAAGTTGGCCACTAGGGGTAACAGTGAATGGTGCCACTCCCATTTTCACCACTTGATTCCTGGACCCATGGATCCTGGCTATGGGAGAAACAGCACCATATAGTGGATGCTGGTTTAGAGCATATACAGCCTCCTGGAGAACATTGCCCCAATCCTGCAGGGTACTGCCAGCTAGCTGGTGCCATAATTGTGTCTCTAGAAGGCAATTCCATCATTCTGTCAGCCAGCTGCTTCAGGATGATGGGGAACGTGATAAGACCAGTAAATTCCATGGGCATGGGCCCATTGCTGCACTTCACTTGCTGTGAAGTAAATCCCTTGATCTGAGATGGTGCTGTGTGGGATACCACGATGGTGGATAAGGCATTCTGTAAGTCCACAGATGGTAGTTTTGGCAGAAGCGTTGCATGTAAGGAACACAAATTCATATCCAGACTAAGTGTCTATTCCAGTAAGAACAAAACACAGCCCTTTCATGATGGAAGTGGTCCAATGTAATCAACCTGCCACCAGGTTGCTGGCTGATCACCTTGAGGAAACGTTCCATATCAGGGACTCAGTGTTTGCTGCTGGCAGACTGGGCACTCAGCAGTGGCTATAGTCAACCATCACAGTCAGGTACAAAGATACTTACTGCATAGTTATTCAAGAGGGCAAAAGAATTGTTATTTGCCCATTTTTGGGATGTCCATCTTTGGGAGACTGAATATGTAAATGTGCTGGATGTACACTACAGCATATTAGGCATCATATAAAATAAACTGACAGATGTACTGATAGAAACATGGATAGATCTTAAAAACATACTGCTGAAAGGAAAAGACTGTGTGTTTATGTGTGAGTGTGTATAATCGACATGAATTTCAAATACATGCCTACAAAAAAATCATGCATTTTCTGAAGACACTAATAAATAAAAATATGCACATTATACAGAATGGAACAGTTGCTCATGGAAATAGGGAGGTGGGCATAGTGTATGGAGAAAAGGAAATAAAAAAAATAAGGAAGGACTCTTGAAAACACAACAAAAACATTCCCAACAAAATGTTTATAAGATTCAAAGTGTGATAAACCATAAAGTAAAACTGTGGGCCAAAAAGATATAACATTTTGGACCCTGGACTTTTTAGAACAGTAACATCCAGTGAGACATTCATTCATGTAGTCTCAATAACATAGTATATGGCTAATTATAATATACCTTCTCCACTAGAGTAAGGTATGCACGTTTTAACAGTATCCAGTAAGAAAGAAATATTAGAAATAGTATTTAGAGCTAACCTGTTGAGAGGCCTTCAAAGACAACAGGACTGTTTATAAGTTATGCTAATTTCCCTTTCACAATGAATGCTTTTCTTGAGTCAGCATTTAGTACACCACCTTATCAATATTAGGTCTGTGTCTCACTCTAGAAACATATGCCCATTCTTGAAATTTCTCTTGTATGGAAGAATTCCTTAACTCGAGTCGACCAGATTCAATCTGAGATAAATTCATTCTCAACTCCCCACACTGGAAAAAAAAAATATATATTTATCAATTTTAATTTTTATTAATGGAATGGGGGAAAGAGAACACTGACATGGACTTAATTAAAATGCATTTTCCGAGAAGCCTCTTGAACAAAATGAAGTTCTTCATTTGCCATTAAAGTTTCCTCGAGTGAGGTCATGACGGTTCTTTAATATGTAGGAAAAGGATCTCCTTCTGCCAACAACCAGAGATAAATTGAGGATTAGTCAATTGATCATTAATACACTCTAAAATAATGAACTACAGGATTTTGGGTAACATTTTGGAAGGAATGCTAATAATATTCTCATCATTGAGATTTTTAAGTCAAGCCGTGTGCTTTTGATGCTTTTTAGTTTCCTTCTTTCCCTTCTTTTTTTTCCTCCCTTCCTTATTTTTTGTTTCTTTAGGTTGGAAGCCAAAGACAATGCCATATGACTAGATAGTCTGCAAAACACAAACTGATGATATAAGAACGTATAGTTTTCTACTCAAACTAAATGCTTATCAGTTTAATTTCTGTCTAGTTTGAGTAGAAAACTATATGTTCTTACGTGTTCAATTCATGTTCTTTCTCTTTTCACTTTATTCAAAGATAGAGATGAATTAAGAATAAGACTTTTGTGTATGTATTTGTGTATGTTTGATGTGTTTTATTGTTTGTTTGTTTTGCCTTTGGCTAGAACCATGATTTCTTATGTAAACTCTGAGTTTGAATGCCTTTAGATGGAATTTCAGCTCCCCGGTTTACTCTTTGGCTACCACTTCCTAATCTCACAAACTTGGTCCTTTACCTGAATCTTAATCTACTTAGGTCTCTATTCTGTCCCTTGAGTTTTCCAGCTGTAGTTCTATGGGCAACACCATTTATATCTACGGTATTGTCAACCACCTATAAACTTAAAACAACTTCTAAAACTGAATCTCCTTCCTAGAACTCTCTACTGAGCTTGTATTTCCAACTTCTTATTAGATATTTTGACCCAGATGGTCCCAAAGCACCTCAAATACATCTCAAACTGAATTCATTCTCTCTCCCATAAAGTGATTTCCTTCTCTTTTCCACTTAAGAGCACCACCATGCCCTGACTTCTCTGGCCAGGGAGCTGTGAAACACTCCCACATTGAAACAATCTGAGAATACTTTTGATAGAATCTCCTAAATATATTTCAGTTGTGTCCTCCTTTTCTCTATCTCCCACAATTATAGTTTAGACAGGAAACACTTACAGCATGAGAACCTGTTATTCTAGCACAGAACACTCAGTTCTGTCACAGTTTAGCCCCAATCTCTTTCCTTGACTCTATTTCCCACCACTCACCTCCAAAATCACTGTGGGCTCCAGCCTCATCAATTTACTTACCATTCCATAAATGTGCCTTGCTTAGTTTACCATCTTAATCTGCAGATATTTTTGTTTAAAGGATCTCTATTTTGAATTAATTTGATAAAATTAATTAGTAAAGGAGAGGAAATTATCAGATAATTTTTTTTTCATTGGATTTCCCACTTTCTCTTGATACTCATAGGGTGCATCTTCATGCAAAAGGCATTTCCTTTTAAAAGCATGTACGGGAATTACATGGCATTCCAGAGAAGTTGGAGCATTGAAAACCTGATACCTGAATCACTGATTGTCTCTTAATAAATTTTCTATAAGCTTTTCCTCCTCCTTGCTTATTTTTTAGATCCTAAGAAAAATGTCGTTTGAGGAAGTTTTCCCATATTTTAGTGAACTATAATTTCTGTCACACACATTCCACACAATGACACGTTTGCTAGGAATAAACCCCAATTGTTTTGAGTGTAGCTTTCAAATGCTGGAATTTATGCATACTAGGCTCTCTGGGTAGTGCACACGGTTAAGCACTCAACTACTAACTGAAAGGTTGGCAGTTTGAACCCACCTAGAGGTGCCTCGGGAAACAGGCCTGGTGATCTGCTTCTGAAAGGTCACAGCCTTGAAAACCCTATGGAACAGTTCTACTCTGCACACATGGGTCTCCATAAGTTGGAATCGACTTGATGGCAATTACCAACAAATTCCTACCCCAGATCACATCTCAGACCAGTGTCTCCCTTGGGCTTCTCGCATTTCTTCACTTAATTTGGGCATTTTGTTGTCATTCCCATTCTCCTATCTCAGCAATGGTTGATCTGATCTCAGTCATTTGTACCATACTGTAAATGAGTTTCAATGCTTGGGCTGCTCTAGGCCTATTCCTAACAGATTTTTGAAGTGCAGGAAAATGTTTTCTGGGTATCATAGCCTTCATCCACGTATGCATAAGGTCTTAAAAAACAGTACGATTTGAGAACGGGATCTGTCAGTTTCTGCTTCCGTCCTCTCTCTCGACTCTCATTTTCCTTCTTCTGCTCCAAGATTCCCAGGTCTTGGCGTTCCAATTATTTTTGCTATTTCCTAAATCTCCCTGTACACATGATACAGGACATATAGACAAGCCACTATCTCCTTCATGTTAACCTTGGGCTTCTTCTGAGTTGTTTTTATGATCACCTTGATCCTTATGACTGAGCCTGTGGAGTAAGCACTGAGGAGGATAGGGCAGACATATATTTCACTCAAATTCTCCGAGTCAGTGATGTTGAGGTCATTGAAGATAAGTTTGCTTTCAGATATGAAGTAGTAGGTATGGAGAAGTAGGAAAATAGCTTTACTGAAAAGTTTTTAAACATCTTTTCCAACTCCTCCATCACTTTCTTCAGAATATTAGTTTCTGAAGCCACTAAAGTTCCTGTACTTTGATATTCAACTTGTTTTCCCAAATTTTGAGAATTAAAGGTCTGAGACCTCAGTGTTCCCATAGCCCTGTGCCTGGTAACAAGCTCTACAAAGTTTTTTGTTTCCAAGAGAATACCTATTGAATAAATAGACCTGATCCAGAAAATGGTGTATGTTCTACCTTATTCTTTCACTAGGGTGTGGAGATAAAACTATACTGTAATACAAAACATCTTTGTTTAGGGAAGATTATTTACCTTTAATTGTAGAGAGACACATATACTGCACAACAGTCAGTGCAGAATGTTTTTAGCTACCTACAATCACAGTTTTGAGAGGTCAATATTTATATTCAATTCTTATCAAAACCTTAGTTCTTCAAATAGCGTTCCTAACAGAAGCCAGTATCTTCTGATTCACTAAGGAGAAATGAGATACTCACTGTATATTTATGATCTTCTACGTTCTGCTGTGTATATCCAATGGGTCACTGCACTTGACACAAGTAACTCCAATAGGGCATACAGGAACAAATACTCTGAAAGCATTTTACCACTTTGCTGTATCCGAAAAGAAAATGTACATTCCTTACAGATCTTTATATGTTAATATTTTTAAAATCATAGAAGTATCATACATAAAATTGCAGGAAGATGAAAAATAGATGAGAAAATTATCCAATATATTCCCACCTTCAACAACTATGATTACTTATACACATTTTTCTTCATCATTATAATAACAATCGATCATTATTGAGGATGGTGATAAATAGATGCATTTCTGCCAAATGGACAATGAGAATCACTGATTATGTTTTCCTGTTTGTTGTTGTGGATATGGTCAGAAAATTTTCACTGAGGCTGATGAACCTCTGGAGAAGATGAAATTGGGACTTTCTTGAGATTCAGTGTTATAGAACTTATTTAATGGAGAAATCTGCTGCTGTTAAGTCAATTCTGACTCATAGCGACCCTATAGAACAAAGTAGAACTGTCCCATGGGGTTTCCGAGGAGTGGCTAGTGGATTTGAACTGCAGACCTTTTGAGTGGCAGCCAAGCTCTTAACCACTGCATCACCAGGGCTCCATTTAATGGAGAGGTGTATAAAATTAGGGCTGTTGTTAGGAAAGGTCCTAAGAGGGAAACCACAGTGAAGGAAGAGGTTTGGATTCGTGACTTAGGTTCAGCACAAGGGCTGAAGTGTCCTGGGGGTAGGCTGTTTCCTGCTGGGATTGTGCCTGTAATTATAAGCCTCAATAGGCCCAAATTCTTGCAGGATAATTGGGCTTGGAACAAGAATAGAGAATGATATTGAAAGACCAAGTCTGAAGGAGCCAAAGTGCTTTTGTGACAAGACCATCATGAGCTCTTGGGATCATTTTTCAAAAGTGACAGCAATTAATAGTAACTGAAGTCGTGGCAGTGGAAAGTATGGGCATGTTGGTGGACTGCTGATATGCTCCAGGATTCTATCAAGTAGGGTTTGGAGTCGATATCGACCCTGTGGACTCCAGTGTTCTGAGTAACCTGGGAGTGTCAACAGGGAAGTGGCCTCAAGAGGAAGATCCTGGATTTCCTACTAATATGGGCATTGGTCGTTTAAGAGATGATTTGGTTAAATGAAAGAGTTAAAGCCATAATAATACCCAAATTCAATGAAGTGAGCCATTTCTATTATGCAAATATAATCCTAAGCAATATCTTGATGTTTATATTTATTTAAGATTTCACTTTAAGGTATCTATCAGGATAAAATATTGGCATCCCTCACTACAATAAAGATAGCCTTTGATGTACTACTGAATTGATTTTTGTTAGGACTCAATTTTTTGTGGTGCAAGAACTTGGAATTTAGACCATCCAGGATTAGAATAAATGCTATGCAAGTGACTAGCCCTGTGACCCTGAGCAAGTATCTTAAAATTTTTAAGCTGGTTTCTCTAATTGAATCAATGATATAAATCATTCTCTGAAGATTTTTACAATCTCACTTTCTGTAAACTCACTGTCAACTACGTAGAACAAAGCAAAATCCAGTAAAATGCAAATCAATATATGCTTTGGACTAAGCTAATTACCCAGGAGTTTGGGATGCTGGACTAGGTCCCTAGGTGGCGCGAACAACTTGCTCTTGACTACTAACCTAAAAGTTGTGGTTCTAACCCACCTACAGGCATTGTGGAAGAAAGGCCTGGTGATCAGCTTGTGAAGATTATAGCCAAGAAAACTCTAAGGAGTAGTTTTACTCTGTAATACATGAGGCTCCTTTGAGTCAGAATTGACTCTATGGCAATGGTTTTTTTTTTTTTGGAGTTGAAGTAAGGTAAGCTTGCTTCATTAGGCTAGGAACTTAAAAACAGGCAGCATCCAATGGACTCAATTCAGAAAAGTTAGGTTCTAGGTCTTGGTCAAAGACTCAGATATTTTGACCTTAATTAAGCCCTGGTCAGGTAGGATAGAGCAGAAAGAGGGCAGGAATCTATACAGAAGGCTTTGGTTCCTATGGCTCCAGTTCTTGCCCAAATTGCTGAACACTGACTCCCATCTCCTTGTTCTTCTAGCCACTTCTCTCCACATCAAGCATATATAGAGATATGCCCACATATATGTACATGTGCCCACAGTTGCACATGCACAAACACACACATACATATACATAGATACTGAAACACAAGTACAGACACACTTAGATAAACACAGACCTGCTGACAGACTGAGAAGCTCACAAAGCAGGTAGTGCAAACATGTCCACACAATCATATGTATACAGAACTGAGTACACATGCATTCCAAATTACATACATGTACAGAGTTGAGCCTTGTTCTCTCTGTAGACTAAAGTCCTGACATGGAGTGTAAATCCCTGGGTATTGGAGGTAAATAAGGATACTATTATTTTCTTCTTTGAAGATCAAGTACTGCTATAACAAACTTGATTTCTTAAGGCCAGGGGGAACTGGCCTCAGAGATGTTGGTATCTGCAAAGAACTGAGTAGCCAATCACAAAAATATCTTGACTGCCACATGGGTCAAGAATTGAATATAATGCTTAAACACTCAAAATACCTCTATTAATATTTGTACTACCTTCCATTTGGTTACTTGAAGCTTTTGGTGGGTCTAAGTTTAGGAATATAAGTTGTTGTTTGAACCACATTTGTAGTAGGTGCATATGCCAAAGAGCAAACTAATGATGAGAGTCACCTCCATACCTTGCCTAATACAGTTAGTTTCCGACTTATGATGGGGTTCTATCCTGACAACTCCATCATAAGTTGGTTCTGACATAAGTCGAATACCTCATTTTTTTTTTTTTTTTAGTTTTCAATATTATTGCCTTGTATTATCGGTATCTTTATAAATCTGATCTTTATTTGTCTTTGGGGGTTGGAAATATCATATATAAACTTACAGATACATTTTAATACATACATACATTAAAAATACATAAATCATAAAAAACCGGATGGTCGTTAAGTGTGGTTTGGCATAACTTGAATATGTTGTAAGTCTGAGGACTACCTGTACTCAAATATTCTGATCACTCACCAAATAATTTAATATGTAATTACAAAATTGTGATGAAATTCTCATAGAAACCTGGCACTTACCTGTGGCCAAATTGCTTTTTTTGCAAATAAATGATAGAATACAAACTCTAGTGTTATTATCAACAGACCAATTACTGCAATGCAGGCACTTAAGATATTTGTTACTAACGCATAGGTCACCTGGAATAGATAAAAAGAATCACCTGGGTATTAGCAGTATCAGTAGGTGGGAATGGAGTTATCCATATGCATTAGTGGCTAATATATTCAAGTAGAAGATTTATGTAAACTCTAATCTTTCCAGAATAGAAAGATCTTTAAAAGGACTCGTAGAACTGCAGCTTTGTCAGGATTTCAATAGGACTGAACAATTTTGGAGATAATAAAACTTTTGATGTAGCATACATGTATTTATTCCTTCACTGACAAATAATTATTGAAAACCTATGCTGTACCATGCCAACCGTGCACAATGTTTTAGATAAATAGGCAGAAAAGGTCTCTGCACTCAAGGAATTTTCAGACTGTTGAGGAAGACAAAGAAGTGCACATTAAATGTGAGTAGAATATGAAAAAAATGTTAACAATATAGGTAAATCCATAGTGCCATACAGGTTCAGATTACCAGAAAGCTAGTAAATTCCAGTGCCTACCACTTGCATAGGTTTTTCTCAACATCCTGGAAAGATCCCTAGAAACTGTGTATTCATAATTTTGTATTTCTTTCTTAAA
This sequence comes from Trichechus manatus latirostris, assembly GCF_000243295.1. Classification (NCBI taxonomy): domain Eukaryota; kingdom Metazoa; phylum Chordata; class Mammalia; order Sirenia; family Trichechidae; genus Trichechus; species Trichechus manatus. Next base: position 616,137 of record NW_004444176.1, read on the forward strand.
GAGTATCTCTATTACCTGGATATGCTGCTGGTGGAAACCAGAGGGAAGAGCAAGGAGCACAGAATGTGAAATCAAACTCAAGTTCTTGGTAGTTGCCGTAGAGTAGGTTCTGACTCATGGTGACCTCATGTATAACAGAACAAAACATTGCCGGGCCCTACGCCATCTTCATGATCCTTGGTATGTTTGAGTCCATTGCTGCAGCTATATTTCACTCCATCTCATTGAGCGGTTCCCTCACTTTCACTGACCCTTTACCAAACCTGATGTTCTTTTCTAGCAATTAGTTTTTCCTGATGATGTGTCCAGAGTAAGCAAGCTAAAGTCTCACCATCTTGCTTCTAAGGAACATTCTGGTTGTATTCCTTCCAAGACCGATTTTGTTTGCTCTTCTGGCAGTCCACGGTATATTCAGTGTTCTTTGCCAACACCATAATTCGAATGTGCCAGTTCTTTGATCTTCCTTTTTCATTGTTCAGGTTTTGCATGTATATGAGGTGATTGAAAAGACCATGGCACACCTTAGCCATCAAAATGACATCTTTGATTTTAAAACTTAACAGAGGTCTTTTGCAGCAGATTTGCCCAGTGCAATATGTCATTTGATTTCTTGACTGCTCCTTCCATAGACGTTGATTGTTGATCCAAGTAGAATGAAATCCTTGACAACTTCAGTTTCTTCTCCATTCATCATGATGTTGTTTATCGGTGCGGTTGTGAGGATTTTCATTTTTTCACATTCAGGTGTAATCCATGCTGAAGGCTGTAGTTTTTGACCTTCATCAGTAAGTACTTCAAGTTTACTTCATTTTGGCAAGCAAGGTTTTGTCATCTGCATATTACAGGTGATTAATCAATCTTCCTCCAATCCTGATGCCATATTCTTCTTTATATAGTCCAACTCCTGAGATTATTTGTTGAGCATACAGATTGAATAAGTAAGGTGAAAAGATAACCCTAGGCACATCTTTTCCGAAGAAACTAGATTAGCATTGAGGTTAGCTTGGTGAAGGGGCAGAAGACAGTACATTCAACATTCTACTATACATGTACCATATGATTCAGTTATTTACCCAAGAGAAATAAAGTGTATACCCATTTAAAGACTTGTACATGAATGTTCATAGCAGCTTTATCTGTAATAGTTCAAAACTGGAAACAATGAGAGTTTCATCAACAGATGAATTGAAAAACAAGTTGTGGTATATCTATATGATGGAATACTATTTAGCAGTAAAAAGTAATTAACTATTAAATAATTATGCTGAAGAAGCCAGACAAGAAATGTATGATTCCATTTATTTAAAACTCTAGAAAATGCAAACTAATCTATAGTGACAAAAAGCAGATTAGTGGTTGCCTTGGGAGGGGATAATGTGGGGAGGGATTGTAGGAGCTATTACAAAGGGGCACAAGGAAACTTTTGGAGGTGATGGATATGTTCATTATCTTGATTGTATTGATTATTTCGTGGGTGTATATATATGTCATAACTTATCAAATCGTACACATTAAATATATGCAGTTTATTGCATGTCAATTGTATATCAAAAAAACTGTTAAGAAAGAAGAGAGCAACGGGATATTATGAGAGAGCCAGACATGGTGGTAGAAAGGTGTGAGGCACAGGGTCATTTACTCCCTGTGACCTTGCCATCTATTATGAAATTATTTTTGAATAATTTGTAAAAATAGAGACTATAAAAAGAAATATTTTTTATTACATCCACTGAAAATTAGGAACTATTAATCTTTATAAAAAGTGTCCAGGCTTTTTCCTAAAAGAACTAAAACATTTTAGATAAGTTTTTTCTAACATCTCATCCAATTTCAGGTTTTGGCTATTATGAACAAAATGGTTATAAACATTTCTGTGCCAGTTTTTGTTTTTACCTATTTATTTTTTTTACATATGTCTTCATTTCTCTGAAGTAATTACCTACAAAAGGATTGTTGGGTCATATGGCAGATTTATATTTAAATTTATAAGGAATGACCACATATTTTAAAAAGGTGGTTGTGTCATTTTACACCTCCAGTAGCAACAGATAAGAGTCTAGGTGTTTCACTAGGCTGCTAACTGAAAGGTTGGCTGTTCCAGTCTATCCAGAGACACCTCAGCTTCTCAGCACAGAGACCCCGTGTTCAAAGGATGCGCCCCTGCCTGTGCTTCATTCTTGATGGCATGACGTCCCCCTGCCTCTCTGCTTGCTTCTCTCTTTTATATCTCAAAAGAGATTGACTCAAGATACAACTTAATCTAGTAGATTGAGGCCTGACTCATTAATATAACTGCCTCTAATCCTGCCGCATTAACATCATAGAGGTAGAATTTACCACACATAGGAAAAGCACATCAGGTGACAAAATGGTGGAGAATCACAAAATACTGGGAATCATAGCATAGCCAAGTTGACACACATTTTGGGGGGACACAATTCAATCCATAACAATCCATAAATACAACCGATCTTTTATACATTGAACTTTTATTCTGATGCAAGTTCATTATGATATATTAACTTATAAATTCTAGATTTTTTTTGCAGATTTCTCAAGATTTTCTATGTAAGCAATCATATTGTCTATGAGTAGAGCAAGTTTTATCTCTAACTTTTAATCCTTATGCTTTTTATTTCTTTTCCTTGACTTACTGCACTGGACAGGTCTGCCTGTACAATATTAAATATATTTATTGAGATGGCATATACTTGCACAATTCTTGATCTTAGAAACTGTTCAGTCTTTCATCAGTAAGTATGATATTAACTATAGTTTTTTTGTAGATGTCCTTTATTAGGTTGAGAAAGGTTTCAGTTATTGCTAGTTTGATGAAAGGGTTGTTTTTTTCTTTTCAACAATGACAAATGCTTTTTCTTCATCTCTTTAATTCCTCTAATATGTTGAATTACATTGATTGATTTTTAATGTTGAATCAAGCTTGCATTCCTGGGATAAACTCCACTTTATTCTGATGTATTGTTTTATATGTCACTGAATATGATTGTACAATATTTTAAACATTTGGCATCAACATTCATAATAGATATTGAACTGTTATTTTTCTTTTCTTGTGAGGTTCTTGCCAAATTTTGATGTGAGAATTGTGTTGAGTGCATAGAAATGGGTTGGGAAATATTTTTTTTTCCCTACATTTTCTGAAATATTTTGTGTCTCATTTGACATTATTCGATTATTAAACCTTGAAAAATTTACTTTTTAAATAATCTGTTTCTGGAGTTTTCTCTGTGGAAGAATTTTTAATGATTAATACAATTATTTTAACAGATATAGAGATAGCCAGTGTACTATTTCTTCTTGTTTCTGCCTTGCTAAGTTGTGTTTTGCACAGAATTTTCATTTTCATCTAAGTTGTTAAATTTATTGACATAAAGTTGTTTATATATATGGCTTAAAGATACATGCACGGGTGTCAAGTTGACAAGGGAGTAGACTGTGATGGTTAATTTTGTGCGTCAACTGAACCAGGCTAATAAAGACATTAACAAAGTCATTATATCTGCCTAACATGATACAACTAACATGTGTTCAACCAAAAATGCACTAACCCCTTTTACATCTTATGTTTTATGATAAGTAATGGGATAAGAGAGGAAAGAAAACAAAGACACACACATGCACACACACATGCACACAAACATTCATAACAGAACAAGGAAGAAATACTCATTACAAGTATAGTCCTTGATTCTGCAACTGGTCACATGGTCTTAGCTGGTATTTATTTATAACTACCACTACCCATTGCTGTCAAGTTGTTTCCGACTCATAGCAACCCTATAGGACAGAGTAGAACTGCCCCACAGGGTTTCTAAGGTCACAATCTTTATGGAAGCAGATTGCCTCATCTTTCTCCCATGGAGTGGCTGGTGTGTTCTAACTGCCAATCTTTTGGTTAGCAGCTGAAAACTTAAGACTGCACCACCAGGACTCCTTTTAACTACCACTACACCTTCTGTATTCCCTTTGCCCTCAGGAAGCACCTTAGCTGGTCATGGTTCTTTGCATGGTGAGGTGACCCAAACCTTCATTCCTGAAGGGTTTAGGACATTAGTAGTCCTGCCTGAGCTGAGTTTTCTATTGACTTTAATCACAGGACATAGTAGTACTAAGAGACACCCTAAGGGATCTCCTTATTCCAGACATATTCTTCTTTATCTCTATTGTATAATAACAGTCCAGTTTCCTCTTGGTAATCAGGGTGAGTCACATCAGCCAGTATAGTGACTTCCTTCTTTGCCTGTTGATTCAGAGGCATGGGGAGACCAAAGTGGGCTGGTGACATTCTTAACTTCCAGTTCAATGGAATCACTGTTGTGTCTCCTGGTGGGAGGAATTCCTCTCTTTGGAACTATAACCTTTAGACCAGCAAAGCATAGGATTGTGGGGACAGGAAGTAAAAATTTTGCAGTTGGATCACTAGGGCCACTTCCATTTCCACCCTTTGATTCTTGGACCCATGGATTTTGAATATGGGAGAAACAGCACAATACATTGGATTGTGTATTTAGAGCATACACAACCTCCTGGAGAACATTGCAAGGTATTGCCACTTAGCTGGCACTGTAATTGAGTCTTCAAAAGGCCACTCCACCATTCTATCAAGCCAGCTGCTTCAGGATGATGGGGAATATGGTAAGACCAGTGAATTCCATGAGCATGGGCCTACTGTCACGCTTCATTTCTTGTGTAGTGAGTTCCTTGATCTGAGGCAATGCTGTGTGGAATACCATGATGATGGATAAGGCATTCTGTAAATCCATGGATGGTAGTTTTGGCAGAAGCATTGTATGCAGGGAAGGTAAATCCATACCCAGAGTAAGTGTCTATCCCAGTAAGAACAAAATGCTGCAGGGCCTCACAGTCAGCCAGAAATGAGTGAATGGGCCCTTCTTTCCCAGACCTTTACTAGCATACACACAGCCTTCCACATATATGCAGCCTTTTAGATCCCCAAGAATATGTTCAAGATTTTAAAAAATTCTGTGGTTGTAGTTCTCTAGGATTTCTTTTAAAAATTCTGGCAAGGTTCTTGTTTGCTGCAACTGAAATCATGACCTTAGGTGGCTTCGATATTGTTAGCAGATTGACATAGTTTCAGTGATTCCCTAGAGGTTGAGGTTTTGTTTTTGTTTAGCAGTTTTCTGTGTCCAAACAAATAGCCACCAAAATCTGGCAATAGAAGTTTCTCAGGGAGATACAAGATCTGACAAAATATTGACTGTGCTCAGAAGTTGGTGCTTTTAAGAGGGCTTCAATGGATGTCATTCCTCTGAGTTGGCTGCAAGGCTACTGGTTTCTCATGGTTACCATGCTGCTGAGCTGGGGAGAGGGAAGGATAAGAAGTTAAAACATCACAGACCCCTCTGTCTGTCTGAGGTTTAGTAGTGTCTCTTGAATAGATGATTTCCAGTTCATGCTATGGCTTTGGTTACTTCTCAGTGTTATGAAATGCTCTATTTTAATTTTTTTCCAGTATTTTTTTTTTTGTTTTTGTTTTTTCTTTTTTTTTTTTGTGGAAGGATGAGTTCACAGAAACCTTTACTCTGCCACTCCAGAAATTGAACTGTTAGCATTAACATTCATAATTATTCTAATTTCTTATTCTTCCATCTCACTATCTGTCAACATAAAACTCACCATTTTTCAAAGAAAGACAACATAATCCAGACTCTTTTACAACACATTACATAAAATGTCCACCATACAATCAAAAGTTTCTAGATATGTGAAGCAAAAAATAAAAAATAAAAAAGGTAATTAAACAGACTGTCTTAAGATATTTACATTTACATAACCTTACATGTACACGTCATGACTGATGTTTTAAGTAGCATTGAATGATTTATCAAATAGAAATTTAACTTCTTGATTAACTTCATACCTCCTGAATTATTTTTATATCTAATGAAATTTAATAAAGATGTCAGTAATTGCAGTGCATCTTTTTTTTTTTTTTTGACCAAAAAAGCACTAGAAAATTACATTTCTTATATTTTTTGGATTTACTCTCCAAAACTTTGAGTAGATTTCTAGTGATTTAGAGAAAATGCTCTCTTCTTACTGACTTTCCTCCTTTTGGCAAATACAACTGTTATCTATAGCATTGCCGCAAACATTCTGCCTTACCATGAACTTTGAACGCCTCTTCTCTAGCATGATTGTAAAGCTTCCTGACATGATATACTGGAAACAAAAATTGCATTTGTTAATAGCACTCGTTATATTTACATATAAACTCAGAGTAAGAGAATTCTGGAATGCTGTAACATGAAGTAATTCATCTTAATTGTTTAGTGGAATCATTGAGAAAATCATCCAGGAAATAATTCAAGGGTTCTCTGTTATAGAGATGGGGAATCCACAAAGTCTCTGGTCACTAGTGTGTTACATGCATTGGAAATGGAATCTAGCATGACTTTATGGAGTAAATAGTGACTTTATGGAGTAAAATGAGTATCAAATTTTACTTGTTTTTTGGTCAGTCATAACTTATTAAGCCTTTAAGGTGAATTACAAGAAAATATACCCAGTTAATGAGTTTACTACTAGGCAGTGTTATAACTTGTTGATTTCACATGAAAGTACTTTCAATATATATTAACAATATTTTATATTGTTGAAAAATATTTTAATAGAAAATGTCTTTCAGAAAACATCCAAAATTCAGTTTACATATTTAAATATAAGAATCACACAATATGTTCCATGAGTAGCTTATTCTGAGACCCCCCATTTTTTCCTGACACTTGTGGGAAAAATAGTAGTCATGGTGTATCAGAAATTTATTTTTATTTTCTTCATTGGTGCAAATTTTATATATACATAAAAACTTCTTTAACCCCATTGCCACTGAGTCGATTCTGACTCATAGAGACCCTATAGGACAGAGTAGAACTGTCTTGAATAAACTCAAGATATATATTCAACACAGGAACTGGTAGTCTCAGAAAAAATTGTTTAAGTTAAAAAAAAAAACCCTAAATAATTGCAAATACTACTTTCATATCATAAATATAAAGAAATGTGATAATTTTTACAAAGGCAACCTTGTTTTTAATTGTATAAATTGAGATATTTATACAATGATGTATCTGCTCTCCATTCTAATTTTTTTAGTTTTCTGATAATTTCTGAACAGTTCCTTAACCCATTGCTGTTGAGGTGATTCCGACTCATAGAGACCCAATAGGACCATGATTATGTGGGGGTTTATTCCAAGGATGCAAAACTGGTTCAGTATTTGAAAATTAAAACAAAACAAAACCAAACAAACAAAAACCTTTGCCGTCGAGTTGATTCCGACCGATAGGACAGAGTAGGACTACCCCATAGGGTTTCCAAGGAGAGGCTGGTGGATTCAAACTGCCTACCCTTTGGTTAGCAGCCGAGCTCTTAACCACTAGCCACCAGGGCTCCCTAAAGTTCTTGTTGTTGTTAGGTGCCATCAAGTCCTTAGCACCCCTGAAATAGATTCAGGTACTCATTTTTTTTGTCTGAACTGCTGCAATGGCCTCTTCTAATCTGCCTATCCTTCTCAAATGCAATCTCTTACTACTCTTAGAGTGATGGTATTAAAACAAATCTAACCATGGTACCGTCCTTGGTTAGAAAACTCATGTCCGGGGCTGTCCAAAAGAAATATAATGCAAGCGACATATGTAATTCAAAAATTTCCAGTACCAAATTAAGAAAAGTAAAAAGAAATAGAAGAAACTAACTTTAATAGTATATTTTATTTAACCCTATATATTCAAAATATTATCATTTCAACATAGATGCAATATAAAATTATTAATGATATATTTTATTTTATTTTTATTTGTACTTAGTTTTTGAAATCTGGTATGAGTTTTACATTTATATTTCTCAGTTTGGACTAGTGGCTACTGTATTAGACAGTGCACCTATAATCCTTGGTCCTGTTCTCTATTTTCACTCATTCCGTAGTGATTTCATTCAGTCTCATGCCTTTAAAACATCTATCTGCCAGTGAATCCCAAATTTATATATTAAACCCAGCTCTCCCTTCCAAAGTCTAGCTTCTCTAACAGGTTACTTGATATCTCCAGTTGAATATTAAATCGACATCTCCAATTCAGTATGTCTAAAATAAACTCATGATTTCCCCTCTGAAAACCATTTCTACCCACAACCTTCCCCATATCAGTTGATGTCAAGTCCTTCCTTCCATTAGCTCAAACCAAAACCCTGACATTATTCTTAACTTTGCTCTCACACTTCACATCCAACACAACAGGATATTCAATTGGCTATACTCACCATGTATCTAAAATCATAGTACTTTTCACCATCTTCACTACTATCAATGTTGAGTCTTACCTGAATTTCTGCAGTAGCTTTCTAAAAGATCTCCTCGTTCCCCTTCATTCTCTTTGCAACATATCAGCTAAAGTGATCCTTTTAAAACTTAAGCCAAATTATTTCACTGATCACAAAACACTAAAACTCTTTTTATTTCATTTATAGTCAAAGTCAAAGTCCTTATAGAGATTCACAAAGCCCTATATTATCTGGCCCCCCATTATTTTTCTGACTGCTTCACTGTTACTCTTGCTTTTCCTCAATGTTCCAGCAAGACTGCCCTCACTTTTCTAGGAGTACTTCAGGTTCAGCAGACATTGAAGCCTTTGTACCGGCGGTTGCTTTTCCTGGAATATTCTTCCCCCACATATCTATGTGGCCAACACCTTCACTTTTTTAAGTCTGCTCAAATGTCACCATGGCAGTTTGAATAATTGGTCACAATTATTTAATTTCAGGTTGTAATGTTATACTTCCACACTCTTACCATGGTCTTGTGGTGGTTGGGCTATGCTTCCCTGCTTCTTAATTTAGGATTTGGTCATTTTACCAGCTTTGGTCAGATGTTAGTAGACATGACCTAAGCCAAGGTTTGAAATGTTCTTTTGTGATTTGGTTTGCCCTCTTGTGTTCCTGCCGTTCATCATGAGAAAAACATACCTCCAGTAGCTGCTAATCCAAGGAGGATGAGAGACATATGGAGCAGATCTGAACCTGACCTGTAACTTGAAAGCAAGCCTGGCTAGTCTCAGCCTAAATTAGCTGATATCTCTGCCAGCTCACAGATGTGTGAATGAGAAACAAATTCATGTAGCTGTATACCACTGAGTTTTGTGTTTTTTTTTTTTTTTTTTATATAGCAATAACTTACTAATATTGCTTCATCATGGCTGCTCTGGCCATCCAACTTCCCTTTGCTACTTTCTCAGAAGTTCTGGTACCCCTTACTCTACTCTACTTTTTCTTTTTTTCTTCTCTAGTATTATCTTCTAATATACTACTCCTTGCTGGAGTACCAGTTACATAAGGGCAGAGATCTTTATTTGTTTTGTTTGTTGATATATCTACAATATCTGGGACAGTGCCTGGCACATAGTGGGTAGTCAGTACCTATTGGATGAATGGCCAAACTTTAATATATTATCATTATAAACAGATTTCACTGACAATTTTTGTGGGGGAAATGGAAGAGATGGCACATCACTCATCATACTATCAGACAAAATTTACTTTAGGGATTTCTGTTCAATTCCCCCAAATTATTCTTGGATTAACAGAACCCAAAGATTTCATTTTTCTTGGCCCACATAAGTTCTATATATCCAACTATTTTCTTAACAGTTATGCTCTCTCATCTGGCTGCCCCACTGGCAAAATAAATGCTTTATAGATAGTTGAATAGTTGCCAACCATTTTCTGTTTTCCCAAAATGCTCCTTGGGCTTTCTAACATACTACCCCCTGCCCTCAAGAAGCATGAAAAAATGGGCTTTTAACCAAAGAATCTCTCCTTATGAAACAATTTTACTGATAACAATCTAAGATTTTTTTCATATTATCATATTATTTTTCAACTAGATATGAAAATGAGTGAGATCAGAAATTGTGCATTTTTAGTGTTCCGACTCTGGCAAAGTGCTCGCCTTAGAAGCAGTCATGAAATACAATGAATAAATTAATGCATAACAATAAGGGATTAGGTTATTTACTCACAAAAAAGGGTGACCAATGTGGGTATCCTGATAACGCTGTTAAAGGAATATATGTTTCTCCAAATGCAATAATTTGTGAGAGTAATAAATATGTCCAGATTAGTGCCAGCCAGTGATGAATCAAACCAGTCATTATTTGTATGGCCTGGGAGAAAAGAACACCAACATTAATTACTGCTATTCCAGACCAATCTTTGAAAGGAACAGGCATCAAGAAAAAAAACAAGGTGGAGAAGGAAGGTGGTGACCTAATAGAATTTCGGGATGCTTAGCATTTAACTCAGATGAGGAGGGTTTGTTACTATTTCAGAAGAGTTTGCAGATATAATGACTGTTTACATATCCACTAAAATTGTACTAAACTCATTGCTATTGAGTTGATTCCGACTCATAGTGACGCTATAGGACAGAGTAGAACTACCTCATGGGGTTTCCAAGGAGTGGCTGGTGGATTCGAAATGCTGACCGTTTGGTTAGCAGCTGTAACTTTTAACCATTGTGCCATCAGGGCTCCAAACAATTGTACTAGGAGACCATTGATATGCTTGGTTCAAGAAGTCAGACAGCATAAGCCCTGGAGAATTAATGGCCCCCAAGACTTATCACTCCCTGTGTGGTCAACAATCCTTGCCTGCAGATACAGCTCTTAAGTTTTACACGCAGCCAGACCTTAGTACTTCTGCCTTACATGTGCTTCTCTCAGCCTCTCATACCTAGGATTTGGACTTTGATTCCTTTTGTTCTGCACACTCCCATGCCTATCTAACTTGTTTGTATCAGAGTCCTGGGCCCTTTATAAACAAGAGCAAAAGATCCCTGGTTTTCTGTAACTCTTCCCAGGGACACTTGTCTCGTGTAGTTGCCTCTGATGATTTCCGTCCACTGAATCCAGGCCAGGTATGATAGATTCTGAGCCACAGGAAGAGGGAACTTCTAAGCTTGCTATGTGGAGTCCTTTAACATCTCACTGTAGGGTCTTGCAACTGGTTTTCAGATAGATGTTTCTCAGAAGTGGCCCCTTCTACAGTGAACCACAGCTAAATGCTCCATCCTCCTTGTCTTTCCTCTCTCCCACCTCTCTCCCAGGGGTAAACACAGGATTTAAGCTTGAAAAACTGAAGCAGTTGTATTGAAGATCAGAACCTAGTGTCTCCTGCCTTATTGCAATCTGTATTTCCACAATGCTTAGGAACACTGACATCCTTTTCCTCACAGATCTTCTTAAACAGGACAACTTTATTTATTTATTTATTTTATTGTACTTTAGATGAAAATTTACAGAACAAATAGTTTCTTGTTAAACAGTATGCATATTTTATGACAATGGTTAACAACCCCATGACATGTCAACACCATCCCTTCTCAACCTTGGGTTCCCTATTACCAGCTTTCCTGTCCCCTCCTGCCTTCTAGTCCTTGTCCCTGGACTGTTGTGCCCCATTAGTCTCGTTTTGTTTTATGGACCTGTCTAACAATTTGGTTGAAGGGTGAACCTTGGGAGTGACTTTATTACTGAGCTAAAAGGGTGTCTGGGGGCCATACTCTTGGGGTTTCTCTAGGCTCTGTCAGGCCAGTAAGTCTGGTCTTTTTTTGTGAGTTGAATTTCGTTCTACGTTTTTCTCCAGCTCTGTCCGGGACCCTCTGTTGTGATCCCTGTCAGAGCAGTCAGTGGTGGTAGCCGGGCACCATCTAGCTTTACTGGACTCAGTCTGGTGGAGGCCGTGGTAGTTGTGGTCCATTAGTCCTGTGGACTAATCTTTCTCATGTATCTTGTTTTCTTCATTCTCCCTTGCTCCCGAAGGGGTAAGACCAGTGGAGTATCTTAGATGGCTGCTCACAGGCTTTTAAGACCCCAGAAGCTACTCACCAAGGTAGAATGTAGAACATTTTCTTTATAAACTGCATTATGCCAATTGAGCTAGATGTTTCCTGAGACCATGGTCCCCACAGCCGCCCAGCAATTCAGTCCCTCAGGGAGTTTGGATGTTTCTATGGAGCTTCCATGACCTTTCCTTGTACAAGTTAAACAGGACAACTTTAACTTGAACTTTGCAATGGGCTTCAGTTCAGGTAGGTGATGATTATGTAAAGCCAAGAAGTGGCTAGTTGGCAGTGATATTCATCTCCCTTGGAGATTACTCTGACCTCCAGGCAACACAGAACCAGGAATTTAGTGGCACTTCTGTCAGGCTGTGGCAGAGGGGATAGGTGTGGACAGGACTTTGTCCACTACTGCCATCCATGTTGTGCAGTTTTAGCCCCTGTTTGGACTTAGAACCCATCAACACTCTCTAAAGTCTGGGTTTAACGAAGATACGGGGTTTTAAAAAAAACTTTTAATTTTGAAATAATTGTAGATTCACAGGAATTTGCAAAAATAGTACAGAGAGGAGGTGTGAACCCTGAACCTAGTTTCTTCCAAGGGTTATATCTTACCTAACTATAGAACAATATCAGAATGGGGAAACAGACCTTGGTATAATGTGTGTATATTTATGTAACCACCACAGCAATCAAGATGTAAAACTATTCCATCACCGCGAAGATCTCATTCCTGCTATACTTTATAGTCACCCTCCCTGCAATATCCTTAACCTTGGTTAGTCACTAATCTGTTTTTCATCTCCACACTTTTGTCATTTTGAGAATGTTATATAAGTGGGATAATGCAATATGTGACCTTTTGAACATTTTTTCTTATTTCGCGTAATGCCCTTGAGATCCAGCCAAGTTGTTGTGTATGTCAATACAGTTCATTCCTTTTGTACTGCTGAGTAGTTAATTCCGTGATATGTATGACCACAGTTTGTTGAACTATTCACCAATTCAGAGACATTTTGATAGCTTCCAGTTTTTGCTTTTTACAAATAAAGCCGCTATGAACACTCATGTATAACTTGTGCAGACGTTAAGTTTTTATTTTTCTGAGATAAATACCCAGAGGTGTGATTGTTGGGTCTTATGTTAGGGTTGGAGTGTATTTAGTATTTAAAGAAACTGCCAAATGATTTTCCAGAGTGGCTGTTCTATTTTGTATTCCCGCCAGTAATGCATGAGTGTTCCAGTTTCTCTGCATCCTCACCAGCATTTGGTATTAATACCATTTCTTATTTTAGCTGTTCTAATAGGTGGGTAGTGATATTTCATCTTGGTTTAATTTGCATTTCCTTAATGGCTACAAATGTGACCATCTCTCCATGTACTTATTTGCCCTCTGTACATCCTCTTTGAAGAAAAGTCTCTTCATGTCTTTTGTCCATTATTACATTCAATTTTTTTTAATTGTTGAGTTTTGAGACTTCTTTATAGATTCTAGTTATACGTCCTTTGCCAGATATGTGGTTTGCAAATATTTTCTCCCATTCCTTAGCTTGTCTTTTCATCCTCTTCACAGGGTCTTCCATAGAGCAAAAGGTTTTGAATTTCGATGAAGTTCAGTTTATTGACCTTTTCTTTTTGGGGTCATGCTTTTGGTGTCATGTCTAAGAACTCTTTACTGAGTACTGGCTATCAAAGATCTTCTCTTGTGTTTTATTCTAAAAGTTTTATGGTTTATATTTAAATCTATGATCCATTTTAAATCAATTTTTGTATAAGATGAGAGCCTTAGGTTGAGGTTTTTTTTTTTTTTTTTTTTTTTGTTACTATAAATATCCAATTAGTCTGGCACCATTTGTTAAGACTATCCTTCCTCCATTTAATAACCTTTGTCAAAAATCAGTCAGCTGTACTTATATGGGTCTATTTCTGAATCATCTATTCTTTTCTACTGATTGATGTATATGTCTCTATGCCAATACCATAGAGTCTTAATTACTGTAAGTACACAGTGTCTTAAAATCAGGTAGAGTGATTTATTCTTCTTTTTCAAAATTGTTTTAGCTATTCTTCTTTCTTTGCCCTTCCATATAAATTTTAGAATAATCTTGTCTATACCTACACAAAGTCTTGCTGGGATTTTGATAGGAATTCTGTTAAGCCTATATTATCAGTTTGGGGAGAATTGATATTTTTACTATGTTGAGTCTTCCAGTTCATGAACACAGTATGTCTCTTTATTTATTTAGATCTACTTTGAATTCTTTCATCAGTGTTGGATAGTTTTCAAAATATAAGCGCAGTACATGTTTTGTTAAATTTATACCTAAGTATTTAATGTTTTGAGCTATTGTAAATAGTATTGCATTTTTAATTTTGGTTTCCACATGTTCATTGATGTATAGAAATACAATTCATTTTTGTATATTGATGGTGTAATGTGATCTTGCTGAACTTGCTTATTAGTTCTAGGAGAGTTTTTTTTTTTTTTAAATAAATTCTATGTAGATCAATCAGGGTTGTATCCTTTCACCATACTTATTCAATCTGTATGCCTAGCAAATAATTCGAGAAGCTGGACTATATGAAGTAGAACGGGGCATCAGGATTGGAGGAAGACTCATTAACAACCTGTGTTATGCAGATGATACAACCTTGCTTGCTGAAAGAGAGGAGGACTGAAGCACTTATTGATGAAGATCAAAGACACAGCCTGCAGTATGGATTACACCTCGGTATAAAGAAAACAAAAGTCCTCACAAGTGGACCAATAAGCAACATCATGATAAATGGAGAAAATATTGAAGTTGTCAAGGATTTCATTTTACTTGGATCCGCAATCAATGCCTATGTAAGCAGCAGTCAAGAAATTAAACAACACACTGCACTGGGCAAATCTGCTGCAAAAGACCTCTTTAAAGTGTTAAAAAGCAAAGATGTCACTTTGAGGACTAAGTCATTGGTCTTGCAAAATTCTATCATGCGATCTCCAGCATCGTTTCTATCACCAAGGCCATATTTTCCAACTACCTATCCTTCTTCTTTGTTTCCTACTTTCTCATTCCAATCACCGGTAATTATCAATGCATCCTGACTGCATGTTCGATCAATTTCAAACTGCAGAAGCTGGTAAGAGTCTTCAATTTCTTCATTTTTGGCCTTAGTGGTTGGTGGGTAAATTTGAATAATAGTTGTATTAACTGGTCTTCCTTGTAGGCGTATGGATATTATCTCCTATCACGGACAGCACTGTACTTTAGGAGAGATCTTGAAATGTCCCTTTTGATGATGAATGCAACACTGTTCCTCTTTAAGTTGCTATTCCCGGCATAGTAGACCATATGATTGTCTGATTCAAAATGGCCAATACCAGTTCATTTCAGCTCACTAATGCCTAGAATATAGATGCTTATGCATTCCATTTCATTTTTGATGATTTCCAATTTTCCTAGATTCGTACTTCGTACATTCCAGGTTCCAATTATTAATGGATGTTTGCAGCTGTTTCTGTTCATTTTGAGTTGTGCCACATCAGCAAATGAAGGTCCCGAAAGCTTGACTCCATCCATGTCATTAAGATCAGCTCTACTTTGAGGAGGCAGCTCTTCCCCAGTCGTCTTTTGAGTGCCTTCTAACCTGGGGGGCTCATCTTCCAGCACTATATCAGACAGTGTCCCACTGCTATTCATAAGGTTTTCACCAACTAATTCCTTTCAGAAATAGACTGCAGGTTCCTTCTTCCTAGTGTGTTTTAGTCTGGAAGCACAGCTGAAACCTCTCTGCCATGGGTGACCCCACTGGTATCTGAATACCGGTGGTATAGCTTCCAACATCACAGCAACATGAAAGCCCCCACAATACGACAAACTGGCAGACACATGGGGGTGGTAAAGTAGAGGGTCAATGAAAAAGAGAAAGACCTTCAAGGAGATAGATTGACAGAGTGGCTGCAACAGTGGGGTCAAACATAACAACAATCATGAGGATGGTGCAGGAGTGGACAGTGTTTTATTCTGTTGTATATAAGGTCCCTATTAGTCGGAACAGACTCGACAGCACCTAACAGCAACAACAACAATATAGATCAACATGTCATATGCAGATAGGAAGTTTTATTTCTTCCTTTCAAATCTCTATGTCTTTTATTCTTTTCTGCCTTACTCCAGCACAAGGGTGATTTTGAACATCCTTGCATTATTCCCAATAATGTTGTGGTTGTTGTGTGCCGTTGATGCTATTCTGACTCACAGAGACTCCATGTGACAAAGTAGAACTGCCCCATAGGGTTTTCTTGGCTATAATCTTTACATGAGCAGATGGCCAGGACTTTCTCTCAGAGCTGCTGGGTGGGTTCAAACCACCAACCTTTTGGTTTGCAGCCAGCCCTTGTAAAGAATTCAGTCTTTCACCATTAAATATGATGTTAGCTGTGAGATTTTTGTAGATGTTCTTTATCAAGCTGAGGAAATTCCCCTCTATTCCTATGTTACTGGGAGTTTTTATAATGAATGGGTGCTGAATTTTGTCCACTTTTTTTTTTACATCAATTGACATGATCATATGATTTTTCTTGTTTAGCCTATTAATATGGTGAATTACACTGATTAATTCCCAAATGGAGCCCTGGTGGTGCAGTGGTTAAGAGCTTGGCTGCTAACCAAAAGGTCGGCAGTTTGAATCCCCCAGCCACTCCTTGGAAAACCTCTGGAACAGTTCTGCTCTGTTCTATAGGGTTGCTATGAGTCAAAATCGACTCGATGGCAATTTTTTTTTTTAAATTCTCAAATATTGAACCAGTCTTGCATCCTTCTTCAGTGAACCCCACATAATCATGGTGTAAAATTCTTTTTTATATATTGCTGAATTATTTTTGCTAATATTTAGTTAACGATTTGTATGTCTATATTAATGAAGGATATTGCTCTGTAGTTTTCTTCTTTTGTACTGTAATATTTGTCTGGTTTTGGTATCAGAATAACATTGGCCTGTAAAATGAGCTGGGAAATGTTCTCTCCTATTTTCTGAAGATCATGAAGAAATAATGCTAAAATTTTCTTAAAAATAAATTCTCCAGTGAAATCATCTGGGCCTGGAGATTGCTTTTTCAGAAGTCTTAAGATTACACATTAAATTTCTTTAATAGTTATAAACCAGTCGTCACTGAGTTGACTCTGACTCATGGTGACCCCATGCGTGTCAGAGTAAAACTGTACTCCATAGAGTTTTCAATGGTTGATTTTTTTGGAAATAGATTGCCAGGGCTTTCTTCTGAGGTGCCTCTGGGTGGACTCGAATCTCCAGCCTTTCAGTTGGCAGTCGAGCATGTTAACCATTGGAATCACCCAGGGACTCTTATAATAGTTACAGCCCATTGCCATCGAGTTGATTCAGACTCATAGCAATCCTACAGGACAAAGTAGAACTGCCCCATAGGGTTTCCAAGGAACGGCTGGCGGATTTGAGCTGCCAACCTTTTGGTTAGCAGCCAAATGCTTAACCAGTGTGCCACCAGGGCTCCTTAATAGTTATAGAGCTATTAAAATGATCTATTTCATGTTGAGTGAGTTGTGGTAGTTTGTGCTTTTGTGGGAATTGGTTCATTTCATCTAAGTTGTCTAGTATATGAGTGTAGAGTTTTTTGTGGTAATCTCTTATTATTTTTCTGAGATCTGCAGAGTCTATGATATCCTCTGTTTCATTCCTGATGTTGACATTTTGTGTCTTCTCTCTCTTTTTGTCAGTCTTTCTAGAGGTTTGCCGGTTTTAATGATCTTTTAAAAAAATTGACTGTTTTATTGATTTTCTCTTTTTCTGTTTTCAATTTCAATGATTTCTGCTCTATCTTTATTATTTCCTCCATCTGCTTGCTTTGGGTTTATTTTGATCTTCTTTTTCTAGTTTTCTAAGGTGGTAGCTTAGAGTATTTATTTGACAGCTTTATTGTTTTCTAATGTAAGCATTTAGTGATATAAATTTTGATATGTTGCATTTTCATTATAATTCAGTTGAATGTAATTTTTTCTTTTTAATTTCCATGGAGACTTCCTCTTTGATCCACAAATTATTATTATTTTTTATTGATGTAATTAAATGAAGTTTACTTTTCAAGTTAGTCTCTCATACAGAATTTTTTTTTTAACATACATTGTTATAAGACCCCAACCGCTCACCCGATTCTGCGACAGCACACTCCTCCCCTCCGCCCCCATGAACATTCAGCCAGCTCCTAACTCTCTCTACCTTCCTCTCGCATCTCTGGACAGAAACCGCCCCTTGGTTCTCTTATATCTACTTGTCTAAGAGGCATGTTCTTCACGAGTATCACTTTATGTCCCATAGTCCAGTCCAATCCCTGTCTGAAGAGTTGGCCTCGGAAATTGTTTTAGTTCTGGGGTGATGGAGAGACCAAGGGCCATGCTTTCCAGGGCGCCTCCAGTCTTAGTCAGACCATTAAGTCTGGTCTTCTTGCTAGTATTTGAATTCTGCATCCCATCGTTCTACTGCTCCATCAGGGACCCT
>NW_004444176.1:641867-647740 GCF_000243295.1 Trichechus manatus latirostris
CTCTCTGTGAAAGGGTGTGCACATGTAGTTATCCTAGCCTCTTGGGAGCTGCACTTCACTGGTTTGGAGTGTCCAAGCAGAATCTCTACTTCCGGGTCTCTCTCGATGTGGAAACTGCTTCTTGAGCATGCGCACAGCACAGCTGTTGGCCTGCTTCACCATGGCCCAGCGTGGCTGTGTCTCTGTTGTGTTGCCGCCGTGGCTCTAACGATCCTCACCTCTTCCAAACGGTCTTCCTCTCTGGTATGACTCAGATGGATTTCTTAACCTTGCCTTGTTCAGGGCTGCCAGTGGTTCACATAGAATCAAATCACTTGTTTTTCCAAGTCTTTGTTGTAAGAGGGATATAGGAAGCGTCTAACTAGTCCGCCATGTTGACCACACCCCTAGACCCACAAATTATTTAAAAGCATGATAGTTTTCAAGTGTTTGGAGAGGGTTTTTTTTTGCTTATTTTTGTTTTTTTGGCTATATTCCTCTTATCAGTTTCTAATTTGATTCTATTTTGGTCAGAGAACACATGCTGCCTTATTTCAGTTGTTTTAAAAATTTTGAGGTTTGTTTTATGACCCAGAATATGGTATATTTCGTTAATTTTCCATGGGCACTTGAAAAGAATGTGTATTCTGCCACTGTTGGGTGGAGTGTTCTATAAATGATCCTGTTAATTGATGGTGTTGTTAAGTTCTATATCTGCTGATTTTTTACTGAGTTATTGTATCAATTTGTCAGAGAGGGGTGTTGAAGTCTCCAACTATAATTTTTTTTTTTGTCTGTGCCTATTAGTGTTTCTGTGTTTCTGGCTTCTTGAGCATCTAGTTTTGGGTATATGAAGCAAAAAAAGAATGAATCACCACATCATTCCTTGGTTTCCAAGGTCCTTGGCCCTTCTACTTCAGAGTCTTCCTATATTTGTCCAGGATTTTTAGCTGTACTTAGTGGTAGAAATAGAGAAAATTGTATCTACTCCATCTTGTGCAGAATTCAGTGGTGTCACTAGGGGGTGTGGGGGTGTGTACTGCACTGGGCGACACTGTCAGAGGGTTTGACACCAAAATGACCGTCTATACATTTTTTGTGCTGTTTCAGTAGAAATTTATTATTTAAAAAAAAAATCCCTGTGGTTATAATAACAAAAACATTTTTCGTAAGCCCAGCTTACATGTATCAAAGCTATAACTCTATGCTAGTTTACTTTTTGAACCTTCTAGTGCACCCCAGCCAGAGCTGTCATTATTACCCAATTACAATGACCCTTTGAATCACATGGTTTCGTCTGCACGTGCTACAGGCACGCACTGTTGTTTTCATTGCTGCTGGTGTTTTTATAGTCGCTGATTTTGTCAAATTTTCGGGTGTTTTAGCTACAATATTGTGGTAATTAGTATTTGTGAATATATATCAATAACTCTTTTGGGAATGAAGTAGTAATCAGAGGAAAAGAAGGAGTGATATATGGGATTACGATTTATGAGTAACATTAGTACAAAAAATCATTACTAAGGATTCTGTATGTTTTGATATGGGAGGGAGTGACACTATGAGTTACTGCACTGAGTTTGTCGCCACTGGCTGAACTAGAAGTTGGAATGTTTTATTGCGTGAAATGGGACCTGAACCCTTTGTCTTATTAGATAATGGAGGATCTCACCAAAAAGGCAGTAATGTGGCCTTTAATAGACATATTTATTCTCAGACACACTTCATCTATTCCTCCCCAATACCCAGACTAGATAAGTGGACAAGAGGGCTTGGGATCCAGATCTTTAACACTGTTGGATTAGGAATAAGGAGAAGAAACTATGACTTCTCTGCTTGCTTCATGTACAGCTTTAGTACAATTATGGCAGAGGGTCTGATAGATCTTAAATAAGTGGAGGCAATAACAGAGTTAAGATGCTGGGAATTTTCATGTACCAAGCTTTAATCCTGCTGCTGTTACTTCTACTCTGGTTCCATCATCCAACAATACGTGTGGGTAATGTGAAAGGATATAACAGGCTAGATTTTACGGGGCTTGATGGTGGAAAAATGTACAGGGAAAATTGTATGGCACGTATGGGGGATGATGTTGAGAGTATAGTACTATTATGACCACTGTCTACAAAGCCTAATGGTCTGGTCTGGAACTTTTCCTGAATATAGTCCCAGAATTTGATCATCTAATTTAGGACTATCCATCAGTTTAACTTGAAATAATTTATAGATACAAAAAAGGGATTTTCTATCCCTTTCTAGACTCAAGGTATATTTTCTGGGACTATGAATAGGTTGTGATGGTGTTGGATTATTTAAATGTAGTTGATAATAGTAATTTTAATAGTTGCTGTTTTATTTAACTTTAGCCTGATTTACAGTTTGTATATTCAGGCTACAAGTGGAAAATGCAGGTGTTACATAACCATTTCAGGACACTTTCATTAATTTTCTTCCAGTTAGCGAGTTCATAATAGAGACAAAATCTCCTCCCTTTTATATTTGGAAATTGCAACACTACAGTCATTTCTTCACTTAAGTGGAATTTAGTTCTTACCCCCAATATTCTTGTTTCCTTTCTTATCCTCAGACGATATTGAATTCTTGGCATTTTCACTAAGGTACAATACAGAAATGAGAGGATGAATGTGTTTCTTTTCTGTAGGAAAATATGGAAACAAATTAATATTAATTATTTTCTTGGTAAGATACTGAAAATTAAGAAGGAAATATAATCCAATTTTTCTCTACTTTTCAATCCTGAGATTTTTTTTTCCATCAAACCACCAATGTTACTATCCTGACAAAGTTCAGTAGTTACTTCTGACATAGTTTTGTTCCTTTGCCAATCTTAAATTAGACTAAATAATAGTAGTAAATAGTATGTGCTAGCTGCTCCAGTGACATCAATTCCCTTATTCCTAGGAATTATCATGAACCTCACATTCACAGGGTCAGAAAAATTGGACACTTGATTGTCATGGTTTATTCTCTTACTTTCTGTGGTTTCCTTCCAAATCAAAGTTTGGTACAGGGGTGCCTGACTGGCAGAACCTGTATCACATGCCTATACCAGCTGCTTGGTAGGCTGGAAAATAAAGTGTTATATGTTATATATATATATATATATATTTATATATTCTTCTTTGGAAAGGTAGGCTTCACAAGTTAGGGACCTATGAAAATGTAGGGAAGGTGTTCAATAGCTACTACAATTATAACTCACAGATGTCTATCATTAAAATTGTGGATAACCTTTGGGATTTCTGTATAACTCATATCAGTCCTCCTTAGATTCCATACTTTCTATCCATGAGAATTATTCCTTGATCTTAGCAAATTGGGCCAAGGGTAAGCATCTAACTCAACCTGGCCTAAAATATACCCCTATTGTCTGGGCTGGGCTCTTGATGAAAAGATTAAAACCTGAGGAGCAGTGGCATTGCCATGTTCTGTCCTAATGGGATGGAGGTGTAGAGAAAGTAAGTTTTGAAAATGAGAACAATAGAGATGACACCCAGAGAAAATTAGAGATGGAGAAGGAGCAGGAGAGCTCCCTGAGCTTCTGATGGCTTTCAATTTCCCAGCTTTCCAATTTCTTTCTGAAACCTGGAGGCCTTCTTGCCCATACATTATGTGAACATACCTGTATATTTACAGTAAATATATCTTAATTTTTCTAAAACTAGTAAGAGATAGTTTCTGTTTCTTGAAATCAAAAAGTTTTGTTTTATTTATTTTTATTTTTTAAATTGCCTTATCTCTCGTCTAACTTTTCTCCCAAGGCTTTGACAATCTACTGTCCTGAATCTCCAGTGTCTGATAGTTTTTCTTCCTCTTTTTTTCCCAACCTCTTATTTATAGCCACATCTGAAGTCTAAGATGTTTTCTTCAAATTCTTCACATATAAACTTTCCCTTCTATTTACATAAACCATGAATCCTTGAGGTTTCAGTTGCCCCTGAAACGTCCCACTGATGTTTAAGATTGAGAAAATGGAGAATTGGCTAGTGGAAAGAGCCAAACAAACTTGAGTTCAAATATTGCCCTTACCGGTTACTACGTGACCTTGGACATATCTTTTAATCTTTCAGTGGTTGTTTCCTCATCAGCAAAAAACCTGCAGGACTGTATTGAGGAGCAAATAAGAGAAGCTGGTACAAAGTTGAAACTCAAGAGGGCGTTGGGGACGCCTGCCCCAGCGTGGTCCTCCTGGCCCAGGGATCACATTTACCGGATCACAAGGCCAGAGGGGCGTGATCCTGCAGGTGGCCCCCTTTTTTCCCGGACCTTCATGTAGGGAGCCCGAGCGTCGGCGCCTCCTTGGTAGGCTCTGCTCCCTGAGTCGTGCCTCTCATCCCTCGTCCCGCGGCTCTAACGCCGCGATTGTGTCCCAGAGCGCGGTTGAGGGGGTCGCTGCGCGAGGAGACCCGCGCGGACACCTGCGGCGCCGAGTGGCCAAGAAGCTCTGCTGAGCGCTTAGGCTCCCAGGATGAGGGTGCGGCATGGGAGTGTGAGGAAGGCCGCTGACACAGATGTCACCCTTCCCTGGCTGTGTCAGCACCATACTTTGTCCGCGGACCCGGGCATACCCAGAGGCAGAAGGCTGCACCTGCCTCCCACGGCCGGATCCGTGGCTGCCTCTGCAGAGACATCTCCACCAGGCAGATGCGCTCCTTTCCACCCTTCTACTTGGTCAGTTACCATCAAAAGTCTTTCTGCCTTTAATCCCCACTAGGTGTGGCGAGAAGTGCACTGGCCAGCAAATCTGGGCTCTAGTCTTCTCTTTAGATTGATATGTGTTGGGCAACATATTTATCATCCTTGTTCTTTAGATTGTTTTTCTGTAAATTGAGATAATATATGTCCTGTGTATCTCCCAGGTTCACACCACAGGACTATGAAAACTGAAAGAAGGTATTAAAAGTGTAAAATCTGCTGTAATCAGGTCTCAACAACTGACATATGAGAATCCTAACTTGAAGATTATCTCCATGAGGCCAGGTACCATGTAGAATTTATTATTTTTCCACTGAACACTTAGTGTAAGGGTACTGTGTCTGGCACATAGTAGAAATGAATAAATGAATCACAGAATCATCTATTCAGATTCCTCAGTTCATGCTGAGTCCTAGTTAAGTAATAATTTGCTTTTGCTTGTTAACGCTGAACTGTCATAGGGAATGGAATCAACATTTGTCGAGCCTTTAGGTGTGAGATGTTTTACATAATGTATAATTCACTGAACAAATGTCTGTTAAGCTTCAATATGTGTTAGACATTGTTATAAGTATTGGGGATAAAGCAGTGAAGAAAATACTAAAAAATATCTGCCTGTCTTGGAGCTTAATTTATGGAAGAGGTGGGGATGGGGGAAGGTGATATGTGTTGGAGGTAGGAGGGCAGGGAGATGACATGATCCAGCAATAGAAGCTGAGAAGTGGCCAGAAAGGTAGGTAGGTAGGTTATGAAGAGTCCTGGAATCTAAGGGAAGAAAGGGTAAAATGCAGGTAAAAGTCCCCTGACAGGTCAATTAAGATGAGGATTGAGAATTTTAGTCACTACATTTTACAATATGGAGGTCATTGGTGTCATTGGCAAGAGTAGTTTCAGCAGAGAGATGGAGGCTAAACCTTAACTGGAGTGCATTCAAGAGAGGATGGGAGAAGATAATTTGGGGATAGTCAGCGTAGACAGTTATTTTGAGTTTTGTTATTAAGGAAAGGAAATAAAGGGAGTAATAGCCAGAGGGAGAAGTGGAATCAAGGGGGCTTTTGTTTTCTTCAAATAAGAGAAATAATAATATGTTTATATGCTGGTGGGAAAAACTGAAGTCATCAGCTGAGATGAGGATGGGGTGAGAGGGTGTGGGGATATATGCCATTTAAACATGGCTG
>NW_004444176.1:647840-681628 GCF_000243295.1 Trichechus manatus latirostris
AAACTCCTGGGACTGAAGTGGGGGTCGACTCCTCAGAGTGACCCTCCTGGCCCCACTTCTCTGTAAGAGTTGTGTAGTTGGTTACTGTCTTCGCCGTCCCGTCCCGATTACCGTCGCCGCTGCGACAAGAGGGCTTTTGACTGTGTCCCCTGTGCCTTCTAATCTGCCCAGACCTCTGTGTATCCTCAGCCTCTTCACAGGGAACTTTCTTCCCTTTCCTTGCCTGAAACACAGCTTTCCTCTGAAGCCTTGCAAGAGTCCTTGGGTGGGAAGAATGGGAAATACATTTTCTGTGAATTCTGTTGAAGCTTCTAGACCCACACCGTGAAGCAGCAGCTACTAGCTACATGTGGCTTTTGAGCACTAGTCTGAATTGACATGTGTTTTAGGTGTGGACTACACACCTAATTTTGAAGACTCTATATGAAAAAAAGAATGTAAAATATCTCATGAATAACTTTCATCTTGATTTAATGTTGAAATTATAAATATTCTGGTGGCATATTGGGTCAAATAAGATATATGAATAATCAATTTCACCGGTTTCTTTTTCCTTTTTTAGTTTGGCTACTAGAAAATTTAAAATTATATATGTGGCTCATACTACATTTCTATTGGTCTATTCTAGACCTTTTCACTGTCCTGTAAACCTCTTTCAGCTCTTCTCATCTTCTCAATACTTTCCTCTGCATTTACAATAAAGTCCTAACATCCTAACAGGGCCAGAAAGGCACTGTGTAAGCCAGCTCTGCCTATGTTTCTAACTTTAGCCTTATACACTTCCCTCTTTCATCAACAAATTCTAGCCACACCGTCCTCTCAAGCCAGCCAAGCCCTTTCCTTCCCCAGGACTTTCTTCCTATTCCCTCTGCTTGGAGCACTTGTCTTCTGACTTTTAAAATGACTGGCTCCACTTCTTCTGGCCCAGTTTCAACCTAAATATCACCTTCTTAGAAAGGCATTGATTTCTCACCTGTCTAAAATAGTGCCGACTATCCAGCTCACCTCCTACTCTCTACCCATCACCCTGTTTATTTCCTGAAGAGCACTCATCATATCCTAAAATTCTCTTGCTAACTCTTTTTTAACTTATATGTCATTTGTCTTCTTCTATCTCCCTTAGGGTAGAAGTCTTGTCTGTCTTGTTCATAGCTGTCACTCACGGCCTAAAACAAGGGTGGATGCCTAAATACATGCTAAGTGAGCACAAGCAACAAAGATAGATTATATATGATTTCATATGAATATGTAATTTTTTTTTTAGTTAAAGAGGACAAATGTGGTTGGGTAGTATTGGAAACTATGTTTAAGTGTTATTGTACATTGTAGGGATTAGAAATAAATGATAAGTAGTTAATTTAAATAATTATAGTTAAAACAACTTGTTTTTTTCCCCACCATTCCTGGCTCTTCGTTTGGTTTCCAACAACTCTCTCCTAGTTCTGTATGTACCTTTAGGTCATTCTTCCTTGGGGACTCCTTTCTATGGCCTTACATTTTGGTAAATGATTGTCTTCCCTAGGATTCCTTCTATGTTCCCTTTCTTCAGAGATCACAATTGGACTAAACTTAACAATTTAGTTTACAAACTTGTTGAGTTTTGGTTTGTTTGGCTATTTCTGTGAGTTGACCTTTTAACTCTGATGGTGAGGGCCTTTAGGTGGGGCTTGTATTTTGTAAGACACCATTTGGCCACCACTTTGTAAAGTTTTATGCCTAGTTTCTTGTGGACATTTGGATTGCCAGCTCTGGGCTCTCTCCATGGGAAATGCTATTTGCATAGACAGCTTGTACTACAACCTTACAAATAAATTCTAAAGCCCAATTTCCATCTTAGAATGCTCTCCTGAATTCCTAGACTCATATTTCCAACTTCCTACTGTTTCTATGTGGATTATCCAAAACCACCTTAGATAAAAAGTAACCCAATATGAACTCATCATTTTCCCAGAAAGCTTTTATCTTTCCTCCCTTGCAATTAATAGCATTACCCATCCAGCTGAGAGCCATTCCCAAATATAACCAATCTCTAAATCCTTTTGATTTTATTTCCTAAATACAGTTCAAAAATTTCCTCCTTGTCTTCATCTACGCACTATTCTAGTGTAAGCACGTATCATCCCATCCTGGAACACTGCACTAATATTCTAACCTAGAAAACCTGCTTTTAGTATACAAATCTCCTCAGTTCCATTCTCCACATTGCTGCTATAATGAACTAACCAAATCCATAATCATGAGTCTACTTACTGGGCTTCCACAGTACTCCATCACTTCTAGGATGAAATTCCTGGCATGTCATTCAAGGGATGTCACGATCTCCCCTTGTCTACTGCACAGCCTTATTTCCCACTTTCTTTCCATCGACCCTGTGTTTTATCCTCATCAAGCTACTTGCCTTTCTGCAAATAGGCAGTGTTTTTTTCCCTTGGTCAGATCTGTTCAAGTTGCCTTGACAATATGGAGACATTTTGATTAAAATTCTGTTTTTGAATGAGTCTGTAAAGTTGGATAAGCAGGGAAATACCATTATCGACATTATTACTTTTTCTTGGGTAGCATTTATCTATTTTCCCTTTTCATTCAGTGCTCAGAGGCTGGCTCTTAATTTTAATGACTGAAAACATTTTACTTTCTAAAATATATGGGTTTAATGTCAGTCTAGATAGCTTGAGTTCTTGAAAATTTGAGTAAATTTAATAAAACTGAGGCATTATTGTCAAATTATCTTTATATTTTTACTTCCTCTTTGCTTGATCTTTTATAGAAATGTCCCTTTGGGAGCTTTTTTTTCCTTTCATATTTCAGTTACTAAATCTTTACTGACAAATATTCCCTACCCTCTGACACATTTGTTATGAATAAAACCCAAAAGTCTTGGGTCTGATTTGTAAATGAATGTGTTTATTGATTTCATATTCTCCTATCCTAAGGGTCAAACTCAAACATTCTTAGTATTCCTCACATTTCTTCACACAATTATACTCTTTGTTTTCATTTCCTGTCTTTTTTTTCAGATCAATGATTGATCTACTATCAGTCATTTGTACTTTAATATGAATAAATTTCAAAGTCAGAGCTGCTGTTAGTCTATTCCCAGGAGAACCTGTGAGTAGAAAAAAGGATTGTATGGGCATTACTGGTTTTACCCAGACACATATGCAGTGTCTGAGAACAGGCCCTATTACCACCTGATTTCTGGTCTCCTCCTGCCTCCCCAAATCCTGACCCTCAGCACTTCCCTCAATCCAAATATTCCTCCAGTTCCAGTGCTCCCAGGTACCATGAATCCAGAATATATCCCCATTAATTCCTGACTTTCCATACCCTTTTGGAGTATGGTATAGATGAACGCTTTTCATATTGTTGGAACCTAGTACTGTTTCTAGATTGCTCCTTTATGGCCTTTGACATGAGTTTTGAAAGTCAGTAGGCATGGAAGTGGAAGGGTCTTTGATAAGAGTTCTCTGAATCGGTATTGGATAAAACCAGCGGAAGATAAATTTTCCAGATTTGGGATAGTACGTGTAGGGAGGGTAGACTGATCTATCTACCTGCCTGCCTACCCACTCACCCACCCACCCATCCATCCATCCATCCGTCTATCTACCTGTATCTGTTTATCTATCTGTCTTTATCGAATAGCTTCTTCACCAACTTTTCCTGCTGTCTCAACTCCCTAGCTCTAAAACAGCTGATTTGGAAGACATTAGAATATCCTGCATTTTTGGATCCAGCTTGTTCTACCAAATTATTAAATATAAATCCATTGCTGTCAAGTCGATTCCAACTCATAGCGACCCTATAGGACAGAGTAGAACTGCCCCATAAGGTTTTTACAAGCCGTGGCTGGTGGATTCAAACTGCCAACTTTTGGTTAGCAGCCTGAGCTCTTAACCACTGCACCATCAGGGCTCCTTATTCAACATAGAGGCCACATATTTCAGTGGGTCCATAGTCCTGTGCCTGTGAATAATGACCTACCAAATGCCTTTGGTCCTAAGGGAATCTATGTTGAATAAAACACACTTGAGACAGAAAATGATACCATCTTCCTCTTAGGAGGGTGGGGATATATATGTATATATTTGTAAATTGTAAGCCAAACAAACAAATAAACCAACAAACAAACAAAAAAAAAACCAAAGTGCCCAATTAGTCTAGGCTTTTTCAGCTTCCAGGAAAACTGTTTAGAGGGAACACTTCAGTGCTCTAATTCTATCAATACCTTAGCACTTCAGTGTGGGTTTTTAATAGGAGTCTTATTTCCTGATTTACCAGAGAGAAAAGAAATACTGACTCTCAGTGATAGATGTTAAAAATGTGTTGCTTTTCATGTCCAGTGAGATTCTGTGTTGAATATGAATAAAATATCTTTCTATAAGCTTGAAAAGAAAAATGCATAACTCACATATATGTATATTTGTTTATTTTATTGTTAGGTGCTGTCAAGTCAGTTCCAACTCATAGCAACTCCATGTACAATAGAACAAAACACTGCCTAGTCCTGCACCATCCTCACAGTCATTGTTATGCTTGAGCCCATTGTTGCAGCCACTGTGTCAATCCATCTCATTGAGGGTCTTCTTTTTCGCTGACCCTGTACTTTACCAAGCACGATGTCCTTCTCCAGGGACTGGTTCCTCCTAATAACGTGTCCAAAGACAGATTTGTTCATTCTTCTGGCAGTCCGTGGTATATTCAATATTCATTGCCAATACCATAGTTCAAAGGCATTGATTCTTCTTCAGTCTTCCTTATTCATTGCCCAGCTTTCACATGCATATGAGGTGACTGAAAACACCATGGCTTGGGTCAGGTACACCTTAGTCCTTAAAGCGACATCTTTGCTTTTTAACACTTCAAAGAAGTCTTTCGCAGCAGATTTGTCCAATGCCATGTGTCTTTGATTTCTTGACTGCTACTTTGATGGGCGTTGATTGTGGATGAAATCCTTAACAACTTTTCAATCTTTTCTCCATTTATCATGATGTTGCTTTTTGTTCCAGTTGTGAGCATTTTTGTTTTCTTTATGTTGAGGTGTAATCCATACTGAAGGCTGTAGTCTTTGTTCTTCATCAGTAAGTGCTTCAAGTCCTCTTTGCTTTCAGCAAGCAAGGTTGTATCATCTGCGTAATGCAGGTTGTTAACGAGTCTTCCACCAATCCTCATGCCCTGTTCTTCTTTATATAGTCCAACTTCTCGGCTTATTTGCTCAGTATACAGATTGAATAAGTATGGTGAAAGGATACAACCCTGGCGCACATCTTTCTTTTCATTTATTTATTTATTTTTATTGTACTTTAGATGAAGGTTTACAGAGAAAATTAGTTTCTCATTAAACAATTAATACACATATTATTTTGTAACATTGGTTGCCAACCCCGCAACGTGTCAACACTCTCCCTTTCTCGACCTTGGGTTCCCCGTTACCAGCTTTCCTGTCCCCACCTGCCTTCTCATCCTTGCCCTTGAGCTGGTGTGCCCATTTAGTCTCTTTTTGTTTTATGGGCCGTTCTAATCTTTGGCTGAAGGATGAACCTCAGCAGTGACCTCAATACTGATTTAAAAGCTGTTCAGGGGCCATACTCCCGGGGATTTCTTTAGTCTCTGTCAGACCAGTAAGTCTGGTCTTTTTTGTGAGTTAGAATTTTGTTCTGCATTTTTCTCCAGCTCTGCCCAGGACCCTCTATTGTGATCTTTGTCAGAGCAGTTAGTGGTGGTAGCCAGGTGCCATCTAGTTGTGCTGGACTCAGTCTGGAGGAGGCTGTGGTAGTTGTGGTCCATTAGTCCTTTGGACTGATCTTTCCCTTGTGTCTTTGGTTTTCTTCATTCTCCCTTGCCCCAGATGGGGTGATCCAGTGGAGTATCTCAGATGGCTGCTCACAAGCTTTTAAGACCCCAGAAGCTACTCACCAAAGTAGGATGTACATCATTTTCTTTATAAACTCTGTTATCCCAATTGAGCTAGATGTCTCCTGAGACCATTATGCTGAGCCCTCAGCCCAGTAATTTAGTCCCTCAGGGAATTTGGATGTGCCTACAAAACTTCCATGACCTTGGCTTAGTCAAGTGGTGTTGACTTCCAAGTATTGTGTACTGTCTTACCCTTCACCAAAGTTACCACTTATCTATTGTCTAGGTAGTGTTTTTCCCTTCCCATCCGTCCCTTCCCTCATAACCATCAAAGATAGTTTCTTTCCGTGTGTACACCTTTTCATGAGTTTTTATAATAGTGATCTCATACAGTATTTGTCCTTTTGTGGTTGACTTATATCACTCAGCATAATGCCCTTCAGATTCATCCACGTTGTGAGATATTTCCCAGATTCATCATTGTTCTTTATTGTTGTGTAGTATTCCACTGTGACACACACCTTTCTTGACTCCAAACCACAAAGTATCCCCTTGTTCTGTATGAACAACTCCCTCTTGATCTATGTACAGGTTCCGCGTGAACACAATTAAGTGTTCTGGAATTCCCATTTTTTGCAATGTTATCCATAATTTGTTACGATCCACACAGTTGAATACCGTTGCATTGTCAATAAAACACAGGTAAACATCTTTCTGGTATTCTCTGCTTTCAGCCAGGATCCATCTGACATCAACAGTGATATCCCTGGTTCCATGTCCCCTTCTGAATCCAGCCTGAATTTCTGGCAGTTCCCTGCTGATTTACTGTTGCAACTGCTTTTGAATGATCATCCTCTAAATTTTACTTGTGTATGATATTAATGATATTGTTTGATAATTTCTGCAATCTGTTGGATCATCTTTCTTTGGAATTGGCAGAAATATGGATCTCTTCCAGTCGGTTGGCCGGGTAGCTGTCTTCCAAATTTCTTGGCATAGACAAGTGAGCACCTCTAGCACTGCATCCGTTTGCTGAAACATCTCAGTTGGTATTCTGTCAGTTCCTGAAGCCTGTTTTTTTGCCAGTGCATTCAGTGCAACTTGGACCTCTTTTTTCAGTACCATTGGTTCTTGATCCTATGCTACCTCCTGAAATGGTTGAAGGTTGACCAATTCTTTTTGGTACAGTGACTGTATATTCCTTCCATCTTCTTTTGATGCTTCCTGCATCGTTTAATATTTTCCCCGTAGAATCCTTGAATATTGTAACTTGAGGCTGGAATTTTTTCTTCAGTTCTTTCAGCTTGAGAAATGCCGAGCATGTTCTTCCTTTTTGGTTTTGTAACTCCAGGTCATTTAACAACTTATCTGGTCTTCAGTCTTTAGTGTTCAGCAAGTCAAATCTATTCTTGAGATGATCTCTAGATTCAGGTGGGATATACTCAAGGTTGTACTTTGGCTCTCGTGGACTTGTTCTAATCTTCTCCAGCTTCAGCTTGAACTTGCATATGGGTAACTGATGTTCTGTTACACAGTTGGCCCCTGGCCTTGTTCTGACTGATTATATTGAGCTTTTCAATCATCTCTTTCCACAGATGTAGTCAATTTGATTCCTGTGTATTCCATCTGGCTAGGTCCATGTGTATAGTCACTGTTTATGTTGTTGAAAAAAGGTGTTTGCAATGAAGAAGTTGTTGGTCTTGCAAAATTCCTTCATGCAGTCTCTGGTGTCATTTCTATCGCAAAGGCCGTATTCTCCAACTACCAATCCTTCTTCTTTGTTTCTAACTTCTGAATTCCAATAGCCAGTAATTGCAGTTGATTGCATTATATGTTTTTATATATGTATATATGGAAAACATTTTTAAGTGTACAATAATGTAAAATCACAAGTTCATAAAATAAAAGAGAATAGAATGATGATTTTATGAATTACTCATATCTTTAGTCAGTTGGCGCTTATTATTAACAGGTACTATATATTGTATATATTTAAAGTGTTGAAAAGCAAAGATGTCACCTTGAAGACTCAGGTGTGCCTGACCCAAGCCATGGTGTTTTTAGTCGCCTCATATGCATGTGAAAGCTGGATGATGAATAAGGAAGACCAAAGAAAAATTGACGCCTTTGAGTTGTGGTGTTGAAGAAGAATATTGAATATACCATGGACTGCCAAAAAAAAATGAACAAATCTGCCCTGGAAGAAGTACAGCTAGAATGCTCATTAGAAGCAAGGATGGCGAGACTATGTCTCACATACTTTGGACATGTTATCAGGAGGGATCAGTCTCTGGAGAAGGACACTATGCTTGGTAAAGTGCAGGGTCAGCAAAAAAGAGGAAGACCCTCAACAAGATGGATTGACACAGTGGCTGCAGCAATGGACTTAAGCATAACAACAATTGTGAGGATGGTGCAGGACTGGGCAGTGTTTTGTTCAGTTTGTACATGGGGTTGCTATGAGTCAGAATTGACTCAATGGCACCTAACAATAACATAAATTATGTGAAATTTAAATTTAAAAATATGTCACAAGGTGTTTGGTGTGACATAACTGAATGGACTTTTCAGCAGAGTGAGCTGTTTGCCATTTATTTGTTTAAGTGGATATAGAAAGTTATCTCGGAGTGCACCTTTTTGGGTTCTTCACTGAGCATATATGTGGCTACACAAATTTAAGGAGATGGGTACCTAATGCACAAAGAGAAAGAATGTAATAGAATTTCTTTTTATTGACGGGAGTAAGGGCTTGACAAATGATACATTTCCTAGTACTTGTTGGTATGTAGAGGTGGTTTTTGAGGATAAAAACCAAAACACCAAACCCGTTGCCGTCGAGTCGATTCTGACTCATAGTGGCCCTTTGGGACTGAGTAGAACTATTGAGGATAAGGTGAGTGCATTTGCATCGAGGACAAGAAGCACCTGGGGAGAAGGGGACTGAGATCATGACACATGCCCTTTGAGTTAACTTTACTAGCACCTCCCTGATGGACTGACATGGTCCCAATTAGATGTACTGTCAAGAAAAAGCAGTATAAGGAACTCACCCGGAAGGAAGAGGAGATCTGGATGGGTGTCTTTGGGCTCAACAAAAAGGCATAAGAGTTCTGGGATCTTCAATCAGAGAGACTGAAAGGAAAAATAACATTAAAAGTGTATTAGTAAAAATTCACAGAAGTAAGTAAATGTAAAAAGAATTTAAACAAACTTTTAAATTATCTGTTTTGCAAGTTTGTAACATTTATACTTCTGAAATTATCAAAGTTTAAAACTACATTAAGCCTTTTAGAACACTCTGTAGATTTTGATATACCTTCCCTAATCTGTGGCTTCCCTTTTCACTCTTTTAATAGTGACCTTTGAGGAACCAAACCAAACCAAACCCTTTGCTGTGGAGTTGATTCCGACCCATAGTGACCCTATAGGACAGAGTAGAACTGCCCCATAGCGTTTCCAAGGAGTGGCCGGTGTATTCAAACTGCCAACTTTTTGGTTAGCAGCTGAGCTCTTAACCACTGCACCACCAGGGCTCCCCTTTGAGGAACAGATATTCTTAATTTTAAAGTATATCATTTTATAAATCTTTTTTCCCCCCATGGCCAGTGCTTTCTATATCTATTTGAGAAATCTTTACCTTCTCCAGGATCATGAGGATATTCTCCTATGTTATAATCTAGAAGCCTATTGTATTACCTTTTACAGTTAGATCCACAATCTACCTGGAATTAATTTTTTATTATGAAGAACTATTTATTGAAGGCACTATACTTTATCTACTACTCTGAAGTACTCTTTTGTCATAAATTGAGGTTAATCTATATGTGCATCTACTTGTGGATTCTCTTTGGCCTATTTTCTGTATGTACTGTCTCAGTAACTGTAGGTTGATAATAAGTCTTGAGATCTGATATCTGATATCTTCATTATCAACTTGGACATTCTTGGCACTTTTCATTTCCACATGGATTTAGAATCAGCTTGTTTTAGTTATATTCAGCTGGTGGATGGGTTGGTTTGAGGGATCTGGTATGGCTTCACTCACATGTCTGGTACATTAGCAGGTATGGTTGGCTCACCTGGGTCTGTGACCATAGCCCCTACAGATGACCTCTTGGCATGGCGGTCTCAGAGTAGTTGAACTTTCTATATGGCAGCTCAGGGCTCTGAGAGAGAGTGTTCTAAGATACAGGAAGTGAAGGCTTTGCTTTCTTAAGGCCTAGGTCCAGAATCGTGCCATCAACTCCACCATATTCTATTAGCCAAAATATTCAAAATCCATTTAGATTTAAGAGAAAGGGGCATAGACTTGATCTATGGGTGGAGTGACAAAGAATTTGCGACCACTTTTAATGTACCACGGAGAGTATTGGTATCTTTAAAAATTGAACCTTCCAATCTATAAACAAGGCTTATCCCTCCACTTAAGTCTTGTTTGAATTATTTCAATAATATTATGTAATTTTTATGGGCAGATCTTGCATTCTTTTTGCTAGATCTATTCTTTTTGCTGTTGTTAGGTGCCCTCAAGTCCGTTCCGACTCATAGTGATCCTGTGTACAACAGAATGAAACACTGCCAGGTCCTGTGCCATCCTCACAATCATTATGCTTGAGCCCATTGTTGCAGCCACTGTGTCAATCCATCTGATTGAAGGTCTTCCTTTTTTTCGCTGACCCTCTACTTTCCCAAGCATGATGTCCTTCTCCAGGGACTGATCCTTCCTGATAACCTGTCCAAAGTATATGTGAGACGTAGTCTCGCCATCCTTGCTTCTAAGGAGCATTCTGGTTGTACTTCTTCTAGTCTCGCCATCATTGCTTCTAAGGAGCATTCTGGCTGTACTTCTTCCAAGACAGATTTGTTCGTTCTTCTGGCAGTCCATTCAATATTCTTCGCCAACATCACAATTGAAAGGCATCAATTCTTCTTTGGTCTTCCTTATTCATCGTCCAGCTTTCGCATGCATATGAGGCAATTGAAAATATCATGGCTTGGGGCAGGCGCACCTTAGTCTTCAAGGTGACATCTTTGCTTTTTAACACTTTAAAGAGGTCTTTTGCAGCAGATTTGCCAACGCAATGTGTCCTTTGATTTCTTTTTGAGGCTATTATAAATGATATGTAAAAAAATTCCTTTTCTAATTCTTTGCTGCAGAAATACTATTGATTTTTTTATTGACATCATATCCCCAGTGACCTTGCTAAATTTGTTAATTTTAATTAAATAATCTGTAGATTCTTTTGAATTTTCTATATACAATAATAGCATGTTGTCTGCGAATAATGATAGTTTCATTTTTTTTTCTATTTTAGTACAATTTTTTCTTTTTTTTTTTTACCTTTTCCACTGGATACAATGAAGTAGAGTTAGTGGAAGTGTTCTACTAATTCTGCACTCACCAGGAAAGGCATCAACATTTCACACACTTAAGATTTTCTGAAGATCCGATGAATTTCTTTTCTATGTTTACGAAGTGTTTTGATTTTATCAAGAAATGGATGATGTCTTAGTCATCTAGTGCTGCTAGAACAGAAATAACCACAAGTGGATGGCTTTAACAAAGAGAAGTTTATTCTCTCACAGTCCAGTAGGCTACAAGCCCAAATTTAGGGCATCAACTCCAGGTGAACGCTTTCTCGGTCGACCCTGGAGGAAGGCCCGTGTCATCAATCTTTCTTTGGTCTGGGGGCTTCTCTGCCCAGGAGCATCAGGTCCAAAGGATGCACTCTGCTCCCAGCGCTGCTTTCTCAGTGGTATGAGGTTCCCATGTGTCTCTGCTTGCTTCTCTCTTTTATATCTCAAAAGAGATTGGCTTAAGACACTATCAAATCTTGTATACCTCATCAGTATAACTGCCGCTAATCCATCTTATTAGATCATAGTGATTGAATTTACAACACATAAGGAAATCACATCAGATTACAGAATGGTACACAGTTATACAATATTGGGAGTCATGACCCAGCCAAGTTGACAGATATTTTGGGGGGACACAATTCAATCCATGACCGATGATAAATTTTTTCAAATGCCTTTCTGAAAGCATTGAGGTAATAATATAACTTTTGTATTTTGCCAGTGAGGTGGATTATATTGATTAACTTTAAAAACTTTTAAATTGGTGTATAACACACATGTTGTTGGGGTCTTCTTCTTTTTTGCTGACCTCTATTTTACCAAACATGATGTCCTTTTCCAGGGGCTGATCCCTCCTCATAACATGTCCAAAGTAATGTGAGACAAAGTCTCACCATCTTCGCATCTAAGGAGCATTCTGGCTGTCCAAGACAAATTTGTTCGTTCTTCTGGCAGTACATTCAATATTCTTTGCCAACACCATAATTGAAAAGCATCAATTCTTATTCAGTCTTCCTTATTCATTGTCTAGCTTTCACATGCTTATGAGGCGATTGAAAATACCATAGCTTGAGTCAGGCGCACCTTAGTCTTCAAAGTGACACACATAAAGTGTACAGATTTTAAGTATGCCATGCTCTATTTTACAAATGTATGCATCTACGTAATCTCTTCCCAAATAGAACATTACCAGGACCTCAGAAGCTTCCTTCTCAATCCTCACTCAGACTCTGACTTCTATCACAATGAATTAGTTTTGCCTATTTTTGAATTTAATATAATTTTATAGTATGTGCCTTTTGTGTACGGCTACTGTTGCTCAAAGGAGTTCTGGTGGCGCAGTGATTAGTGCTTGGCTGCTAACCGAAAGGTCAGTGGTTTGAACCCACTGGCTGCTTCGTGGGAGAAAGATGTGACAGTCGGCTTCATTAAGATTACAGCCTTAGAAACCCTACGGGGCAGTTCTACTCTCTCCTATAGGGTTGCTATGAGTGGGAATTGACTCGATGGCAACAGATACTGTTGTTCAAGTTTGTATCTATGATGTTATCTATGTCTACTGTAGCATTGATTTATTCTTTTAATTACTTAATATTATTTCAATATAAGACTCTAACACAATTTATTTATCCTTTCTATAGTTTATAGATAATTAGATTTCTTCTAGTTTGCTATTTTGATTAAAGTTTCTGGAAACATTCTTGCACATGTATTTTGGTCCACGTATGAACTCATTTTTGTTGGGTATATACCTAGGAATGTGATTGCTGAGTCACAGGGTGTACCTATACTTGGCTTTAGTTGATTCTGCTAAACAGTTTCCCAATTAATTTACACTCCCACCAGCAGTGTACGGGAGTCCCACATCTCACTGATACTTGGTGTTTTTAATTTTTGTAATTTTATATTTTGTGTGTTTGTAGTGTATCATATATATATATTTTGGCTTTAACAAACAGGAATTATTTTCTCACAGTTTAGGAGGCTAGAAGTCCGAATTCAGGGTGCCAGCTCTTGGGGAAGGCTCTGTCAGCTTTGGGGAGGAAATCCTAATCTCGGCTTCTCTAGAGTATTTTCTCTAGAGTTCTTCTCAGTGTTCCTTGGAGATCTCCAGATGGCATCTATCTTTCCCCTTTCCTGCTTGTAGACTGGTCTGCCTGCATCATCTTCAAATAGTATAGGTCTTCCCCGTGTCTGCCCTCTTCTCTGCCTAGTCTGCTCTTTTTTTAAAAAAATTTTAACTACTTTTAATTTATATATATATATATATTTTTACTGTGCATTAGGTGAACATTTACAGAGGAAATTGATTTCCCATTTGATAGTTTGTACATAAAGTATTCCGTGACACTGGTTTCATTCCCCACAATGTGTCAGCACTCTCCCCATTTCTGTCCTGGTTTCCCTGTTTCCTTTCATTGTAGTAGGATTATATTCAGATTTTAACTTTGATTTCCTTTAATACTAGTGATGTCGAGCATATTTTCATATGCTTATGGTCACTTGATTACAGTAGTCTTCCCTCACCTGTGGTTTCCATTTCCCCCGTTTCATTTACCCATGGTAAACAGGTTTGAAAATGGTAAATGAGCAGGTAGCATGATGAAATCTCACACCATCCCACTCCGTCATTCACATAACTTTTATTACAGTATGTTGTTATAATTGTTCTATTTTATTATTAGTTATTGTTGTTAATCTCTTACTTGCCTAATTTATAAATTAAACTTTATCATAGGTATGTATAGGACAAATCATAGTATATACAGCGTTTGGTACTCTCTGAGGTTTCAGGCATCCACAGGAGGGCTTGGAACATATCCTCTGTGGATAAAGGGGTGCTAGTTATCTTCTTTTGGTAAGTGCCTATTAAAGTTTTATGCCCAATTTTCTATTAGCCATTTTCTTACTAATTTATATTTACTTATATATTCTGGATATGAGTCCTTTGTCAGAAATATGTATTGAAGTTAACTTCTCTCCTTCCGTGACTTGCCTGTTCATTCATTTAATGGTGTTTATTGATTAAGAAATTTCAAATTTTAATGTAGTCCAACTTATTTGTTCTTCTGGCAGTCTATGGTATATTCAGTATTCTTAGTCAACATCATAATTCGAAGGTATCAATTCTTCTTTATGGGTAGTCTTTTGTGTGTCCTATTTAAAAATTTCTTTTCCCTACCCAAAAGCAATGAAGATATATACTATATTATAAAAGCTTTATTGTCTTGTTATTTACATTTAGTACTTGAGCTATCTGAAATTGATTTTTATGTGTTGCTAAAGTAGAGGTCAAGGATTTTTTATTCTTTTATGGATATTAAATGGATTTAACACTAGTTACTGAAAACACTGCTCTTTATTTGGTCATACTTGTGTGGGTCTATTTTTGGGTTCTCTAGTCTGTTCCATTGATCTGTGTATCCACCCTCTCATCAATATAATGCAGTCTTGATTACTGTAGATATATAATAAGTCTTGAATTCAGATGAGGTGATTTCTCCCACTTTATTCTTCTTTTTCAGTATCATCTTACCTATTCTTATTCCTTTGCCATTCCATATCAGTTTTAGAATAATCTTATCTACATCTACAATAAATCTGACAGAGATTTTGGTAGAAATTGCATTAAACCTTTATATCAGTTTGGGAATTGACATCTTTACTATTTTGAACATAGAAAATTTCTTCATTTTTTAGATCTTCTTTGATTTCTTTCATCAGTGTTTTTTAGTTTTAAGTAGAAAGTCCTATACATGTTTTGTTAGATTTACACATAAGTATTTCATTTCTTAAGCAATTGTAAATAGTAGAGAATTTTAAATTTAGATTTCTACCTGTTAATTACTATTATGTTGTTGTTGTTAGGTGCCATCGAGTCGGTTCCGACTCATAGCAACCCTATGTACAACTGAACGAAACACTGCCTGGTCCTGCACTATCCTCACAATCTTTGTTACGCTTGAGCCCTTTGTTGTAGCCACTGTGTTGATCCATCTTGTCAAGGGTCTTCCTCTTTTTCACTGATCTTCTACTTTACCAAGAATGATGTCTTTCTCCAGGGACTGGTCCCTCCTGATAACATGTCTGAAGTACGGGAGACGAAGTCTTGCCATCCTTGCTTGCAAGGAGCACTCTAGCTGTACTTCTTCTAAGACAGACTTATTTGTTCTTCTGGCAGTCTATGGTATATTCAATATTCTTAGCCAACACCATAATTCGAAGGTATCAATTCTTCTTGGTCTTCCTTATTCGTTGTCCCCCTTTCCCATGCATATGAGGCGACTGAAAACACCATGACTTGGGTCAGGCACACCTTACTTCTCAAAGTGACATCTTTGCCTTTTAGCACTTTAAAGAGGTCTTTTACAGCAGATTTGCCCAATGCAATGTGTCTTTTGATTTCCTGACTGCTGCTTCCATGGGCATTGATTGTGGATCCAATTAAAATGAAATCTTTGACAACTTCACTATTTTCTCTGTTTATCATGATGTTCCTTATTGGTCCAGTTGTGAGGATTTTTGTTTTCTTTATGTTGAGGTGTAATCCGTCCTGAAGGCTGTGGTCTTTGATCTTCATCAGTAAGTGCTTCAAGTTCTCTTTGCTTTCAGCAAGCAAAGTTGTGTCATCTGTATATTGCAGGTTGTGAGTCTTCCACCAATCCTGATGCCCTATTCTTCTTCATATAATCCAGCTTCTTGGATATTTGCTCAGCATACAAATTGAATAAGTATAGTGAAAGGATAAAACACTGTTGTATGCCTTTCTTATTTTAAACCACGCAGTATCCCCTTGCTCTGTTTGAACAACGGCCTCCTGGTCTACGTACAGGTTCCGCATAAGCACAATTAGTGTTCTGGATTCCCATTCTTCACAATGTTATCCATAATTTGTTATGATCCACACAGTCAAACGCTTTTTCATAGTCAATAAAACACAGGTAAACATCTTTCTGGTATTCTCTGAGTTTAGCCAGGATATGTATGACATCAACAAGATATCTCTTGTTCCACATCCACTTCTGAATCCGGCTTGAATTTCTGGCAGTTCCCTGTCAATGTACTGCTGCAAGCACTTTTGAGTGATCTTCAGCAAAATTTTACTTGCGTGTGATATTAATTATAATTGTTTGATAATTTGTGCATTCTGTTGGATAAACTTTCTTTGGAATGGGCACAAATAATGGATCTCTTCCAGTCAGTTGGCCTGGTAGCTGTCTTCTAAATTTCTGGGCATAGATGAGTGAGTACCTCCAGTGCTGCATTCTTTTGTTGAAACATCTCAGTTGGTATTCTGTCAATTCCTGGAGCCTTGTTTTTCGCCAGTGCCTCCAGTGCAGCTTGGACTTCTTCCTCAATATCATCGTTATTGTTAGTATACAGAAATGAAATTGATTTTTGCATTTTGATCTTGTATCTTGAAACTTTGATGAACTCACTTATTAGTTTCAGAGTTTTTCTTTTTTTATTTCTTGGAACTTTCTACATAGACAATTATGTCATCTGTACTAGGGGTATTTTTATATATCCCCTTTCAATTTATATACCATTTATTCCCCTTTCTTGCCTTATTATGTTGGGTAGAACTTCCACTACTATGTTGAATAGTAGCGGTGAGAGAGGACATTCTTGCCTTGTGCTCAATCTTAGGGGGAAATATTAATTCTTTCACCATTAAGTATGATGTTAGTTGTAGAATTTTTGTAGATGTTCTCTTATCAATTTGAGAGCTTTGTAAGAGAGCTTTTATTGTAAATGGATGTTGAATTTTTTGTCATTGGTTTTTAAAAAATCAATTGACATGATCAAGTGATTTTTCTCCTTTAGCCTGTTAGTATGGTGAATTACACTGATTTGTACTTAAATATTTAACCAGCCTTGTATCCCACGTGGTCATGTTGTGTAATTCTTTTTATATATTGCTGAAGTATATTTGCTAATATTTTGTCTAGATTTTTTGGATCTATATTCATGAGGGATATTGATCTATAACTTTCTTTTTTTAGCACTGTCTTTGTACAGCTTTGGTATCAGGGAGATACTTGCTTCCTAGAATGAGTGGGAAGTGTTTGCTCCTCTTTTATTTTCAAGGAGAGATTATGTAGAATTTATATTAGTTTTTCTTAAAACATTTGGTAGAATTTTCCAGTGAAACCATCTGGGCTTGGGAATTTCTTTTGCAGGAGTTTTTAAATTATGAATTCATTTAAAAAATACTTATAGATCCATTAAAATTATCTTTTTCACATTGGGTGAGCTTGTACTTTCCAAGGAATTGGTCCATTTCATCTAAGTGGTAAAATATGCATGTGAAGTTGTTGGTAGTATTCCATGATTGTCATTTTGATGTCTGCAGGATTGGTAGTGATGTCTCCTGTTTCATTCCTGTTATTAGTGATTTGTTTCTTGTCTCTTTTTATCTTTGTGAGTCTTCCTAGAGGTTTATTATTTTTATTGATATTTTCAAAGAATCAGCTTCTTGTTTCATTTATTTTCTCTATTTTCAGTTTTATTTATTTCTACTCTTTTTTGCTTACTTCTGCCTTTTTTTTTTTTTCCTGAATTCGTGAGATCAGAGCTTAGGTTATTCATTTAAGGCTTTCCCTATTTTCTAATGCAAGCCTTAAATTCTATAAATTTCTCTCTCAGCACTGTTTTAGCTGAGTTATACAAATTTTGATATGTTGTATTTTCATCATAATACAGCTCAATACAATTTTAAAAGTTCCCCTGAGACTTCCTGTTTGATCCATGGATTATTTATTAATGTGTTGTTTAATTTTCGTCCTTTCTTCTTAAAAGTTACCACTATGTTGACTTCTAACAGGTATTTATTTTACTTGCTTTTGATCTTTAAACAAATGGTATCCTGAAGCATGTAATCTTTTGTGTTTTATAATTTTGCTTATTATATTTGTGAGAGCCATCCATGTTGTCTTACATTGTTACATGCCATCGAGTCCGTTCCAACTCTTAGCGGCCCTATGTACAACATAACAAAACACTGCCTGGTCCTGTGCCAGCCTCACAATCATTGTTATGCTTGAGCCCATTGTTGCAGCCACTGTGTCAATCCATCTCATTGAGGGTCTTCTTCTTTTTCACTGACCCTCTACTTTACCAAGCATGATATCCTTCTCCAGGGAGGCGACTGAAAATACCATGGCTGATGTCAGGCCCAACTTAGTCCTCAAAGTGACATCTTTGCCTTTTAACATTTTAAAGATGCCTCTTGCATCAGATTTGCCCAATCTGTTGTTTGATTTCCTGACTTCTGCTTCCACTGGCATTGTTTTATATAGTGACAATTATTTTCATTACTGTATTCCATTTTATGAATATATCACTATTTATCGATTCCACTGCTGATGAGCATTTGGATTTGTATTTTTGGATGTTTTTCCCAGTTGGGTTTGGAATACTGATTCAATGGCTACTCTGTAAGTATTCTTGTATTTTGTTAAAACATATGTACCTACTTTTGTTGGCTATAAACCTAGGAGTGGAATTTCTAGTATTGAATATTCTTAAACTGTTTTCCAAAGTGGTTGTCTATTTCTACCATCAGTGTATGTAAGTTACAGGTTGTCCACATGATTTCAAAGAGTTAGTACTGCCATTTGGGTGGGTTGGAAGTGTTATTTTGTTTAACTCTTCTATACCCTTACTGATGTATCTTCTTGTTCCATCAATTATTAAGTTGCTAAAAATTTCCCAGTATAATAACAGATGGTCTATTTCTCATTTTAGTCCTTTCAACTTTTCCTTTTGTATTTTAATGTCATTATGCATATATAAATTAGAATTATATCTCTGTGGTGGATTGACCCTTTTATTTGATGAAATAAAAAATATTAAGTAAAATAATTATTAGGAATGTTTATTGCTTTAATGTTTAATATTAGTTGTCAACTCTATGTTTCTTTCCTTTCTTGCCTTCTTTTGGATTTCTAACATATTATTTAATTTTTATTAACTATTATGTTTTTAGTTATACATTCTTTTATTATTCTTTTAGGTGTTACTTTACAGATTATAACTAGTATCCTCAACTTACTAAAGTCTATTATGAATTAGTTGTGTGCTACTTTCCAGATAAGGCAAGGACCTTGAACTTCATTTATCATTCACCTTTTGCTACTTCTGTTGACTATTTTAAATATAGTTTGATTTGCTCAGACATTATTGTTATATACAGTCATTGCTCATTTGGATTTACTCAGGTATTTATTCTTTTTCATTTTACTTTTTTTCTTCCTGCTTCTTCAAGTTTCCATCTGGGATCATTTCCCTTCTGCCTGAAGAACACTTACGATTTCAATTCAATGCTAAATTGTTTTTGTTTTTCAAAAACTGATTTCATTTTTTCCCCTTAATTTTAAAGGATATTTTCACTCTTCTTCTTCAACGCTATGTAAAACAGCAAGAAACACTGCCTGGCCCTGTGCCATCCTCACAATTTTTGTTATGCTTGAGCCCACGGTTGCAGCCACTGTGTCAATCCATCTCGTTGAGGGTCTTCCTCTTTTTTGCTGACCCTCCGCTTTACCTGCGTCCTTCTCCAGAAAATGGTTCCTCCTGATAACATGTTCAAAATATGTGAGACGAAGTCTCACTATCCTTGCTTCTAATGACCATTCTGGTTGTACTTCTTCCAAGACAGGCTTGTTTGTTCTTCTGGAAGTCCATGGTATATTCAGTATTCTTCACCAGCACCATAATTCAAAGGCATCAATTCTTTGGGCTTCTTTATTCACTGTCCATCTTTCTCATGCAAATGAGGCGATTGAAAACACATGGCTTGGGTCAGGCGCACCTTAGTCCTTAAAGTGATATCTTTGCTTTTTAACACTTTAAAGAGGTCTTTTGCAGCAGATTTGCCCAATGTAATACGTCATTTGATTTCTTGACTGCTGCTTCCATGGGCGTAGATTGTGGATCCAAGTAAAATGAAATCGTTGACAACTTCAATCTTTTCTCCATTTATCATGATGTTGCTTATTGGTCCAGTTGTGAGGATTTTTGTTTTCTTTATGTTGAGGTGTAATCCATACTGAAGGCTGTAATCAGCTTAGTAAACTCCTATTAATCCCCCGCTCAAAGGTCATTCTTCATAAAGCCTTATGCTGTCTTATATCCCAGCGGAAGAATAATTTTGTCTTCCATCCTCTTCTGTTTTTTCTTCTGTTAATGCATGTATCACACTGTATAGTCTTGCTCATTACCTATTTGTTTCCTCCCCTAAAATTAAAAATTCTTTGTGGTCAGGTGCCTTATTATTCTTTGGTACTCCAGGGTTTAATAAATACGTTGGCACACAGTAGACAATTAAATTGTGTTGAACTGGAAGAAATAAACTAAGCACTGGAATTTTTAGAACAAAGAAATCTTTAAAGTATTATAACAATTGGTGAAACATACTGGGAGACAAAGGCAGAAAACAAAAAACAACAGCATTTAAAAGAGAGCTACATGTACCCACTGGCATGATTAATATTGCTGACTCA
The DNA here is from genome assembly GCF_000243295.1 of Trichechus manatus latirostris. Taxonomy (NCBI): domain Eukaryota; kingdom Metazoa; phylum Chordata; class Mammalia; order Sirenia; family Trichechidae; genus Trichechus; species Trichechus manatus. Next base: position 668,564 of record NW_004444176.1, read on the forward strand.
AGGTTTTCTGGAGTAATGTTCCATATAAGAAGAGTGAATCTGAATTCAGAACAAATCCCCTAAAAAATTCTTCTTATTCTGGAAAGTCAGTCTGTTTGCTTTAAAAAGCAGTTGAACTGATTATCCAGGAAAGGAGGAGAAGGTGAATGAAAGCGGAAGAAAAACAGCATAGACTTCAGGGCAGAAAGGAACTTTAATGAGGAGAGGAGAAGCCAAAGAAGAACAATGAAGGGAATGTGAATTGGAGGTCTTTTGATTCACACTTTGTTCAGGTAGAAGCTAGTTCCGGTAAAAAACAAAACAAAACAAAACTTAGACTGTGAAATATGCTCTTTATTTGTAGGGATATAAGTTATTTAAAGTTTTCCTGAGAATTATACCCCATCATGTTCCAGGTCTTTATAACCTGCACTCTATAGACAATCAAAAACCTTTTCCTGTGGTCTCTTACAAAAGCTGTTATGGAGAGTTGACAGTACTGAGTACCTAGATAACAAATTCTTCCTTGCAATAATCTCATGTTTAAATAGAGAAAAGCTTTTCCCTTGGGTCCTAGAAAAATATGTGCAGATCAATTTCTTGCATACTGAGGAGAAAAGGTCCAATTTGTTTTGTATCTTCCTTTGCACAAAATCTGTGGGTTTGTAGCAGCTTTGTTATAGATACATCATTAGGGCCCACATCAGGTACCAGCACCAGGAAAAAAATCTCACATTTCTAAGGTTTTTAAAGATTGCTCTCAGCTTCCACTGTAGCAGCTATAGAATCTTCCTGTCTTTGATTCTGGAAAAAAAATTTACCTCTTACAAATCATGTTTCTTAAAATTATACAAGTAATAAATAGACACATATTTGTGTTTTAAAATACTAAATAATACTGATGTTCATAGAATAAAAAATTAAAGTGTCATTTGCAATCCTTCTTTTCCATCAACTTACTCTCTTAATTTCCACTGGACTACTTTTAAATTTTGGTATATTTCCGGAATTTTATAATAAAAGTAAATCATGGTTTCCTTGAACATGAACGGATGCTAGAACCCCAAAAGTCCTCCTCTCATGATGTTTCCCAATTATTATCTATTACTTCCCTATAAAGGTAAGTGCTATCTTGACTTTTAGGTAATCAATTCTTTCTAGTTTTACCAACTAGGCTTGCGTCCCTAAACACTTCAGTTTAGCCTGGTTTCACACTTTGTATAAATGGATTAATAAAATATGTATTCTTTTGAATCTTTTTATATTCAACATTATATTTGTGAGATTCATCCACAAATATAATGATATACAAAGAAACCCAAAAAACAAAAACTAAACTCATTGCCATCAAGTCGATTCTAATAGTGATCCTGTAGGACAGAGTAGAATTGTCCCATAGGGTTTCCAAGGAGGGGCAGCTGGTGAATTCGAATTGCTGACCTTTTTGGTTATCAGCAGAGCTCTTAACCACTATGCCACCAGGGCTCCAGTGTATAGTTCATTTAAATTGCTATGCTGAGTTCTATTAGAATATTATACGTCATTTTATTCACTATTCACCCATTTGGGTTATTTCCACTTTGGGGCTACTATGAATAATATTGCTATAAATAGTTCCTGAAAGTATATCTTGGTACATATGTGCACACATTTCTGTTGGGTGCATACCAAGGATTGAAATTACTGATCAGAGGGTACACACATCTTCATCTTTTGTAGATAACGCCCTCAATGTTTTCAGAGTTGTTGCAATAATTTATACTCATACCCTGAGTGAGTTTTTTTAATCCATAATCTTTACCAACACTTGGAAATGCCAGTATTTTTAAATTTAGCCATTCCATTAGATACTTAATAGCATCTCATAGTAGTTTTTAACTTAGTTTAATGTTATTATTGAGATGGTTGCCAATGATGTCTGACATTTTGCTATTTGTTTTCTACGTATTACATGTCTTTTGTGTTCCTCCTTTATCTTATTAAACAGGTACTTTCTGCATTTCATTTTAATTCCTTTGTTGATTTTTTAAAACTATATTTTTGGGGGATTTCTTAAGTCATTGCTCTAGGGATTACCATATGCATTTTATCACAATCTACTTCAGATTAATACTAATTAAATCTATATTTAAAATATGTAAAATATAGCAACATTGTTCCAATATAGCTCTATTCCTTCCCCCTTTCTTTGTGCTATTATTGTCATCTACATCTATATATGTTATATATTACGAGCCCTGGTGGTACAATGGGTAAGTGCTCGACTGCTAACCAAAAGGTTGGTGGTTTGAACCCACCAGCTTCTCCACAGGAGAAAGATGTGGAAGTCTGCTTCTGTAAAGATTACAGCCTTGGAAACCCTATGGGGGCAGTTCTACTCCGTCCTGTAGGGTTGCTGTGAGTTGGAATTGACTGATCAGCACGGGTATGTTATATATTCAACATTATAGTGTTAAAATTATTGCTTTGTATAATCCTAACTCTTAAAAAGTTTAAGAAAGGAGAAAACATGCATCTATAGAGCAGGGGTTGGTAAACTATAGCATGTGGGCCAAATCTGGCCCATTGCCTGTTTTTGTAAAACAAAATTTTATTGGAACAAAGCCATGTCCATCCATTACGTATTGTCTATGGATGCTTTCATGCTATAAGGCAGAGTTTAGTAGTTGTGACTAATGGAATTAAGGTTGCTAATCAGTTGACCTTAAAATAAGGAGATTATCCTGGATTGTATAAGTGGATCCAACTCTATTTATGCAATTATCTTTTAAATCAGATATACAAAAATACACCAGTTTTTATAATTATCTATGTATTTTTTTTTTTTACTAGTGCTCCTTATTTCTTGGGTAAAGAGAATTACAAAGGTGATTATAAGAACAGTATAATCCAGCATAATTTCTTTATTCTAGAGTCCCTGGGTGGTGCAAATGGTTAACATGCTGGGCTGCTAACTGAAAGGTTAGAAATTTGAGTCTACACGAGGCATCTTGAAAGAAAAGCCTGCCAAAAAATCAGCCATTGAAAATTCTATGGAGGACACTTCTACTCTGACACACATGGGGTCACAATGAGTCAAAAGTGACTCGATGGCAGCTGGTACTGGTATTTGAGTTCTGAGTCACTTCCTTTCAGTCTAAAGAATCTCGTTATTGTTTCTTGTAAGGCAGTTCTGTTAGTCATACACTCTCTGTATTTATCTGTCAATGTGATGTTGATCGTTCCTGTTTTTCACTGAGATCACCACTGCTTTTAATAATACCTTTGGTCATGGAAATTTCTGTGCTCTTCTCCAAATAAAATCAGCCCCCTTTAGCAGTGAGGCTGCTGGACCTCACAGTCTGACTGACCTACCCAGATAAACTTCTATGCAGTGGAACAGGGGGCAGGGCGAATGGGAGCAGCCCCAAGCTAAAACACCACTGAGATCCACTGTCCTTACTGAGGTTCAGATTTTCTTGAACAAACACTTCTCAATTTGTTGTATGCCTTTGGTCAATTTCCAGAGTCTTTAGATGGTTGTTTATTGACAGTTTTGTCCAGTTTTCTCATTTCTTTTTAAGGAGATGATTTGCTATGGCCTCACTCAGGCATTCTGGGAGTCTCACTTCACTCTCTACTCCTGGAAAACTCATCTTCCATATAGTCTTGCGGTTACTCCTGCACTTCAGTCAGGTCCTGCTCACAGTGGTCTTTCCTGACTATCCTATGTAAAATAACCTTTGCCTTTTTACTCTGCTTTATACTTCCTTTGTAACATTTTTCATTTCATGACATCTTCTATATTTGTTTACTGTCTGACTCCCCTACTGGAATACAAGCTCCATGAAGGTAGGGTCATCATCTGTCTTGTTCATCACATCCTTACAGCCTATTACAATGCCTAGCAAATAGACCGTCAATAAATATTTGTGAAAGAATGAATGAATGTTAGATATCTAGTTTTTTTTCAAGCTTGTGAGAAAATAGTCATTCTCATAAAGTTTTGTTGGTATTGTGATGTTACAGCATTTTGGGATGCTACTAAACTTGACTCTATTACTAACACTTCTAGGAATCAACCACCTACAGAAATACTAGTCTTGCATGCAAAAATATATGCATTGTTCCCTGTAGCCTGTTTATAATTTAGAAAAATTAGAAGCAAAACTAAACATGCAGTAATAAGGGTATGTTTAATAGTAAGGAAAACAATGAAACTATTAAAAATCATTGTTCCTATATTTCTGTAATGGAAAGATGTTTATGATTGTTGAGACAAATGCACGTGGCAAAGCAATGCGAATATGATTACATAATAAAAAAGAAAACTGTTGTATCTGCTTTTTGTGTAGATTTGGTTGTGTGGGTATAACAGGGACAATATTAAGAGGACAATAACATCTTACTCTGTAAATTTTTTTATTTGCAATTTCATGTATTAGTTTTGTAATTTTATAAACACTAAAGAAAAAATAAAAAGTAAAGGTAATATTATAACATTTCATTTTTATTAGTTCCAAACACATTGCACCAGTGCATTTCATCTACTCATAGAGTGTGCATATTAGAAAGCAACATCTCTTGATTTGCCTGAGAGTACACAAATACTTACCAAATCAATGCAGGTGAAGAGTGAGTATATAAATGCAATGGAAATTTCCAAGTGGTAGGAGACCAATAAAATACGTGACACTTCCCTCCCAAGTTTCTGAAACCAGAAAATAGGGGGAAATCTTGCATTACTGTCTTCAATAATTGCAAACACATTCACTGAAGGAGCTCTTAGTATGACAGTCAAGGAAAACAGAAGAGTAGATAAACCTCTTTAATGATTTTATTTCCCCAGGCATTTCCACTTTGCCTTCTGCTTCAATTTTCCCAGCTTCCACTCCCCCAGCTCATCATGTGCAGCTTCCATCCATGCTCTTTATCGCTCAACGTTCTCCCTTCTTACAACTCTTTCTCATTATTCTCTTCGCTACAGTCCCTGCACAGCTCATTACCCAAACTCTTCAGTAAGTAAGATTTGACTCTCTTTTCTCTAATGATAAGACAGCGCTGAGAAATTTTTTTTTTTTTTATCATTAGGCAATCCTCATCTATTAAAACAGCTATTATTACAAACAGGAGCCCTGGTGGTGCAGTGGTTAAAAGCTTGGCTGCTAACCAAAAGTTTGGCAGTTTGAATCCACCAGCAGCTCCTTGGACACCTTATGGGGCAGTTCTCCTCTGTCCTACAGGGTCGCTATGAGTTGCAGTTGGGCTTTGGTTACATTACAAACTGAATTGACATATGCGGTGATAAAAATCTCACAGATTTTTTTTTAATATATGAAAGAATGAGTAAATTCCAAAAGTTCAAAAACAGTATTTCACTTCGAAGCCTAAGGTGATGGTGATTGCTGAGAATAAATAAAGCAGATTATCTTCTGTTGCTATTGGAAAGATATTATCAACTGTCATATCTGATTGGTGAATTGTATGAATAGTATTGGTGCTCATCTGGAAAATAAATGTGGTTTTTGTGCTAGCTGTGGGAAAACAGTAATATTCAGACCTAGGAAGAATAATATTATAATTCTGTCTCTCCTTCAATTCCTTCTCTTCGAAATCCTTCTGATGCTCCTTCTTCTTCCCTGAGTTTATGTTTTATATGCAAGAAAGTATTAGGTGGCAGGAATTAGATGGTAGGAATGCAGCAACACATAAAATACGCCTGCTTTCTCAGAGTTCAAAATCAAGTAGAAAAGAAAAAAAAAAGATAATATAAGGTAAAATATGATAAGGTCAAATATGTCAAAATGGTAAAAAAAATTGCTGTAAAATTATTGGGAACAGGAAGTTCACTTTAAGTTATTCATATCCAGGAAGGCTTCATAAGGAGGTATACCCATTGCCGTTGAGTAGATTCCAACTTGTAAAGAGGTAAGACCTTTGAAATAAGGTAGGACTGAAAAATGTGAAGGAGGAAAGCAGCATTTTATGCAGGTTTACATTTTTATTAACTTCTTTCTTTGTTACTTATATTGTTACAGAAAAAATTTAATAAAAGTGTGGCAAAATAAGAAATGGAGACATAAAATAGAACAATAAAGCTAAAATACATATCATGACCTACACTATGTGGATTTAAGTAAGAAAAAAACTGAATGCAAAGATGTACATTACATATTTTGAGATAAGGATAAAACAAATAGTGTTCATCATGTATGATATTAACAGAAAGATAACGAGAAGATTGTAGTAGTGGGTTTGAAATGCCAAGGCAAAGACTTTGGGTTTAATTTTGTTGGCTGAAAACACCTAATTACAACATTTTAGCTGGAAAGTACTTGTGACCTCATAGTTGGCAAGAATGTAAAAAGTCATTTTTCCCACATTCCTTAATTTATTTGTTAGTCTCAAATTCTCCCCTTGGGAGTGGCAAGATGTCTTCCAGAGAGCTTCAAATATGAAGACAGAAGAGAGATAAACTGAATTCTTGACACATGATTTGAGCCTCCGGACCCAGCTTAAGTTGCTTTTTTTGCTTAAGTCAATTTGAGTTGTGTTTCCTGTCACTTATAATGGAGAGAACCCTAAATAATAAACATTTAAATAAAGAATAAACAGAATTTGGTAATTGGAAAGATAATAGAGAGGGGTTAAGGATTACATCAATGTACTGAGCCTAGGAGACTGAAACACGGGAGTCTAGCAGTACAGTACTTTAGAACCCCATTGCCACTGAGTCGATTCCAACTCATAGTGACCCTATAGGTCAGAGTAGAAGTGCCCTATAGGGTTTCCAAGGAGCAGCTGGTGGATTTGAACTGCCGACCTTTTGGTTAGCAGCCGAGTTCTTAACCACTGTGCCACCAGGGCTCCGCAGTACTTTAGAGGAGGTATATAATTTCTGTTTTCTATCTACTGAGTTTCAGATGACAGAAGCATATCCAATTAGAAGTCAAGCTGGTCATTACAGCAACAGCCAGGAGTTTGGGAGACAGAAAAATTAAATAAGAGGTACGTATTAACATTTGCTCCATTTTACAGGTAAGGCGACTAAGGGAACATGGGAAGTTAGGGAACTTGTCCAAGGATCACACACAGACAGTAAGTACTGGGGACAGTATATGAATAAAGGCAGTATGGTTTCAGTGTCTACACTACTAACCATTCTGTTATGTGAGAAGCATATTTTACAGGTATGTACTTTTGAGAGTGGCTAAGCCTAGCTGGGAACACTGATAACTCGGTGAGTTTATGGATTTAGCCAAGTCACTTGCTTATGTTAAAGAGTTGGCATATGGAAAATCTCATAAAGTGTTGGATGCCTTAGTAAATGTATGTACATAATTCTATAATGCCACTAGGAAAAGATGGTAGGTTAGAAATATAGGTCTATTATACAAATTCATTTCGTGTAGCTAATTACAGCAAACAAAGCTGAATCTTGTGGGTTTGGAGACTGTGAAACTCATCATTAATGCTGAGTTTAGATCAGATAAATACAGTCTGCAATGATTTGTAATACTAATTGCAAAAGGCAGATCTTGGAAATATGTCATCTTAAACTGAAGACTGCAAGCTTATGGATAAGAGTGGTGAGCTAAAATGAAATAATTTTACATTTAATAACTTATTTTTTCCCTCCCCATTCTCTGCCTCATAATTAGTATTGAAGATTTCTAGATTGAATTTTCTGGGTAACTGAAGAATCTTCTTACAATTTATAGGGAAAATCTGGTGCATGTTTACTTAAATCAATACATCATTGTTGTTGTTAGGTGCTGTCGAGTTGGTTCCGACCGATAGCGACCCTACGTACAACAGAACAAAACACTGCCTGGTTCTGCACCATCCTCACATTGTTAAGCTTGAGCCCATTGTTGCAGCCACTGTGTCAATCCATCTTGTTGAAGGTCTTCCTCTTTTTCAGTGACTCTCTACTTTACCAAGCATGATGTCCTCCTCCAGGGACTGATCCCTCCTGATAACATGTCCAAAGTAAGTGAGACATAGTAGTCTCACCGTCCTTGCTCTAAGGAGCATTCTGGTTGTACTTCTTCCGAGACAGATTTGTTTGTTCTTTTGGCAGTCCATGGTATATTCAATATTCTTTGTCAGCACCACAATTCAAAGGCATCAATTCATTAGTTACACACAAAATTTATTTTGGGGTGTTGATTGCATTTTCTATCATGGCCTGTCTCCTAGGCTTTTATTCTCCATGCCTGGATTCCTTCCACTGATGATCCCCTCTATAATATACTGCAGGAATGGAGAGGGGCAGGAAGTTTCTCTCTCACCTATAATGACTCTTTCACTCATTACTGAAATTGTTATTTGTCTTCTTCTGTTGGTCGGTAGTACAAAGAGGAGCTTGACTCCCACATTTCCTCATTTTAAATGGAAGATCTTTATAGGCATTGCTGAAGTCTTCTGTAGCACTAATATACTATGATTCTGAATTAAAAGCCAACAGGAAAGATGTTTAAATTTACTGGAGAATGTTACTACATTACAGTCATTGGATATTCACGTAAATGGAAGCAAGATGTTACTGTGGTTATGTGCCCTCCAGTCAGTTCCGACTCACAGTGACCCTATGTACAACAAGACAAAACACTGCCCAGTCCTTCGCCATCCTCACAATTGTTGTTATGCTTGAGCCCACTGTTGCAGCCACTGTGTCAATCCATCTTGTTGAAGGTCTTCTTTTTTGCTGACCCTCAACTTTACCAAGCATGGTGTTCTTCTCCAGGGACTGTTCCCTCCTGATAACATGTCCAAAGTATGTGAGATGAAGTTTTGCCATTCTTGCTTCTAATGAGCATTCCGGCTGTACTTCTTCCAAGACAGATTTGTTTGTTCTTCTGGTAGTCCATGGTATATTCAATATGCTTCGCTAACACCATAATTCAAAGGCTTCAATTCTTCTTTGGTCTTCCTTATTCATTGTCCAGCTTTCACATGCATATGAGGCAACTGAAAATACCATGGCTTGGGTCAGGTGCACCTTAGTCCTCAAAGTGACATCTTTGCTTTTAATACCTTTAAGAGTTCTTTCGCAGCAGATTTACCCAATGCATTGTGTTCTTTGATTTCTTGACTGCTGCTTCCATGGGTGTTGATTGTGGATCCAAGTAAAATATTGACAACTTCAATATTTTCTCTGTTTATCATGATGTTGCTTATTGATCCAGTTGTGAAGATTTTTATTTTCTTTATTTTGAGGTGTAATCCACCCTGAAGGCTGTGGTCTTTGATCTTCATCAGTAAGTGCTTCAAGTTCTCTTCACTTTCAGCAAGGAAGGTTGTGTCATCTACATATTGCAGGTTGTTAATGACTCTTTCTCTAATCCTGATGCCATGCTCTTCTTCATACAGTCCACCTTCTCAAATTATTTGCTCAGCATACAGATTGAATAAGTATGGTGAAAGGATACAACCCTGATATACACCTTTCTTGATTTTCAACCATGCAGTATCCCCTTGCTTTGTTCGAACGACTGCCTATTGGTCCATGTACAGGTTCCTCATAAGCACAATTGTTATGGAATTCCCATTCTTTGGAATGTTATCCATAATTTGCTTTGACCCACACAGTCAAATACTTTTCCATAGTCAATGAAGCACAAGTAAAAATCTTTGATATTCTCTGCTTTCAGCCAGGATCCATCTGACATCAGCAATGATATCCCTTGTTCCACGTCCTCTTCTGAATATGGCTTGAATTTCTGGCAGTTCCCTGTCGATGTACTGCTGCACCCGCTTTTGAATGATCTTCAGCAAAATTTTCGTTCTGTGTGATACTAATGATATTGTTCGATAATTTCCACATTCTGCTGGATCACCTTTCTTTGGAATGGGCACAAATATGTATATCTTCTTCAGCTGGCCAGGTAGCTGTTTTCTGAATTTCTTGGCATAGATGAGTGAGCACTTCCAGAACTGCATCTGTTTGTTGAAACATCTCAATTGGTTCTCCATCCATCCCTGGGGCCTTGTTTTTTGCCATTCAGTATATCCTGGGCCTCTTCCTTCAGTACCATCGGTTCTAGATCATATGTTACCTCCTGAAATGGTTGGACATTGACCAATTCTTTTTGGTACAGTGACTCTGTGTATTCCTTCCATCCTCTTTTGATGCTTACTGCGTCATTTAATATTTTCCCCATAGTATCCTTCAATATTGCAACTTGAGGCTTCGATTTTTTCTTCAGTTCTTTCAGCTTGAGAAATGCTGTGCATGTTCTTCTCATTTGGTTTTTGTTTCCAGGTCTCTGCACATTTTACTGTAAAACTTCGTCTTCTTGAGCTGCCCTTTGAAATCTTCTGTTCAACTCTTACTTCATTTCTTTCTTTCTCTTTAGCCACTCTATGGTCAAGAACAACTTTCAGAGTCTCTTCTGACATCTATTTTGGTCTTTTCTTTCTTTCCTGTCTTTTTAATGACCTCTTTCTTTCTTCATGTATGATGTGCTTGATGTCATTCCACCACTCGTCTGGTCTTCAGTCATTAGTGTTCAATGCATCAAATCCATTCTTGAGATGGTCTCTAAATTCAGGTGGGATATAGTCATAGTCTTACTTTGGCTCTCATGGACTTGTTCTTATTTTCGTCAGCTTCACCTTGAACTTGCATATGAGCAACTGATGGTCTGTTCTGCAGTCGGCCCCTGGCCTTGTTCTGACTGATGATATTGAGCTTTTCCACCATCTCTTTCCACAGATGTAGTCGATTTGATTCCTATGTATTCTATCTGGTGAGGTCCACGTTTATGCTGTTGAAAAAAGGTATCTGCAGTGAAGAAGTCATTGGTCTTGCAAAACCCTATCATGCATTCTATGGCATTGTTTCTATAACCAAGGCCATATTTTCCCACTAGTGATCCTTCCTGTTTCCAGCGTTCGAATTCTAATTGCCAGTAATTATCAGTGCATCTTGATTGCATGTTTGACCAATTTCAGACTGCAGAAGCGGGTAAAAATCTTCAGTTTCTTCATTTTGGCCTAGTTGTTGGTGCCTAAATTTGGATAATATTCACATTACTGGTCTTCCTCATAGGCGTATGGATATTATCCTATCACTGATAGTACTGTACTTCAAGACAGATCTTGAAATGTTCCTTTTGACAATGAATGTGACGCCATTCCTCTTCAATTTGTAATTCCAGGAATAGAAGAACATAAGCTTGTCTATTCAAAATGGCCGATACCAGTCCATTTCAGCTCACTAATGCCTAGGATATTGTTGTTTATGCATTCCATTTCATTTTTGATGACTTCCAATTTTCTTAGATCCATACTTTGTACATTTCATGTTCCGATTATAGTGGATGTTTGCAGCTGTTTCTTCTCATTTTGAGTTGTGCCACATCAGCAAATGAAGGTCCTGAAAGCTTGACTCCATCCACGTCATTAAGGTCATCTCTAGTTTGAGACCTACAATCAATTGCTTGTATGCACGTTAAAGTTGAAGCTGAAGAAAATTAGAACAAGTCTACAGGAGCCAAAGTACGACCTTGAGTATATTCCACCTGAATTTACAGACCATCTCAAAAATAGATTTGATGCACTGAACACCAATGACTGAACACCAGACAAGCTGTGGAATGACATCAAGGACATCATACACGAAGCAAGAGGTCACTAAAAAGACAGGAGAGAGAGACTTCCAGGCAACCTGGTGCTACAGACAGAAGCACCATGCTGTCCCTCCACAGCAGATATCCAAAAAACTAAATCAGAGACTCATGTCAATCCTGAAACAAGTATCAAATGAAGAGATAAAGAACTCAGCCAAGCACCAAATGGAATAAGAAACTGACAGAGATCAGACAGCGAGGAGAGATACATTCAGAGGTTCCCTATCAGCTAAGGCAGCATGGACCTGTCATCTTGAATTCCTGCTGGAGATCGGTGAACAGGGGGTACGAGAAAGCTTCCAGCAGGAGACAGAACAACCAGTAACCAGTGATATATACTTTCCCACCCTCCACCCTTCTTCTCCATCACTCGACTTCTCCTGCTTCCTGCGGCCACAGTCTCTTGGCTGGGAAGCACCGGCTTCACCCTGGTGCTGCTTGGATTCCACTGCCCACACTGGTTCCCGGAGTGCCATTTGTTGGCTGCTGGTGTTGCTTTTCTCTGCTTCTTTAGATTTCTTCCTTACCTCTCACCACCTCCCCCTCCTTTCTCTCAAATACCTGGCTCCCTGTGCCACCTTTGCTTCTTCCTGAAAGGCTGCGAAACACTGCTTGACTGTGAAACTGCTTCCCAGCCTGTGCCGCCACACTGGTGGGACCCCCAGGGCTTTTTTGTTTGTTTGTTCTGAATTGTTCTGCTTTGATTTGTTTGTTTCCTTTTTCTTTTCTCAGCTTGGGAGCCCCTTCTAGCTGGGCAGTACTGTGAGGCTTGGGAACTACTCCCTTACTCTGCACAGATGCGCAGTGGGACTCCTGGGGGCATTTCTTTTTTCTTTTGTTTTCTTCCCTTTTTCCCTTTTTGTCTTTCTTCATCTCTGTTTCTTGTCTCTATACTTACTTTCTCTTCCTGTCTCCTGAATACCTGGTGCTGTGTGACACCTCTAACCCTTCTAGCCAGGCTGTAGTTCACAGCCTGGGAGCAACTTTACCAGTCCTCACAGCTGCACTGGTGGGATCCCTGGGGGCTTTTTTTCCCCTAATTTTTATTTATTCTTTTCTTTTATGCTTTTTCTTTTCCTTTTTGTTTTTCTCCATTTCTCAGTCTCTCCTCTTTCCACTCCAGTGGCAAGCTCCCTTAGCACTCTTTTTGGTTTGTTTCTTTGTTTGTACATTTTTGGCTCCTGTTCCTCTCTCTGCTCTCTCCTCTTTCCCATACCCATCTCAGCTCCACACATCACAATCTCTCCCCTTTTCTGCCTACCTGCAGGCAAAAATGAGGAAAAAAATAGACAAATTCATGGAAAAAGGAGACAAATTCATGGAATATACAGAGAAAAAAATGGAAGAATTCAGGAAAATAATACAAGAATAAAATGCTAAAAAAATTCACAACTAGAAATTATACAAAAACAACAATTAGAAATCCAAGAGCTAAACAACAAGATTTCAGAAATGGACAGTGTCATAGAAG
>NW_004444176.1:681761-687465 GCF_000243295.1 Trichechus manatus latirostris
TTATGTGGGATACAATCAGAAGCAAAAATTTACAAGTGACTGGAGTTCCAGAGCAGGGGGAGAAAACAGAAAACACAGAGAGGATCACTGAAGAACTGCTGACATAAAACTTCCCCAATATCATGAAAGATGAAAAGCTGAACATTCAAGAAGCTCAGTGAACCCCATATAGGATAGACCCCAAAAGAAACTCACCAAGGCATATCATAGTCACACTCGCTAAAACCAAAGACAAAGAATCCTGAGAGCAGCTAGAGAAAAACAAAAAGTCACATATGGATGAAAAACAATAAGACTAAGCTTGGATTATTCGGTAGAAACCAAAAACCTTGAAAGAAAAAACTGCCTGCCAAGAATAATATATCCTGCAAAACTCTCGTTCAAATATGATGGTGAAATTAGGACATTTCCAGATAAATGGAAATTAAGGGACTATGTAAAAACCAAACCAAACATACAAGAATTATTAAAGGGAGTCCTTCGATCTGAGAACAAACATCCTCAGACCACAGGCTTAATCTAGGACACAGGATTGTAGCAGCCAGATACCAACCTAGGAAATGAACTTTCAAGGACTATCCCAAACCGAAAGACTTACAACAGGGAACCAGAGAGGTTAATCTGTAAATGACAACAACATCAAAACAATAAAAAAGAGAATAAACAGTGTAGGTATATAACCTTATAATGGAGAGGGAACCAGAGAGGTTAATCTGTAAATGACAACAACATCAGAACAATAAAAGAGAGAATAAACAGTGTAGGTATAAAACCTTCTAATGGAGAGGAAGGCAAGGCGATACCAAGTAATAATAGACTGCTTCAAACCAAGGAAGATAAGGGTAAATTTCAAGGTAACCACAAAGAAACTTAACAAACCTACTCATCAAAATAAAGAAGAAAACCAGAATGTCTCAGTAAAAACAAAACCTACAAAAACAAAAGAAATGAAAAAAAAAATCCACAAACAAAAGGAATTCAGCACAGGACAGTAAGAGGAACAAGTACTACCAAAAAAAAAAAAAAAAAAGTACTACAAAATGACACCAAAAAACTCACACCTATCAATACTTACACTGAACGAAAATGGCCTAAATGCACCCATAAAGAGACAGGGAATGACATATTGGATAAAAAAACAGGATCCGTCAATATGCTGTATACAAGAAATACAAGACATATAAGAGATACACTTTAGAAACAAAGACATGAATTTATTAAAAAAAAATATCAAGCAAACAGCTACCAAAAAAGAGCAGAAGTGGCAATACTAAGATAAAATAGACTTTAAAACAAAATCCCCTATTAAAGACAAAGAAAGACCCTATATAATGATTAAGGGGATGATCCATCATGAAGACATAACCATAATGAACATTTATGCACCCAATGACAGGGCTCCCAAATGCATAAAACAAACTCTAACACCACTGAAAAGAGAAATTGACAGTTTCACAGTAGGAGACTTCAACACATTACTCTCGGTAAAGGACAGAACATCTAGAAAGAAACTCAACAAAGACACAGAAGAACTAAAGGGCACAATCAGCCAACTTGACCTCATAGACATATATAGAACACTGCACCCAATAGCTGCAAAGTACACATTCTTTTCCAATGCACATGGCACACTCTCCAGAATAGACCATGTCTTAGGCCACAGAGCAATCCTCAACAAGATCCAAGATGCTGAGATAATACAAAGTATCTTCTCTGACCACAATGCCATCAGGGTAGAAATTAACAACAGGAAGAGCAATGAAAAAAAATCAGTTACATGGAAACTGAATAACACCCTGCTTACAAACCACTGGGTAACAGAAGAAATCAGAAGATGGAATAAAAAATTCCTAGAATCAAATGAGAATGACAACACATCATACCTAAACCTTTGGGATGCAGCAAAGGGAGTCCTCAGAGGACAATCTGTAACAATAGATACACATCAAAAAAGAAGAAAGGGACAAAATCGTTAACTATAGAACTTGAACAAATAGAGAACAGCAAAAAAAGCCCACAGCCACTAGAAGAAAGGAAATAATAAAGATCAGAGAAGAAATAAATGAAATAGAGAATAGAAAAACAATAGAAAGAATCAGCAAAACCAAAAGTTGGTTCTTTGACAGGATCAACAAAATCGACAAACCACTGGTCAGACTGACAAAAGAAAAACGGGAGAGGACACAAATAACCCAAATAAGAAATGAAATGGGGGACATTGCAACAGACCCAAGAGAAATAAAAAGGATCATAACAGAGTGTTATGAAAAACTATTCTCCAACAAACTTGAAAACCTAGAGGAAATAGATAAATTTCTAGAAATGTACTACCTACCCAAACTAACACAAAGTGATGTTGAAAATCTGAACAGACCCATAACAAGAGAAGAATTTGAAAAGGTAATAAAAAAACTCTCCCCCCAAAAAAGCCCTGGCCCAGATGGCTTCACTGGAGAAGTCTACCATTCAGAGAAGAGCTTATACCAGTACAACTCGAACTATTTCAGAACATAGAAAAGGAACTGACACTTCCAAATTCATTCTATAAAGCCAGCATAACCCTGATACCAAAACCAGGGAAAGACGCCACAAAAAAGAAAATTATAGACCAATAACTCTCATGAATATAGATCCAAAAATTCTCAAAATCCTAGTGAATAAAATTCAGCATCATATCAAAAAAATAATACACCATGATCAAGCAGGATTCATACTAGGTATGCAAGGATAATTCAACATTAGAAAACCAATCAACATAATCCACCATGTAAATAAAAGGAAAGAAAAGAATCACAAGAGCATCTCAATTGACACAGTAAAGGCATTCAACAAAGTCCAACACCATTCCTGATAAAAACTCTCAATAATATAGAAGGGAAGTTTCTCAACATAGTAAAGGGCATCTATGCAAAACCAATGGCCAACATCATTCTCAATGGAGACAGGCTGAAAACATTCCCCTTGAGAACAGGAACAAGACAACGATGCCCTTTATCTCCACTCCTATTTAACATTGTGCTGGAAGTCCTAGTAGAATAATAAAGCAGGAAAAAGAAATAAAGGGCACGCAAGTTGATAATGAAAAAGTTAAATTGTCCCTGTTTGTGGATGATATGATACTATACATAGAAAACCCTAAAGACTCCATGAGAAAACTACTGCAACTAATCGAAAGATTCAACAGAGTAGCAGGATACAAGATAAACGTACAAAAATCAGTTGGATTCCTATACACCAATAAAAAGAACGATGAAAAGGAAATCAGGAAAACAACACCTTTATAATAGCCCCTAAAAAAATAAAACACTTAGGAATAAATCTAACCAGGGATGTAAAAGACCTATACAAAGAAAACTACAAAACACTCCAGCAAGAAACCCAAAGGGATCTACATAAACGGAAAAACATACCATGCTCATGGATAGGTAGACTCAACATTGTGAAAATGACAATTCTACCCAAAGTAATTTACAAATACGGTGCAATTCTGATCCAAATAATAACAACATTCTTTAAAGAAATGGAAAAACTAACCATTAACTTTGTTTGGAAAGGGAAGATGCTCCGGACAAGTGAAGCACTACTGAAGAAGAAGAAAGTAGGAAGACTCGCACTAACTGACCTCAGAACCTACTATACAGCTACGGTAGTTAAAACAGCCTGGTACTGGTACAAAGACAGATACTTTGACCAGTGGAACAGAATCAAGAGCCCAGAAGTAAATCCATCCACCTAAGGTCACCTGATCTTCGACAAGGGCTCAAAGTCCATCAAATGGGGAAAACACAGTCTTTTTAACAAATGGTGCTGGCAAAACTGGATGTCCATCTGCAAAAAAATGAAATAGGACCCATACATCACAACATATGCAAAAACTAATTCAAAATGGATCAAAGACCTAATATAAAGCCAAAAACTATGAAGTTCATTGAAGAAAAAATATGATCAATGCTACAGGCCCTAATACACGGTATTAACAGGATACAAACCATAACCAGTAACACACAAACTCCAGCCGATAAGCTAGATAACTGGGATCTTCTAAAAATTAAACATTTATGCTTATCAAAAACTTCACCAAAAGAATAAAAGGAGAACCTACAGACTGGGAAAAAATTTTTGGACATTACAAGTCAGACAAAGGTCTAATCTCTAAAATCTACAAGAAAATAGAACACCTCTACAACAAAAAGTCAAATAATACAGTTAAAAAATGGGCAAAGGAAATGAACAGACACTTCACCAAAGAAGACATTCAAGCGGCCAACAGACACATGAGGAAATGCTCGCGATCACTAGCCATTAGAGAAATGCAAATTAAAACCACAATGAGATACCATCTCACTCCAGCATTACTGAACAGATCAAAAAAACTGGAAATAATAAACGTTAGGCTGCGGGGAGATAGGAACTCTTATGCACTGCTGGTGGGAATGCAAAATGATACAACCATTTTGAAAATAATATGGCGCTTCCTTAGAAAGCTAGAAATAGAAATGCCATACCATCCAGCAATCCCACTCCTAGGAATACATCCTAGAGAAATAAGAGCCGTCACATGAACAGACATATGCACACACGTTTATTACAGCACTGTTCACGATAACAAAAATATGGAAACAACCTAGATGCCCATCAACAGATGAATGGATAAACAAACTATGGTGCATACACACAATGAAGTATTATGCAATGATAAAGAACAATGATGAATCTGTGAAGCATCTCATTACATGGATGAAACTGGAGGACATTATGCTGAGTGAAATAAGTCAATAACAAAAGGACAAATATTGTATGAGACCTCTACTGCAAAAACTCATGAAAAAGTTTACACACAAAAAGTAACAATCTTTGTTGGTTACAAGGGATGAGAGAGGTGGGGGGGGAACTAAATAGACAATAGATAAGTGGTAACTTTGGTGAAGGGTAAGACAGTACACAATACTGGGGAAGCCATCAGAGCTTGCACAAGGGAAGGTCATGGAAGCTCCAAAGACACATCCAAACTCCCGAGGGACTGAATTGCTGGGGGAGGGCTGTAGGGACCACGGTCTCAAGGAACATCTAGCTCAATTGGCATAACACAGTTTATAAAGACAATGTTTTACATTCTACCTTGGTTAGTAGCATCTGGAGTCTTAAAACCCTGTGAGCAGCCATCTAAGATACTCCCCTGGTCTCATCTCTTCGGGAGCAAGGGAGAATGAAGAGAAGAGGATAAAAGGAAAAGATGAGTCCAAAGGACTAATGGACCATAGCTACCAAGACCTCCACCAGACTGAGTCCAGCACAGCTAGATGGCACCCGGCTACCACCACTGACTGCTCTGACTGGGATCACAACAGAGGGTCCTGGACAGAGCTGGAGAAGGATGTAGAACAAAATTCTATCACACACAAAAAGACCAGATATACTGGCCTGAAGGAGACTGGAGAAACACCAAGAGTATGGCCCCCAGACACCCTTTTAGCTCAGTGGTGAAGTCACTCCCGAGGTTCACTGTTCAGCTGAGATTGGACAGCCCCATAAAACAAAACGGGAGTAATGAAGCACAGCAGTCCAGGGACAATGACTAGAAAGCAGGAGGGGACAGGAAAGCTGGTGATAGGGAACCCAAGGTTGAGAAAGGACAGTGTTGACATGTCGTGGGGTTGTTAACTACTGTCGTAGGGCAACATGTGTACTAACTGTTTAATGAGAA
>NW_004444176.1:687844-689249 GCF_000243295.1 Trichechus manatus latirostris
ATCAGATAACAACCCAAGACTAGAACACAGGACAGAGCAACCAGGTATCAACCCAGATAGGAAAGTCACAAAAA
The DNA here is from genome assembly GCF_000243295.1 of Trichechus manatus latirostris. Taxonomy (NCBI): domain Eukaryota; kingdom Metazoa; phylum Chordata; class Mammalia; order Sirenia; family Trichechidae; genus Trichechus; species Trichechus manatus. The sequence continues at coordinate 687,919 of NW_004444176.1, forward strand.
TAAATCAAAGCTGTAACACTGAAAATAGGGAAGCAGAGATGTCAGTATGTACAAGATGACAACATTAAAACAAAAAAGAGGGACTAACAAATGTAGACATAGATTTTTCATATGGAGAGGAAGTCAAGGCAATATAAGGAAATAAAAGACTGCTTAAAGTTAGAAAAATAGGGGTAAATATTAAGGTAACCACAAAGGAAATGAACAATCCTACAAATCAAAATAAAAAAGAAAAGTATAAAGACTCAGCAAATACAAAATGAACAACAATGAAAAAGATGAAAAGAAAATACATAAAGAAAAACTCAGCACAGAAAATTAAGTGGAACAACGAAACTGTCAACAACACACACAAAAAGACATCAAAATGACAGCACTAAACTCACACCTATCAATAATTACGCTGAATGTAAATGGACTAAATGCACCAATAAGAGTCAGAAAGTGGCAGAGTGGATAAAAAAGCATGATCTATCTATATACTGCCTACAAGAGACGTACCTTAGACTTAAAGACACAAACTAAAACTGAAAGGATGGATAAAAATATATCAAGCAAATAACACAAAAAAGAGCAGAAGTAGCAATGATAATCTTGACAAAATAGACTTTAAAGTAAAATCCACTAGAAAGGATAAGGAAGGACACTACATAATGATTAAAGGGTCAATATACCAGTAGGACATAACTATAATAAATATTTATGCATCCAACAACAGCGCTCCCAAACACATAAAATGAACTTTAACAGCATTGAAAAGAGAGATAGACAGCTCCACAATAACAGTAGGAGACTTCAACACACCACTTTTGGTGAAAGACAGAACATCCAGATAAAGCTCAATAAAGAAATGGAAGATCTAAATGCTACAATCAACAAACTTGATCTCATGGACATATACCCAACACTGCACCCAACAGTAGCCAGGTAAACTTTCTTTTCCAGCGCACATGGAACATTGTCCAAAACAGACCACATATTAGGCCATAAAGCAAGCCTTAACAGAATCCAAAGCATTGAAATATTACAAAACATCTTTTATGATCATAAAGCCATAAAAGTAGAAATCAATAACAGAAAAAGCAAGGAAAAAAAAATCAAACACATGGAATCTGAACAACACCTTGCTCAAAAACTACTGGGTTAAAGAAGAAATTAAGGATGGAATAAAGAAATTCATAGAATCAAACGACAATGAAAACACATCCTACTAGAACCTTTGGGACACAGCAAAAACAGTGCTGAGTGGTCAGTTATAGCAATAAATGTACACATTCAAAAAGAAGGGCCAAAATCAAAACATTAACCCTACAACTGGAACAAGTAGAGAG
>NW_004444176.1:689984-702452 GCF_000243295.1 Trichechus manatus latirostris
AATGGGAACCAGACAAGGATGTCCTTTATCACCACTCTTATTCAACATTGTGCTGGAGGTCCTAGCCAGAGCAGTTAGGCTAGAAAAAGAAATAAAGGGCATCCAAATTGGTAGGGAAGAAGTAAAAGTATCTCTATTTGCAGATGATATGATCTTATACACAGAAAACCCCAAAGAATCCACAGGAAAACTACTGGAACTAACAGAAGATTTCAGCCAAGTATCAGGACAGTGTTGACATGTCATAGGGTTGTTAACCATTGTCATAAAACGATATGTGTACTGTTTAATGAGAAATGATTTGTTCTGTAAACCTTCATCTAAAGTACAAAAAAAAAAAAAAAGAAAAAGGAAAGAAAAGAAAAGACCGAAATGGATGTCAGAAGAGACTCTGAAATTTGCTCTTGAATGTAGTGTAGCTAAAGCGAAAGGAAGAAATGGTGACGTAAAAGAGATGAGCAGATTTCAAAGGGCAGCTCGAGAACATGAAGTAAAGTATTATACTGACATGTGCAAAGACCTGGAAATAGAAAAATCAAACAGGAAGAATACACTCCACATTTCTCAAGCTGAAAGAACTGAAGAAAAAATTCAAGCCTCGAGTTGCAATGTTGAAGGATTCTACAGGGAAAATATTAAACGATGCAGGAAGTATCAAAAGATGGAAGGAATACACAGAATCACTATACCAAAAAGAATTGGTCGATGTTCAACCATTTCAGGAGGTAGCATATGATCAGGAACTGATGGTACTGAAGGATGAGGTCCAAGCTGCACTGAAGACATTAAGGAAAAACAAGACTCCAGGAATTGATGGAATACCAATTGAGATGTTTCAACAAATGGATGCAGCACTGGAAGTGCTCACTTGTCTATGCCAAGACATTTGGAAGACAGCTACCTGACCAACTGACTGGAAGAGATCCATATTTATGCCTATTCCAAAGAAACGTGATACAACCGAATGCAGAAATTGTCGAACAATATCATTAATATCACAAGCAAGTAAAATTTTGCTGACGGTCATCAAAAGTGGTTGCAGCAGTACATCGACAGGGAACTGCCAGAAATTCAAGCTGGATTCAAAGAGCTTGTGAAACGAGGGATATCATTGCTGATGTCAGATGGATCCTGGCTGAAAGCAGAGAATACCAGAACGATGTTTACCTGTGTTTTACTGACTTTGCAGAAGCATTTGACTGTGTGGATCATAACAAATTATGGATAACATTGTGAAGAATGAGAATTCCAGAACACTTAATTGTGTTCATGAGGAACCTGTACATAGATCAAGAGGCAGTCATTCGAACAGAACAATGGGCGTCTGTGTGGTTTAATATCAGGAAAGATGTGCGTCAGGGTTGTATCCTTTCAGCATACTTATTCAGTCTGTATATTGAGCAAATAATCCGAGAAGTTGGCCTACATGAAAAAGAACGGGATATCAGGATCAGAGGAAGACTCATTAACAACCTACATTATGCAGATGACACAACCTTGCTTAGTAAAAGTGAAGTGGACTTGAAACACTGACTAATGAAGATCAAAGACTACAGCCTTCAGTACGGATTACACCTCAACATAAAGAAAACAAAAATCCTCACAACTGGACCAATAAAGCAATATCATGATAATGGGAGAACAGATTGAAGTTGTTAAGGATTTCATTTTACTTGGATCCACAATCAACACCCATGGAAGCAGCAGTCAAGAAGTCAGATGACGCACTGCATTGGGCAAATCTGCTGCAAAAGACCTCTTCAAAGTGTTAAGAAGCATAGACGTCACCTTGAAGACTAAGGTGCTCCTGACCCAAGCCATAGTGTTTTCAGCCGCCTCATATGCATGTGGTAGCTGGATGATGAATAAGGAAGACCAAAAAAGAACTGATGCCTTTGAATTATGGTATTGGTGACAAATAGTGAATATACCATGGACTGCCAAAAGAATGAACAAATCTGTCTTGGAAGAAATACAGCCAGAATGCTCCTTAGAAGCAAGGATGGCAAGACTACGTCTCACATACTTTGGACATGTTATCAGAAGGTATCAGTCCCTGGAGAAGGACATTATGCTTGGTAAATACAGGGTCAGTGTAAAAAAGGAAGACCCTCAATGAGATGGAATGACAAAGTGGCTGCAACAATGCTCAAGCATAACAACGATTGTGAGGATGGCGCAGGACCAGGCAGTGTTTCGTCCTGTTGTACGTAGGGTTGCTATGAATGGGAACCGAATCGAAGGCACCTAACAACAACTACTTTTAGGAGGCCGCTCTTTCCCCATCATATTTGGAAGCCAGATAGGTTTATGTATATTTAGAACTGAGAGCAAAATTTTTGAGAGACATAAAAATAGACTGTGTATAGAAAGTTCTATGTTAATATGGCAATTACAAGGTATCTATAATTAAAATTGTGTGAATAGCAGTATTCTTTTTTCGATTTGGAGATGGTTTTATGGTCCAAGGTTATAGTCTTCTTTCATTAACAGAATCACTGGTGAACCCATGCCTGATGTATATATACGTATCACTGAAGCCCTCAATTTTTTTACTTATTTTATTTGGGCAAGTGAAGGATTCAAACGTTTTATTTTTGACAAAAAATATCATCTTAGAATTATTTTTGAATTAAAACTTTCAATCAAGAGCCCACTTCTAAATCACAGAGTTTCCTGAGGAACAATAAAAGCTCATTTTACCTCCTGAAGCTTGAAAACCACTGACAAGAATCATTTTGAAATTAAGATGTTTCTATAGGATTGGTCACTTACCGCTTGTCCATAATTCCTATATGACACAGAATGAAACTGAGACAATTCAATTACTGTTAGAATTAGTGCAATGATTGCAGCAACTGTGGAGAGGATGTTCATGGACAAAGCACATGCGACCTAAGAAGATGACACAGGGTAAATTTATTACATTCAGAATAAGCTCTTTGGTTAAATATTTTGTATTGCTTAAAAAACAGTCATCAAGTTAAAACTTTGATCTAGTTTCTACGTTTGGGAAGTGTTGGTATGTTTGCCATTAGAGTAAAATATTTTTCTGGTTTACATGAAACCAATTTAATCTGGAGGAAAAATTAAAGTACCATCAGACTACTAAGCATCAACCTTCCATTTGGGCACAAAGATACTGTATTTTACAATCTTATAGGGAAATTGGGAAAAAATCTATAAGGTATGATTTGAACAAAAAGGTTTCACTCTTAAAAATAGAAGACAACCACCTGTAGAAATAAAGCTAAATGGGAATCAATGAGTTTTAATCCTGTATTTTCATTATCTAAGAAAATGTATTAGTATCTTTGGACACTGGTTTTATTAATATTTAAAATTATGAGATCATACTAATTAATTTCTAAAACATCTTTTAGCTCTAAGATCTTAAGATTTTTTTCTTCCAATTATCTTTCTATACCATAGTGAGAACTTCATTCTGGACAGGTCCCTATTTTGTGACAAGCTACAATCTTATTCCTTAATTGGATAGCTCAGAAAATGTTTTACAGAAATATTGTGTCTATATATAAAGGTATTAGGTCCTTCCAAATTTTTTTTTTTCTAATAGAAAAACAGCTACTATGTTAAAAGAATGTAAAACACCAAAAACAAAAAAATCTATACTTAAAAAATTTAGAAAGCTGTACCTAATGCAGTCACAAATCTAACTAATGTCACCTGTTTGTCTACACTGAATTATGTGTCCTTGGATTTTCACTTAATTCCTTCATTTATTTTAGAGGTAAGGAAGATTCTTTCATTGTTTAGAGACTCACTATCTTTTCATTAAAGCTTATTTGTTTAGCTTTTTAATAAAGGATTTCTAGAGACACCCTAAACATTTCAACTTACCAGACAGTGACTTGGATGCTTTTCTTTTCTTATTATAAAGATTCCTGAAAGGATAAACTGGATATAAAAACATATATTTATAAATACCTATTGGTAATGCTTATCAACTTAAAATTATTTTAGCAACTTCCTCTACTAAGTCAATTATTTTTTACAATACTAAGAATAACAAACTATAAAGAAATATCCCCATTTTAAGTAGAAGGGGCTAAGACAGTTTCTATCATGCAGTAATGAATTGAAAGCTGAACAGCAGCATCAGTGGTAACACACACACACACACACACACACACACACACACACACACACACACACACGAGAGACAGTAGGCAGAATTCAGGTTGTAGGATATGCCAAAAACGGCCCTAAGCAGTCCTGAATCAGGGACCAAGTGTGGTTATAAGTGCGTGCACTTTCTGAACTCATTCAATTATTACTTCTAATGCTGTCCTTCCTAATGAGATGATGCCACCTATTATAATTACTGCATTTGTATGTAGGTGTGGATAAAGCAGTCTATGAATCTATTACAAACTGCACATGTACAACATGTATCTCTTAACCGAGACTGGAGCCATTATTAAGGTTAACAGCTGCTATTCATGCCTTTGCCTTTGTTTCTTAAAAAAGAGGCTCCATTGTTTCATACCGGGCTATGTTCTCTATTTCCCACAACTGCAAAGATATGCCATATTGTTTGAAGGTCGGATGCAAAATTCCCTTGACAAATCCCTTTTAACTGTTTTAGTGGCTTTGACAAAGATCCAAGTCAAAAGCTAATTCATAGCAAAATATCATTCATGCTACACACCACATACAGGAAGGCCAAATCTGAAGCTTACAAACTCCACAAGGATATTGCAAATCTGTATGCTCAGGAGAGTGTAACAAAAGCTGAGATTTCTGAGGAACACAGTGAAGGTAAGAACTAGCTCAGAATACAGAATGAAGAGTATCTTGTGAATTTTAAACTAGAAGGCTCTCTAACTAGATTACCAAACCATGTGTTTTATAAAAATGCCTTTCAAAATTATGACCTAAATGAGAAGTTCTGTATTGGATTCCATTTAATAGAAATTTCAGATCATTTATTCTAGGAGTTAAACATGCTATTTTTGTCATATGGAAGATTAAACACTGAGGGACATGGATCATTTATCTGGAGTTTGGTCTGAAAATTTATTATTTTTCTCCGACTGTTTTCCAAGGCAATGCTTTGACACTTGTGAGCCAGTATATAAAGGCAGGGGATCTTCCAGAGGTTACTTCTTCCTGTATAGCCCTCACAGTGGTATCCATCTTGTCTCAGTCCCAAGAATGTGTTGAGTGGTCTCCCTGCTCCTTATCGCTATGTCCAACCACTCTCTCTCCCCTAGCTTTGAATCACGTCATTAGATTCCATCACCTGTTATCCCTCCTGGCTGAAGTCATCTACTGACCCCTTGGCTGAGCCTCAATTTCTAGATGACTTTAATTCTTGTCTCTGACTCTCTCTCCAACACCACTTAATTCTTGGTGATTTCAATATACACATACGTGGTTGCCGTTAAGTTGGAACTGACTTGATGGCAACTTATTTCAATATACACGCACATGACCCTTCTAACACCCTGGGCTTGTGGTTTTTTGAATTTCTCTCCTATGTTTTGACTCATCCCTATCCTAGTCACTCACATGTTCATTCTCTTCACATTGTCTCTACCAATAACTGCAACACCTTCCAAATCTCAACTTCTAGTACTCCACCTGAAAGACCACCTGCTATCTTTTAGCTCATGCCCTCTAGTACTCAAACTCTAAGAAGTCTCTGACTTCCACTTGGACCTATAATCTGAGACCCTCACCTCAATGTTATATTCTTCTCTCCTTCACCAGCTTCAATTCCATGATCAATCATTACACTCTCTTACATACATTTTCAACTCCTTTGTGTCTCTGTTTCATCACAGTGGCTTGGTTGAACCAAAATTTTGATTAAATGCAGTTTTCATCCTACTATGACCTACATCTACAATGACTATAGCCTGAGAAAGACATATGACTCATCTCACTGTACAATCATGTTCCTGAACCTCAAGTGAGTCCTTAATGCTGTATGGAAATCAAACTACTTTTCCATTATTCATGTACTCATTTTCCTAGATGACTATTTCATATCGTCTTTTCTTTCCTCAAACAACCAACCCATTTTCCCATTCTCATTGTTAGCTCTCATTCACTAAGATACTTGAAGCCATCAGAAGAAAACTTCCATAAACTCCCAAAATCTCATCTACCTACCCATCAAAATTTGTTCTTTCTGTTACTCTGTCTTTCGTTTCTGTTACTATACTTTGACACTATTCCATTAGTGTTGCATAATTATTTGTTGTGGGGGGCTGTCCTGTGCACTGTAGAATGTTTAGAAACATCCTTGGCTTCTGCCCACTAGATGCAAGTAGCATCCCCCCAGTTCTGTGGGGGAAAACATCAATCCCAGTTGAGACCACTGCTAAAGATGAACTGTCCATGCTCTAAGCTATGATCAACCTACTTACGCACTAAAATTTATCATCTCTTGCCTACACAGGTACATGCCTCCAAAAAGCCCCTTCCTCGTTTGTTTTGTATCATCAATTTTGTCTCTCTCTTGATTCAGCCCCATCAACAGACATATTACTTCTTCCAGCTTTCCAGCACATTAGTTCTTAAAACTTACTTCCAACCCTCTCTTGATAAAACTTTCTCCCAGCTACTATCCCACTTCTTTAACCCCATTACAGCAAAGTCCTTGAAGGAGTTGCCTGCATTTACTGTCTCCAATTCCTCTCCTTCATTTCTTAAATCAACTCTAATCAGGCTCTTGCCCCACTATTCCACTGAAACTACTTGTCAAGTTCGCTACTGGCTTCCATATTGGTAAATGCAGTGGTTAATTCTTAGCCGTTATATTACTTGACAGAGTATAAGATATTTGATCTTTCCCCATTCCTTGTAACACTTTCTTCACTTGGTTTCCAAGATGCCATACTCTCCAGGTTTTCCTCCTATCTTATGGCTACCTAGAAACCATGGAAGAGTGCTGGTAACGACAAACTTAGAAAATGTGGGTCAACTCTTTGTACGAGGAGGCTAAAGTAAAGAACTTTGAGAATTAACCGTGCTAACAGAGATAATGGTTAAGATTCTCTGTGTTTCACATATCTAGGGACAATCTAGCCTATGGTTGTCATTATGGGTTCACACCTGTATCCACAGCCCTTGAATAGTACTCAATGATATTTGTTGAAAATGAATTTGATTTTGAATAAATTACTAATATAAGATTTAGTTATATAATTCTCCTGAAAAATTTGGTTAGAATCTGTCCCCTACCTTCAACTATATAACATGGATATTATTTATTGAATGACCGAATCAATATAAATTATATTCTACTCACAATAACTCCCCATAAAGCACATCCTGTTTTGTAAGTTAAAGGTTCATATATTCCAAAGACTCCTTGAATTTGTCCCATATACAAAAACATTACAAAATACCACATGAAAACATGAAAGATGCCGATCATGATCTGGATAACCTGTGAGAAAAGAATGCTATTAGTACTTAAACCATGTGGATTTGAATGAGAAAATCATCCCCCACCGGTTGCAAGATCCTTAAGGGTCTGAACTTTGATTTTCTCATTTTTATATTATCAGCCTGTAATATGTTGGCTGGCATAGAACAGGCACCTAGTAAATATATCTTGTACAAGCACATAGGTATCAAGAATATTAATTCCATGCTGACTTTCCCAACTGTTGGAGTGAATGCGTTTGCAAAATAGTGGCACCTCTTATATGACTGGCAGTTGTTCTATATAAAACTATGATATACCCAAAGAACCAAAACTTATAAAGGACTCTACAAGGAAGCAAAGCTGCCAGTGTGTGGAGAAGGACAAGATGGGTTTTCTTAGTTAACAACAGTTCTTAATCTAGAGCCAATGAATGGCTTCCAGGAGGTTTTAACTCCTCCGGAATTGGGTGGAAAGGCTTGTGAATACGTACGTTTTTCAGGGGAGAAGATTCAGAACTTTCATCCTGTACTCAAAGGGGCCTGTGACCCCCAAAGAGTTAAGAACCTCTGCTTAACAGTCTGCTAGGAGACTCTGACAATTGGTCTACACAGTAGCTAAATTCAGAGGAAAAGATCAAATCGAGTGGAAAAGTTTTCTCCCCTTCTGATGTGAAAGAGCATGATCCTAATTCCTTGATGTTTATTAAGAGAACTAGATAAACTGTCTGGAACCTCAAGTGTTTATAACAGAAGAGACAAATCTATAATTATCTTATAGCACAGACATCAGTGCAGTAATTAAAAGAGATCAGAGACAGATCTTTTTCTCAGAGTAAGGTCTCCTTTTTTTCCCTTTTATTCCTTATGCTGCTGTCTCTATTACCCAGTGTGTGTTGGTTTAGTCAGTATGCTTATATCCAATTACATATTTGTTTATGAAGAGACATGAGATCAGTCAAAATTTGTAGAAGAGTTAACAGTAAAAAAAAAAATACTTTTACCCTGTTGACAACCAAATCTGTCCCTTTCCAGATCCAAGTACTCCTTTTTAAATTGAAATAGTACATGATCCTGAATTTAGTCAGTCAGAATGAAGTCACACTTACCCCTCAGAATGAAGTCACACTTACCCCTAAAACAAGAAGATCTGTTGTAGAGATTTTTGAATTCAGACACTGAGCCATACTACCAGCATTTCCTCTAGATGATTCTAACTTTTGTGATATCTTTATTAGCAAACTTCTGCAATACAATACATGATTTGGTATAAGAAGATAAGTTTGATTCTTTCCTCATTGTTCTGCAACCACCTTCTCAAACTCAGAAGTGATCATTCTTTCCATGCTTTAGTTCCTAGAGGCATCAACTTGCATCCACCTGTTCTGAATAACAGCCTCCATAACCGAAAAGCCTTTCTATAACTAAAAGGTTATGTTACATATATTTTCTCTCAGTAGTAAACAGTGTCTCTAGATGATAAAGTATAAAGAACACCTAAAGAACGATGATGGCATGGTGGTTAAGAGCTTGGCTGCTAACCAAAAGGTCGGCAATTCGAATTCACCAGCCGCTCCTCGGAAACCTTATGGGGTAGTTCTACTCTGTGCTATAGAGTTGATGTAAGTTGGAATTGACTCAACGGCAATGGGTTTGGTTTTTTTTTTTTTTTAAAGGAACAGTGTTAGAGAAGTTTGATTAAAGCTTTCAAAAACTCATCTGAAATTCATAATTTCATGTTTGCATTTTCAAAACCATGTTCTTATACTTAAACTCACAAGAAATATGACTTGTGAAATTTTTTATGACCCATGTTGTTACTGCTGTTAGGTGTTGTCGAGTTGGTTCTTATAGTGACCTTATGTATAACAGAATGAAACGATGACTAGTCCTGCCCCATCCTCAAAATCGTTGCTATGTTTGACCCATATCTACTACCTAGTTCTTCTTTCTTTATCAAAGAACTTTTTCTTCTATCAAGGAGCCCTTATCAAAGTTGCTTCCTCAGTCCTAAAGGATTCTGCTGTTTTTCTCTTTTCATCCCGTCATTCCTACATTTCTTGCTGGTGTTTTGATCATCTTATTGCATTAAAATAAAAACTTGGCTAAAAATTGTATCCCCTTGTAAGACTGTATCTGCCTGTGGATCTGAAATCCCACTGTTCTCCATCTTTGATGATGGCACCTTTAGGTCAATAACATGAGTCATGCTACCTGGCTAAGTGATCTTAAAACTCTTTTGAGCCTTGGTCTTCTCAAAAGGAAGAGGTTTGACTAAATGATCTCTCATTCCTTTCACCTTTAAAATCTGATAACTTGATTATTTTAGTGAGTCTTCTGTGTTTCTTAAATGGATTTTCTGAATGTCTTTTAATGCTATAAAGCATAGAGACAGAAGAAAGCTAGGTAAGAATACAAGAACTAGTAACAGCAAAAGAGAAACAATAATACGTTAGTAACTGAAGTACAAGTAGAAAGCTTTATCCATTCAAACACCATCTTTGAGAAATCCCAAAGAATGGGTTTACACCTATCCACCACCAAGATTAATCACTCTGTCATGATTAAATAAAAGCCATGGAATTATAGAATTCATATAGAATAATGAAAAGTCATATCCAGATATGATTATTGCCTGTCACTTTTCAGATAACAGGACAATAATAAAAATAACCCAAACCCACTACAGTGGAGTCGATTCTGACTCATGATGACCCTGCAGGGTTTCTAAGGCTGTAAATCCCTCTGGAAGCAGACTGCCACATCTTTCTCCCGTAGAGCTGCTGGTGGTTTTGAACTGCTGACCTTTCGGTTAGCAGTTGATCCCTTTACCCACTGCACCACCAGGGCCCCTATAATAAAAATAATAAACCCTTATGTGTGTAAAGAAAACTTCTTTTCAACTTCATAGCTAACAGTGGAGCAACATGAAGTCACTTCGGGGGCAGGGCATTTAGCGTAACTGTAATATCCATCAGGTCCCTACCAAAACCACTTCAAATGAAGTATTAATAAAAAGAACCAATTAGAAAACAATTGTGTGTGTTTAATTGATGAAAGGAAGAAACCAACGCTACAATATACATCGGGAATAACTGCTGGTTGGAATTCTTTTTTTTTAAAGTTATATATTCAGCTACTCTACAACTCAGTTCAGTACCCCTATTTGTAAAAATAAACAAATAATTTGTTTTTATGTTCTGGTGATCACATCATTGATTCAAAAGCAGCTGCAAGGCAAGTCCCCTAGCCCTATTCCCAACCCCACTGGGTGCCTTACACAGAAATTCTGGAAAAGCTGCAGAGAGCTCACGTCCAGAAACTACTTCTCCATCTTTCTCATCTTTAGCAAGGATATGATTTCTGTCTTCAGAAAAAAGTTTAAATTTTTTAGCAGGGCAACAAGGCTCTTCATGAACTGTGCCCTGCCCAACTTCCCAGCCCCATGCTGGCCACTGCCCTGGTTTCAGTCCTAACGGCTGCAGCAGTAACCTTTTTTTGAGAAACCTCCTCTGACTCCCAAGTCTCATACTCCTCTCCTGTGCTTAGTTCCTATCCCGGTGGCCGGAGCCATTTGTGGGCCAGGAGGGAAAGACTCAATACTTGATGAAATAAAGAACGGGCAGTGGCGTTGAGATGGAAGGCCCAGGCCCAACTAAGCGGCCGTTTTGTTAGTCTCCATGCTCCTTTATGGCTCTTGAAAGTTAACAGATTTCACTTCATTACCCGCACTTTGGAGCCCTGGTGGTGCAATGGTTAAGGGTTTGGCTGCTAACCAAAAGGTCGGCACTTTGAATCCATCAGCCGCTCCTTGGAAACCCTATGGGGCAGATCTCTTCTGTTCTATAGGGTTGCTGTGAGTTGGAATCGCTTCGGGTCACCCGCATTATACTTGTTCAAAGTCCAAAAGACCAAGTTTCACCCTCTCAGCCCCACGCACAGGTTAATGGTTTACCACGCCAGCCTAGTCACTCTGCCCCCAGTTGCGCATGTCCAGCACCCAGTCCAGGTCTTCACACCAGCACCCTGGCCCCGTCGGCTCAAGTGGCAGAATCCAGGTGGTGGCACCCTTAGCACCAGGTCCCTGGACCCAGCTGAGCGGCCATCACCGACGGAGACCCGAGCCCGGGCCCTCGCCGGCCCTCGCTCTCCAGTCCGGCCTCGCTGCCCTCCAACGGCAGCGGTGTATTCCTGGTGCGCCTGCGCGGCCACTCAGGGCCAGCGGGGAAGGAGGATCGCTGCGCAGACTCTCCAGGACTCTTCCTGTCACGTGGTCGGGCAATACCTGCTCTGCAGAAATGGCTGCTCCAAACCTCGATTTCTGATGTGGCCCTTTCTGGTACGCTTTTTATGCGTACCTACTATAAAGCGACCAGATCACCGACAAAAAGTCAATCTTTCACTTTCTGTGTCCCCGAAGGGGAAAAGAAAAATTGGCCGTAAAAGAGGTAAGAAGATATAAATATTATAAACATTGAGAAAGGTCAGTAGCTAGATCAATGAATGACTCACGTTGTTTTTTGTTTTTTTTTTTAGTTGTACTTCAGCTGAAGGCTTACAGAGCAAATAGTTTCTCATGAAACACTAGTACGCATATTGTTTTATGACATTGGTTAACAACCCCACAACATGTCAACCCTCTCCCTTCTTGACCTTTTTTTTTTGGTGAAAATATACATAGCCAAAGATACACTATTTCACAAATTTCTACAGGCACAGTTCACTGACATCAACTACGCTCTTCCAGTTGTGCTGCTATTCTCACTTAAGCTGAAGGCTTACAGAACAAAATAGTTTCTCATTTAACAGTTAGTACACATGCTGCCCTATGACAATGGTTAATAACCTCACAACACATCAACACTATCCTTACTCAACCTTGGGTTCACTATCACCAGCTTCCTTGTCCCTCTCTGCCTTCTGGCGCTTGTCCCTGGACTGCTGTACCTCATTAGTCCCATTTGGTTTTATGGGGCTGTCCACTCCCAGGCTGAACGGTGAACCTCGGAGATGACTTCACCACTGAGCTAAAAGGGTGTCTGGGGGCCATACTCTCGGGGTTTCTCC